>NW_004524599.1:2885201-2898549 GCF_000260255.1 Octodon degus
AGCTCAGTGGCACAGGCACCTGCTTGGCAAGTGCAAGGTCCTAAGGCCAATCCCTGGTACCAAATCAAATCAAATCAAATCAAATCATAATACTGTGTAAAGTTACCGTTGGGTACAAAGCAAAGTGAGACAAGGATGCCCGCATTAGGCCAGTCATGGGGACAGTGAGGATGAACAGCAACAAGCCAGGGTTGATAACTGCATTTGACATAGAACTCCAGTCTTTAACACTGTTCTGCAGTCTTAGAGATGCTATTTGCAGCATGATGGGATCAGAACTTTTCTTGACCTTACGGTTTGAGGAAAATGCAGGTTTCAACTGATGAGCAACATTAAGGGCCGCGCTTCTACATTACAGATTTGTTCCATTTTTTTAAACCTTCATATGCAAACCTTCTATTACACCAAACCTTTAATCTTCCCTCCCTCTGAATACTTCCGGAAGAGTTGTTACCATGGAGATGATCACATATACCTTAGCTAATTGTGTAAACAGCACACAGGGCTGTCCATCTTCATCTCACCACTAGGCAGTTGCAGTGTTCTCTTTTACTCTGTATGTTTTGATCTTGCCTTAGGTGAGTTGAGAGCACCAGGCTTAAAGACAGTGTGGTCTTTCAAGTCAACACTGAAGCTACATTTGTCTTGATGAATTAACCAATAATTCAATAGTCAATTAATGCACAAGTGGAAGCAACCATCTTTACAAGCAGGAACCCGAATTCGCAAGGAGATCAGTTTCAATTTCAATTTAATTATCTGAAACTTAGGATTGCCTTATTAAAATTAAGAATACCCCCCAAAATTTAAATTAAAAGTATTCCCCATGAACCGAATTGGAAGAATAATAGTTCTTAATGCAGTCAAATAGCCCAGGATGTTTATTGTTCTTATTCTTGAGCAAGGTTGCCAATAAAATACAATATTTAAGACATACTTCTACTTAAAAAGTATTTGTGCTCTATCAGAAATTGAAATTTAACTGGGTTTTGTGTGTTTTTATTTACTAAGTCTGGCAACTCTACTTTTGAGACATTTCTGGCCACAGAATACTCCATAAACCACTCAACTTTTTCCTAGTTACCAGGAAAAACAAAAGGGTCTTTATTAGAAAAAAAAAAAAGAGAAATGTCACCAGAAACCAGTGGGTGAAAGACAAACAGGGTCAGTGCAGACCTTGGATGCTGGTTTCTTAACACAATATCGGATCCCTAAAACTTAACCTCATAACTAAGACCTCAGATCCAGCGTCATGTAGGATGCAGTGGGGAATATCGTTGTTAAAGCGACCTAAGGTCTCTTTTTGCCTTACGGAGCTGTCTTCTGATGCTTACTGTCACTCTTCTAATACAAGTGCTAGAAATCCTACAGAAATTCTCTTAGGCTCCTGCCCATTTGGCTCTGAAGCAGTATCAAGAAAACAAAATCTTTTATTTTTTTCAACATCAGTGATTGGACCCAGGCCCTTCACACTGAGCTACTTCCGCAGTCTTTTTTTCTTTTTTCCCCATACAGTTTCACTAAATTGCCCAAATTGTGCTCACACTTGGATTTTGTTGCCTCGGCCTTCCAAAGTCCTGGGATTAGCTTTTACTCTAACTCAGTGAATGATCTTGGGACGTCCTGAGATCTGCTGGTCCTCTTGAGCTTCCTCTTATTCTTCAGCCATGAAAGGAGAGCAGCACCAGCCCTGTGTTGCTGTCCCCAAGTGAAACTGTAGTCGAGGACACGCAGGCAGCACCTTGCGCACAGCTGGTAGCTGATCTCCTCAGGCCATCCAATCCTGTGTGCAGTCTGAGAGATGTTCGGGCATGGGCTGAGCTGCCTCCCTGAACAGAAGAGCCTCTCCCAGAAGCGTGAGTCTTCCAGGAGAGCCAACCGGGCTTGGGAGTTTCTGAGGAGAGCACAGAGTCGCAGAAGCAGCAACCCAGCTGGTTCTGGGACCGCCCTCAGGGACCCACAGGGCTCAACAGGTGCCAACCTCCCCAGAAAAGCCTGTCTATAAAGTCACCAAATTGCACCTCAGCAGGATGTGGTGAAGTAATTAGCGTTCCTGCAGGGAAACCCGATCACATTTCAAAGGACTGACCTTACCTTACAGAGGCCAGGAAACAACAGGTTGTGGAGGGAAAGAAGAGAAAAGATGTGAGGCTGAGGAGATAGCCCAGTAGAATAAGCACTTGCCTGGCAAGCCCAAAGGCCTGAATTCAATCCCCAGTTCTGCCAAAAAAAAAAAAAAGAAGAAGAGAAAAAGTGTTATCCTGTTATACTTAAAAAAGTGAGAAGGACCTGGAGGAAAGGATCTTTCCTGCTTCTAAATTTTTTAAGATTATTGCTCTGTAAAACACAGAATAGTAGAGGGCAGACTAAAAAAGACAGGTAAGGTGTTCCCAGATGATACCTGAACTCAGGATTTTGTGGCCTTTATCCTCCTGAGGCTAAGGTACTGCTGGGGGACTGGGTGAATTTCAAGTGCGAGCAAGAGATTTTTCAGAAGCATCTGCCCAACCCTTGGCTCCAACCTCATCTGCCTTCCACAGGCTGCCCTTATTTTCTGCTTTATTTCCTCTTTATCCATGTTTATGGTCATAGTGGAGAGCTGGAGAAAAGATACGCTTGTCTGGTACCACATGCCACAGGAAATTTTATCTCTTATTTTTCATTTAAAATAAGCACTAACATTTACAGCTTCCCATTTAAAAAAAAATCTGGGGATTAGGAATGTAGTTGAGTAGTAGAGTGATTACCTAAGATACACAAGGCCCTGGGTTTAATTCCCAGCACCATAAAAGAAGATATATGCTTGAAAATTGACACTAATATTAACCCCTGATGATCTAACCAGAATTATATATTTCTTTATTTTGGAATTTATCTTTATCATAAAATTTGCCATCTCAAACATTTGTAAGATTAACAGTGTCAAGTACAGTCACACTGCTAAACAACAGAAATCTCCAAAAATCTCTTGCCTTTTTAGTCTGAAACTTTCTACCCTAAACAGCTCCCTCTCTCCGTAGCTCCTGGCAACCACCACTCTGTTTTCTCTCCACACTTTCTGATGTTCCGGGTACTTGAGTCATGCAGTATCCACCCTGAGGAATGGCTCATTTCACTACTGCATCTTCAAGGTTCACCCACTTTGTGGCATATGCTGGAATTTTCTTCCTTTTGAGAACTGAGTAACATTCCACCCACGGTGGGCAGGCTCAAGGCTGAAATGGCATTGAACAAAGGCCTGGCACAGCTGCCCACATCATGGTAGCCAGGAAGCAGAGAGAGAGAAGGGAGTAACAGGGAGAGAAACATCCTCCTCTGGTCACACTCCCAGTGACCCACTCTAGCCAGGCCTGGGCTCCTAACAGTACACTCAGCTGCTATGAGGAGGACAGCACACCCAGGAGCCAAGCAGCGCAAAAGCCCCGCCTCTGCATGCACAAATGTTTGTGGGAACATTCCAGATCCGAATCACAGCATCAATTGATGCTTAGGCTGCTTCCACCTCTTGGCTCTCGTGAGTAATGGTGCCACAGCCAAGACTGTACCAGTATCTCCTTAGCACCTGCTTTTGGCTCTTTCAGACATGTATCCCAAGCTGGAATCGCTGGGTCATGTGCTAACTCTATTTCCAATTCTTTAGGAATCTGCCATACTGTTTGCAATAGAGGATGCATACATTATATCCCCACCAACAGTGTACAAGGATTCCAAGTTTTCCACGCCCTTTCCCCACTGAGTTTTGTTTTCTGTTGTTTTTGCTAGTTGCCAACCTAGTGGACATACGGTGGTATTTTACCATGGCTTTCACTTGCTTTTCCTTGTCAGTGACAGTAATCTTTTCTGCACTTCTTGGTCATTTTTATATCTTTGCTACCAAATGTCTATTTAAGATTTTGCCTGCTCAATAAAATTATGGAAAAAAAAAAGATTTTGCCTGCATTCTGCTCTTTCTTCAGGTTGTTCGTTCTCTTGTTAAGTCATAAATACTATTTATAGCTTCTATATATGGGTCTCTTATCCGAATCATGATTTGCAAATGTTTTCTCTCATCCCATAAGCTTCATTCCCATCCTCTTGATTGTTTATTTGATGCACATAAGCTAGTAATCCTGACATAAATGGATTCCTTTTAAAGGAAAATATATAATGCATATGATACATTGAGCATACATACATATGTAAGTACATATGTATATAATTCTAGTTTAGTATACAGTGATTTGAGATATATAAATCTTAGTTTCCCTCGGGCACTTCTAAAATGTTTTAAACCATAAATCATTAAATCCTAGGACTAGAGTCATTATAAAACCAAATATGTGTATTTCTTTCAAAGAGCAAATTCCAGGTAACTTCTCCAAAGCCCTTTCTCTTTTTTGAATAATTTCTTGAGGCAGTGTCCTGCTGTGTGGTTCAAGCTGGCCCTGTGCTCACTGTGTAGCCCAGGTTGGTCTCAAACTCATAATCCTCCTGCCTTGGCCTCCCTGGTGCTGGAATTGCAGGCCTGTGTCACCACATCTGGCTCCAACATCCTTTCTTATACAAGTTGGCAGCTTCCCCACCCCCTCCTTCAATTCAAGAATTATTCCCAGCTAGTATGAAAATACACCCAGCAGGGCTAATTCTTCAGCACCATTATCAATCAGTGCGAGGGAAGCACCATTAAGGGAAGGAAGCGAGGGAGGAAGGGCACAAACCAAGGAGTTGGAAAAGAACCAACCCTGGGACAGAAACTAGCAGCGAAAACTGAACCGTACGTGGTACTTACCGTGCAAGGCATTGTTCTGGGTGTGTTGCATGTATGAGCTCAGAAATGGGGACAAGCATTTATTTCTGTTTACAATAAGAAGAGACATAGGAGTTTAAAGTAACTTGCCTCAGATCACATGGGTTTTAGATGTCCTTTTCAGTTTTTCTTTTTCTTTTCAGTTTTAACAATGGAGGTCTTACTGTATTGCCCAGCCTGACCTTGAACTCCTGAGCTCAAGGGATCCTCCTGCGTCACCCTCTAAGGAGCTGGGCTACAGGCACCTGCCACCACATCTGGCTGGATCACACAGCTAAAAAACAATCTAGCTAAGAGATCCTGCATCAAGAAGTATAATCATTTTTCTCCCAAGAAACAAATGACACCCGCTCTGTGGTATTCACATCTTTGTGCGGGTCCTGGCTACATCATACTAGGGTTGCTCTATGGGACCAGTTGAAGGTAAAAGTGACGGTGCATTGCTTCCAAGAGTGGGCTGTAAGAGACATGGCGACCTCAGTGCTGGTAGCTGTCTCTCAGCTCACTTGTTTTGGGGGAAGCCAGGCAGCACATTGTGAGCAGCTCTATGGATAGGGCCATGTGGTGACCAGGAGAAGTATCTTAGTCCTCTTTGTGTTGCTATAACAAAATACCTGAGGTTGGGAAAGAAATAAAGAAAAGAGGACTTAGGCTCATAGTTTTGATAGCTGGAAAGCCCAAGGAGTCCCAGGGTCTGTCACCTTGACTGCATCACACCAAAACATGCAAGACAGCAGCACCAGGAAGTATGTCAAGAAACCAGGACTCTCTTTACAATAATACATTCCAATGGGGAAAGCCCTGACCCTCTCTAGAGGCAGCATAGTCCATCCAGTGCAGCAGTGGCCCCTGCCCTGTTTCCCTTCCACTGGGCCCCTGGCTTAAAAGTCTACGACATCACAATGCTATTCCAGTGGGGACCAAGCTTCCAGCTGGTGAATGACAGGGACAGACCGCATACAACGCCTAGCAGGAGGCCTCCAGGCAAGAGCCGCCAGCACAGCTTCCAGGGCCAGCCACGCCTTCAGACGATTGCAGTTCTAGCAGTTGGACGTCTTGACTCAACCTTATGAACACATGTAGGTCAGAGCCATCAACCTAACTTCATCCCAGAAGTTGCATGAAATAATAAATGTTTGGTGTTTTGCTACCAAATAAGGCACAGCTTGTTGCAGTAGGTAACTAATATAGTCGCTTGACATTTTGGGCCTAATTTATAACCTGGTCCAGAGTAAGGACTTAACAGGGTAGCCTGAAATGTCAAACTGCTGCCCATACCTCAGGTTTGATTCTCTATTAAATTAATTGTCATGCACATCCTATCTTAAAGCAATTCAGCTCTTCTAAAATGGGCATGACCTTTGCAATTATAGAGTACAAGCTACAGTTCATATAAGACTCCCCACACTATTCTTTCTCTGGAAATAAATTGCTTCATTTTCATATTGGCCTTTTCAAAAACACCAAAATTCCCATAGTATGTTCCAATTTCATCCTTTTGTTCTAAAAAGCATAGCTCCCTGTCTTCTTTCAAAGTAACTAATCAGAGAAATTATTAAAAGAAATGCCATTTTTCTTAGGGAAATCTGTACTCAGCATCTCTCAGCTGAACAAGTGGTATTTTCATTCATGTTCTGCATAAAACATCTCAAATCTCATTACCTAGAAACCACAGAATAATGAGTCCCCAAACTAACAGTTTTGAAACTTGGAAGAAGGAATACATGGATCTTAACTACTTATTAAAATGTATTAAAGTTTAGAATGCGCGGCTGACTCCTCTCCATCCTTGATATGTCTACGTACGTTTGTGTTCAAGTTAGGTGACATGTATTTCTTCTGAGAATATTGGAACACCCGCTGAGCTCACCTGAGACCACCCCTGATGCTTTTAGATTTGAAATGTACTCTTTGAAATTTATATGCTAAACACAAACAGAATTTAAACTAAAAATTTAAACTAAGATATTTAGGTATTTAATAATTAATATACTGTGTTCCTCTGCCTAGGCCAATTTCTTCAGTGTCATTCTAGTTTTTATTATATAAGGAAAGATCATCCTCCTGTGTCTCTGATTTGAGCCCCTAACAGAATATCCACCAGACACTAGCTACACACCTCGCGGGCTCTGTTGTCCCCCCAACATTCCTCAAGGCTGGGTCTCCGTCCATTTTCTGTAGGCATAACAGAATGCTAAAGACCAAGTAATGTAGAAGCAATGGAGGTTTACATGGCTGTAGACTAGGAAGTCCGAGCACGAGGGGCCACATTGAGCGAGGGTCATCTTTCTTTTTCAGTAGTGGGGACTGAATCCATGAACTGCTCACTGAGCCACATCCCTAGCACTTTTTATTTTTGAGACAGGATGAAGCCAGCTTGCTAAACTGTCCCGGCTGGGCCTGAACCTGTGATCCCCCGGCTGGAGCCTCCAAAGTGCCAGCACGGCAGGCAAGCACCCCACACCTGGCTCACCATGCTCCTACCACTGTGGCTGGCCCCGCTGAGGACCCTCTTGTTGCCTCACAACCTGGCGTAAGGCCCTGAATGACGACAGAGCATTCACAAGAGTGAGAAAGGGGTGTAGGTCACCCTTTACAAGGACACCAGTCCTGCAACATGACATTACCTCTTTCACAAGGGAGCACCACTACCTGGTCACATCCTCTCCACGCTGGCGATGGGAATCAATTTTCAACTCCTTGACTCTAGGGCACAGGTTTAAACAACAGCGGTCTGGGGGTCCCTCCTCTTTACAGGGGGAGGAAAGAGGCTCAGAAACATTAAATCACTTGCCCAGATCACTCAGTGTTAATTAGCTGTTTGTTCTTGTGATAATGAAAAAAAAATTTTTTTTTCTTTTCTAAACAGTCTTGCTATGTACTCCAGGCCAGCCTCAAACTCACATGCCATCTAAGCCTCCCCTGAATGCTGGATTATGGGCATGGGCACATGTGCTCCAACCCAACTGAGCTCTGGCCCTCAGCCTATTGGACTGAGCCTCTCACTTTCAGGGTGGATGTCCCCCTCAGTTGGCTGCCCCACACGTCAATCCTCTCCGGAAACACCCTCACAGATGCTCAGAAGTGAGTTTTGTCAACCTAGATTTCTCTAAACTGGATTGAATTGGCGATCAAGATTAACTGCCACACACAATCAACAGGTAGAGACATCAGGATTTGAACTCGAGGTAGCCACTCACCAAAGCTGCCTTGGGGGCTGTTTGCTTCCACTGTATCACATTCTGCTCCACAGCAGCTCAGTGTCTGTCCATATCAGTCCTTTGGCAGTACTCTGGGCCCCCGAAGGCCCCCCCATTTGGCTCCACTTCATAACCTCCCATGCATTTTCAGAGCCTACCTCTCCCGTTTCTCCCCTCCCCAGAGAGGGGGCTGCGGGGGGAGTCCGACCTCAGAGGCTTCTCTTGGCACACACACCTCACCCAGCGGGCACACTCCTCATCCACGCTTTTGCTCACACCCTCCCCTCATCTTATAGGCCTGCCTCTCTCAGGAATTGTCTGACACTGCGCTTCCCAGTGAATCACGGCACCCTCCAGAGACCCCTTACAGCTCTCCTCTTCCCACTTTGAATATGTTGCCATGTCCCTATGTACTGCACTCCTGGTAACCCAGGGAGTACTGCTTAGCTACATCCACAGCCCTTTGTAATTTCATTTTGAAATGCAGTTTCCTAAGGTGCCCAGGCAGGCCTTGAACTGGTGATCCTCCTCCAGCTTAAGCTTCCCGAGGAGCTGGAGCTACAGGCATGAGCGATCACACACTCCCCATTATGTTGTCATCATCTGTGTCCATCTGCTGCAGCAAACTGGGCTCTCAGAGGTGAGAGGTTGTACTTGATTCCCATTTAATTCCCACCCCCTACCATCACCACCTGCAGACGGATGGCATTCAGCACTCAGTGGAACCTCAGTCAGCACCCTGGAATGAACCAGAATTCTGTCAATTCTGTGAGCCACACAGACTCCAGACTTCAGTCTAACCTGGGCCACACGGTGGTTGTGGTCAGCTCATGCTTAAGCCCTCTAACCTTAGTGACGAGAAGGAGCCTTCACCTCTTCAAACTTAAGAAACAGAAGGAGAGTTCCTGGCTGGGAAGTGGTGAGATTCTGCATGTGTGTAGTGCCGCTTAGAACGGCACTGAACAAAGGCCATTACTATGAGGTGTTATGTGGAGCCAGTCAAGCCACACAGCTCTCAGAAAAAGCCATCCCTAACAGCTGGTCAAACTAAGCAAAATGGGGATTTCCCTGCCTTCCTAGGTGCCTCTCATTTTAGGCAGACAAGAGTCCAAGTAAAAAAGAACAAGAAAAAAATTCAATCCGATTTCACTGACCTGGGCATCTCTGCCCCCTGAGAGGACCATGGATGTCCTTGATAAAGGACTGAAAGCACTTCCTCAACCCACCAGCTCCATTTCCTCCGAGATTACATAAACACTTCTGGGAAGCAGCCTGGGGTTTGGCCATTGAGGAGGGGCATCTCCTATCCACTAAGAATCGGGGTTCAACTGGACGTGATGGCAGATGCATCTAATCCTAGCACTCTGGGTGACTGAGGCAGGAAAATCACAGGTTCAAACCCAACCTTGGCAACTTAGAAATGTAATGAATCCTATCTCAAAATTAAAAATGGAAAGAAAGAAAAAATTTTTAAAGGGCTAAGGATGTAGCTCAGTCTGGAGTCTCAGATTCAACCTCCAATATTGCATAAACAAAGCAGTAGAGTGTTATTGGAAGCATCTACTACTACAGGAAAAGCTGAGATGCTTCTTCTTCTTCTTCTTCTTCTTCTTCTTCTTCTTCTTCTTCTTCTTCTTCTTCTGCTTCTGCTTCTGCTTCTGCTTCTTCTGCTTCTTCTGCTTCTTCTTCTTCTTCTTCTTCTTCTGCTTCTGCTGCTGCTGCTGCTGCTGCTGCTGCTGCTGCTGCTGTTGCTGCTGCCGCTGCAAATATTAGAACTGAAAAAGCCCAAGAGTCACCAATGTGCATGGCTAACACTGTGCTTTCCAGCACTCCGCAGGTTGTGAGTTGGCAGTAGGCTTGCTGCCTTCTCCTCCATTGCCCTTGCAGGCAGAGAGACACTTAGAAAAAGAGCCAGCCCACCAGCTCAAGAATGTACAAGTCTGAAGGGTTCTGCACGGTGATGGGCTCCCTTTCATCTGCTGAGGGCCTTGTCTTTTATGTTAATATTACAAATAAGCTGAATTCTGTTCATCAATGAGCAGAGGCTAAAAGGCAAAAAGTGTTTCTCCAATTATAGATTCACTGGGCAGAAATAATCTGATTGGCCTCTTTGATATGAGATGAAAGATAAATTGCTTCATGCAAATGAGTTTCTCTTTGAAGAGTCCTCCAGTATGCTGAGTTGGGGCAAAGCGTGATACAGTCAGCAGTTGTCATAGCAATGGCTTACGGCCCTAAAATTCAGATGTGGATGGCCATGGGGGTCTCGTCAAAGGACAAACTTAAGACAGTTTAGTTTAAAGATTTTAATTAGCTTCATTTTCCATCCTAGAGTCAGGTAACACCTCATTCCATAAAATAGAATAAATATTCTGATGAGCTGAGGAGGTTGGTTTACAGGCAAGAAGGGCTTGAAGAAAGTAGAAACAAAAACAAAAAAGCAAACCAGGTAGATTGGTGCACACCTGTAACCCCAGGATTCTGGGAGGCTGAGGCAGGAGGACTGCAAGTTTGAACCAGCCTGGGCAATATAGTGACCTCATAAGACTGTGCCTCAAACTCTAAAATGATTTCAAAGCCACTGGATTCAGTCCCCAGAACAGCAAAACAAACCAACAGAACCTGACAACGATGTAACCCAGTCAATGCTATGATTATCCCCATTTTGCAAAGTAGGACCCAGAGGGGCATTCTACTCACCAATCAGCTCAATGCTAGGTATCCTCTACCTTTTGCATTTTTCTCATGCTGTTGAATCTCTGAAAATATTTGAGAGCAAAGATTGGACATAGACTGTGGAAGAAACTGGGAAGGCCAGGTCCTGTGGAGACTCCCAGAGAGGCAACCCAGGCTGGGGGAGGTGGACGCTGCTGTGTGGGCAGTAGCACACGTGGTCAAGCTCTGTGGGCAGGCAGGAGCCACCAGCACAGGGTGACAGAGCACAGGGACTCGCAGAACAAAGTCCAGCGATGAAAGCAGCGTGAAGCACGAGAGACCACAGTGGTCTGCAGCTAGGAACCAGTCAGCCTCTGGACCAGCCCAGTACGTGGGCCTAGAAAGCCAGGTCAGAACCGAGCTGGCGCAGATGGATTGCTGCTGAGTCTCCTGCAGATTGAACTTATTCTAAAAACTGTAAGCGGCCACAGTTTTGGAGGAGCTTCGGCAGACCAGGCTGAAGTGCTGTCTCATGAAGCTGAAGCCAAGCTTCTAAGCAATCTTTTGAGAAATCAGGACTAGAGAGGTACTGCCGAATTTCCCAAGCAAACCAGTTTCCACTGGTGTAGTACTGAAATTCCCTCTGCCTTAATTATTCTACAGGACACAAAAGTAACTCAAAATACTCTGAAGCTAACCAGTCACTTTTGTCGTTGTGTCTTCTTGCTGTACTTTACTTGCAAAGAAAGTTTAACACGATCAACCCACTTTTGTTCTCTTATTTTTTTACTTTTTACTTCTCTCTCTCCCTCCCTCTCTCTGTCTTCTTCAGTACCAAAGCCTTCACCCAGAGCTATCTCTTGCTCCCTCCCCCTCTCCTCTTCTCTCCCCTCCCTTCCCCTCCTCCACTCCCTTCCACTCCCCTTCCCTCCCCCCTCCCCCAGGTCCCCAGGATGGGCTCAACCCTGGGATCCTCCTGCCTCACCCTCCAAAATACCTGAGATTACAGGTGCATACCACACCTCCTGGATTACTCCTTTGTTCAGCCTTTATCTATAAAATCACCCTTGTCAGCTCAGTCCCTTGGAATAGTTATTCAGTTTTTATTGAACGAAGCACTGCCCACTTCTAGAATAAAAACAGCAAATGAAGATCATTAAGCTAAATGGCAATTTTGTCCTTTGACAAACTAGAGTTCCTTGCACTCCCTGTGCACACAGGCTCATCCGAGGTTCCCAGACGTCATCAATCCTGAGATTGCCCTGAAATTCACCTCTGGCTTTGGTGAATTTGCAGTCTCCCAGCATTCCCTCCAGGCATCTGCGTGACAGCCAGAGGAGTGGAATCTGGGAATCTAGTGTCCACGAAGAAGATCCAGGTCAGTCTCACAAGCCAGGAAGACTGGGAAATGTGAAGGCAATGATTCAGAGTCCAGGGCCACCTTCCTCAAGGTCAAGTTCTTGGCTGTGGAAAGAGAAGCTGAAGTGGAACCAGACAGGAAGCCAGGAAGGTGGGCCAGAGATGTCGGGGTCACCAAGAGTCTCCTGGCTTGTCTGGAACTGAGATCATTCCTAGGACAAGAGATTTTCGATTTTAAAATGGGGCAGTCCCCCACAAGTCCTACTGCTATCATGAAAACACATCCGCTCTCTCTGTACGCCCCATGCAACCCCAGAATTCTGAAATTGCCTGTTTCCCTTTCCCAGTAGAATCCCACTTCCCTTGACATCAGAAGGCAAGCACTGCTAAATAAATAAAGTATTGCATATTACATTTTGCATGACTGATAGCTCCACTGGCCTCCCAGAGGTATTTGCGTTTTTTAAAAAGAGGAACTATAATTTGTTTGGCTTTCTGAGTTTCCTTGGAAGCTGAAATTACTTTTCTGGGTTGCTTTACAGAGTATCTTGAAAAATCAAGAGTAAAACTCAGTTGCAGCTCCAGAAAGTGATATATATATAGTCATTTATTTTAAATTTGCTAGAGAAAACCAAAACTTCCACTTATCTCCTAAAACTATGCTTTCCACCAAACTTAGACATGAATTTTTACTGTCCTTTCAAAGGAAATTTAATTTCTTTTGAATTCCTTTTCCTAAATTCGGTGATATGACTTTAAGAAAAACATCCTTCCCCATGTATCTGAAGTCATTTGCTTGGAGTTAGCTAGGACAAATTGGGAAAGCAAGACGAATAATTAAACTAAATACTATATGTAGAGTTGATTCAAATTCTAAAGCAACGGATTTTACCAAAAATGGTAATAAAATATAAACACAGAAGTGATGAAATGACCTACCCTGACTTGTGCTGGGAAGTTTGCCTCGTAGAAAGTGATGAAGACAGCATCGCCAACAGCACATCCCCCAGCACAGAGCAGTGGGCAGGAAAGGCAGGCTGATGGGAAGGACTCTGGACCCAGAGCCCAAGTTTCATTAGACGAATGGGACTTCCTGGCTCCTCTTCTATTGCCAAAGCTTAGGTCTGGTTAAAAGAGGAAGACAGCTGCAGGCATCAGGCCTCTATAGCACAAGGGTGTATGTGTACACACACACTCTAGCTGCCTGGGTTCAAATTCCAGGTCTGCCACACATTAGCTGTGTGACCTGGGGGAATTTACGCAGTGTCTGTTTACCAGAGGTAAAACAGTGGGCATACTACCTTACAAGGCTGTTGTGAGAATAATTCAGATAGATAGATAGATAGAT
>NW_004524599.1:2898694-2910105 GCF_000260255.1 Octodon degus
TTTCTTTATTCTTTCTTTTTCCCCCCATAATTTTATTCAGAAACAAATAATAATGAGACAGTTTCAAACCAAATTGGTAGGACAGATTCAATAATTAACACATTGCATACATTCTTCCTAGTAGTTAATTGCTGTACAAGATGCGGACATGATATCCTATTTACAAACACCATTAGAACAAATCCCTCTCTTCATTAAGAGAATGTAACTATACATCTATCCTAACCACTTTGAATACACAGATACAAAATGGACATTCATCTGTATTCCCTTTTTTTGTTAAGTTCATTTTTTCTTTTTTTTTTTTTTTTTTTTTTTTTGGTACTAGTGATTGAAACCAGGTATGTGCCTTTCCCCCCTTTTTTTTTCATTTTGAGACAAGATCTTACTAAGTCACTAAGGTCACTAAATTCCTCAGACTGGGAATCAGGCACTTCCTGCCTCCGCCTCCCAGAGTGCTGGGAGTACCGGCGTGTACCACCAGGCCTCACCATGCTGGACGGCTGGTAGAAGTTCCTCTCCAGCACAAGGTGCACAGCAGGCCCAGGTGCAGTCTGCCAAGTTCTTCTACTGGAAACCCAGTGTGTGTTCTCATCTGAATTAATTACTAAAATTAAAAATTTGAAAAGTGAAAAATCCACATTTCTTATTGTTTTTGAAAAACAAAAAGGCCAGATGTGTGGTTCAGTGGCACAGCGCTTGCTTAGCATGTGCAAGGCTGGGGATTCACTCCCTGGTACCAAACAAAACAAAACAAAACAAAACAAAACAAAACAAAACAAACTTTAAAACACCAAGGAAGGAAAGAAAGACAGGAGGTAAGAGCTGGACAAATAGCTCAGTGGATTAAAGCACCTGCAAGCAAGCCCAGGGGCCCGGGTTCAATTCCCCAGGGCCTGCTGTGCTGGCCCTGCCTCTGGGGCATGCTGATTGAGACTGGGCATGGAGCACGCCTGTAATCCCAGCTCTTGGGAGGCTGTAAACAGGCAGATCACTATGAGTCTAATCTAGTAGTGAGACCCTCAACACCCTGTAGACCCTTCCCTAAAAAATAAAAAAGAAAAAAAGAAAGATGGAGGGAAGGAAGGAGGCACGGAGGGAGGCACAGAGGGAGGCAGGCAGGGAGACAAGGAGGCAGGGAGGGAAGGAGGGAAACAGGAGGCGCCAGTCCTCAGCCTCTGTTGGCTGGAGCTGAGCAGGGCCAGTGACAGAGTGAGCTGTGCGCTCCATTTGTCACAGACTCCACTCAATCTGGTTTGTTGTGACCACTAAATTTGCAATATTGAATCCTGGGATCAGTAAAATCACAGCCATAGCTGACTCCAGCACTGCCCTTTTTCGTGAGTTAAGTCTAGTTGAAAGACCATCCCTCCAACCCTAGTCAATATGCAGCAGATCTTGCCCAAGGCTGGAAATGTTTACTATCTGGCTCCAGAAAACATTTGCTGACCCTTCTTCATAAGGTACATTCTTTCAGCAGAGAATTTGCCTATATTTTTCTAGTTTAGAAAATATATAATTGATTCAATTTTGAAGATGTAGGATTCTTGTTTTAGAGGGAGAGTGAATTATCTTGAGTGACAGATAATTTAAAGAGCCATTGTTTGCAATAACATGAAAATCCAAGCCCTTAGAGACTTGCAAATATAGAAACTTCACAGTGAGACTGTGGCTCCGTAGCTCCTGGGGTGATGTCATAGCCAAACTGCTGGTGCGGTTTACACATTGCAGTCTGGTACAGGGCAAAAAGTAAACAGAGACAGCATCTTTTTTTTTCTCTTTTCCTTTTTAAGGAGGTGGATTTTGCTACACTGCCCAGGCTGACCTTGAATTCCTAGACTCAGCCACACCCCTGCCTTTGCCTCCCAAGTACTGGGACCACAGGTGTGCACCAACACACACAGCTTCGTGATGCTATTTTTAGGACCAGACATTCTTAGATTTTGTTGTTGGATACAGAACCCAGTGAAATGGGCCTTTCTTCTTGCTCTACCTTGAATAATCTGAATCATTTTTCCTGCCTTTCACTATTTAATTTAAAATATTATTTTAGGGCCGGCCAAATAACTCAGTGGATTAAAGCACCTGCAAGCAGGTGCAGGGGCTGGGGGTTCAATCCCCAGGCCTGCTGTGTGGGCCCCACTCCCAGAGCTCTCTGAGAGGTCAATTGAGACTGGGCATGGTGGAGCATGCCTGTAATCCCAGCTCTCTGGAGGCTGTAAGCAGGTGATCACTACGAGTCTGATCTAGTAGTGAGACCCTGAACACCCTGTAGACCCTTCCCTAAAATACAAAAAATAAATAAATAAAATATTATTTTAATAAAATGCTTTGGCGAATACATCAATGTGTTGTGCACCTATATTATTAACTGCTATCAATTCCTACAGTGCACAAGCAGCCTTTCCAGTGAGTTCAGATGAGCACTTGGACGACTGTTGTCTGTGTCACTGAAATGTCTATGTAGTCATTCTGGCAGGATAAGACCCAACATCCCATACAGAGAGAACCCCAAATTTTACTCAGGATATCTACTAAATTAATTTATTAGGTCCCAGTGATATTTTCGGTGGTGGAACTATTACCACACGAAGGGCCCTATAGGAATTCTTCCCAGGTTCTTGGTGTCCCAAACAAAGAATTAGACAAGATATATAGAAAAGGCAGTAAGTGTGTGTGCTTACCAAAGACAGAAAAAAGGCATCTCCACTCTCCAGAGTGGAGCCAGTAAAAAGGCTCACTGTGGCCTGAAGATTTGGATTGTGTTCTTTTTTTTTTTTTTTCTAATAAGTAGGTTTTTTCAGGATCAACGGATTTGGAATCTAGCAAGTCACCATTTTCTACACCCAGCCTTATGAACTGTAGGTTTGTGCCCCCACCCCAGCCCCGCCCCATCTCCAGGAGCTCCTCTATTTACTCCAGGTTGTGGCAATGTCCAAGCTTGCTCATGCTAAATAAAGAAGATAACAGGACCCAGATCTGGTACTTTGACAAGCACTGGTTTTCTGGTAGAGCATTTGTATCTGGCTAGAGGAAAAGGTGGGTGATGAAGGAAACACAAACAAGGAGCCTGTGCCCACAGAGAACTGACGCCATGCTGGGAGCAGAAGCCTTGCATCCTGAGGAGCTGGCCTTGGAGGCCGGGGTGGGGGGACCTGTCCTCACTGTGGTCTGCAGGCTCTGACAGCTGGGCATGTAGTTGCCCAGATCTGCCCGTAGCAGACTGACTCATGCCTTTGTGTCCCACCCTGTGTGCCTCATGAGGAGTTCCACATATAAGAACTGGAAGTCAGTGGCAGGGGACACTTGGTGTCTCCATGGAGACAGATATTGAGATGAGGTGTTAGGTACTTCTTCCTTGGCCACTGCACAGGGATAAGCCGAGAGGAATGCAGTATGCAGTCCTGTCCCGTCCTAGCAGTTCCTGGGTTGCTCAGTATGTCCCCACAAACTTCAGACGGCCTGACCCTGGGCTGGCTGCATTATCTATAAAATGGAGATGTGTAATCCTAAATCTGCTCATGAAAATTAAGTGCAACCAAGTAAACAAAAGGGCTGTACAAAACTCTGAAATATTAAAAACTACTTGTACTATTATGGTTACTACCCTCACTAGGATATTCTCACTACATTTGTCTGAATAACCCAGGGGAAATTTGATTTGAGAACCCGTGACCACGCAAAGTGTTTTCACCTATCTTCCATAAATTTTGCAAAACCTCAAAGAGAATGAGAGAGACAGGGACTGGGGGAACAGAGACAGACAGACAGATAGACAGACAGACAGACTGACTGACTGACTGACTGACAGAGACAGAGAGACAGAGACAGAGACAGAGAGACAGAGATCCAGCAAGCAACATGGTGCTCCCCAAGACATTAGGGAAGTGTTTGGTTTTACATGAAACCTTGAAAGCAAGCTGTGAGTTGACTCCACCACTTAATACCAGCGTTTGCAGCCAGAACACACCTTACTGACAGGTGGCTT
The DNA here is from genome assembly GCF_000260255.1 of Octodon degus. Lineage (NCBI taxonomy): Eukaryota > Metazoa > Chordata > Mammalia > Rodentia > Octodontidae > Octodon > Octodon degus. Next base: position 2,902,683 of record NW_004524599.1, read on the forward strand.
CTTTGGAAGAAACTCTCAACAATTGATTGAGTAGGAAAGCCCATGCCTCTTGCTGCAAGTTGGTGCTTGGTCAGTGAGCAGGACTGAAGCAGCACGCAGTGAGTCGGCAGCTTGTTTCCCTTTGGATTTTTCTCCTTGTCTCGATTCTACTTCTGCAGGTGCAGCTGTGACCCCAGCCCAGAATGGTGCCACTCACCCCCGCAGATTCCTCTAGCTGTCCTGTTAGTCTATCCTGACTCTGAGCTTAGCAACTTTTCAAGTCATGATTCATTTCTTTCATGATCCCTCTTCAGTCTCCAGTCTCATCCTATCCCACTTGTTAATTTCCAAGAATATGCATTCGACTTACTCTCAGGTTGGTGCCATAAATTCTGTTTTTCTTTTTATTGTGTAATTACACTGGATTTGTTTATTTAGCTTCCAATCAAGCAGCTCCCTTCCTTCCCCTCCACCCATCCTGTGTGGAAATCCACCCCTTCTTTTTGTGGTGCCACTTTATACCTGTTCTTGGACAAGTGTCCTTTTTTATTTTTTTCAGTACTGGGAGTTGGACACAGGGCCTCTGACTGATCTACGTTCCCAGCCTTGTTTATTTTTAGTTAGAGACAGAGTCTTGTTAAGTAGCCACGTTGCCCAAACTGGGCTCAAACTTGCCATCCTCCTGCCTCAGCCTCCCAAAATACGGAGATTACAGGTGTGTGCAGCCTGGTTAAGTGTGCCTGTGGTGGGCTTCTCCAGAGAGACAACGCCTGCAGTCACTGCCTCTTCTCAGACCAGCCCATGTGAGGTTTGGTCTAACAGGCCTCAGTCGGCCTCCAGGGTAGAAAAGATCTCAAATTCTTGGAGGGAACATCTACTTCTAATACACAAAGGAATTACATCATTCTGCTTGGCCAGTGTGAGTGGGCTGACTGCCCCTGACCTCCATACCCCAGGCAACACCAAAGCAGCAGTGCACTGTCACACAGCACGTGCCCTTGGGTTCTGTAGGTGCCATCTCATCCATTCTGCACTGCCCTGTCTCTGTGGTGGGATAAGCCATCCTGGGTGGCTGAAAGTCCTCCTCATGTAAAATCACTGGAGGGCTGAGGAGGGTGCAGCTCACCACGAGGGCCCTCGGAGTGAGGAGAAACAAGTTACTCTGAAGGCTTCAGGGAGTTTCCTGAGCAAATTCATTCTATAAACTGTAGGGGACTCTATGATGTAATGTGAACAGCAGCATTTGAGCATTACAGGGAGTCCTAGGAGCTAGGCATAAATGTGCGCTTGCAGACACTACACCTGATCCGGGTACCTTCTCCTCCCCATACACTCCCCACCAGGGGCTCACCTGATTCTCTCCTTGCATGCATTCAAACATTTCATCAGGGAAAAACATCCCAACTTGTCCCTTCCCACTCCTCTACCATGTTTCACTCTTGCTTTGTTCTTCCTTTTAGCATCTATTACTGCATTACTATATTCTACACTTTTGGTAAATAACAGTACTGTGTAGAAAGTAGTGATACTGAAATTTTAAGACATTGAAAATTACTTTTCAAAATGATGGATCAATTTAAAGGAAAACTCATCAGAATAATGGCAGATTTTTGTTCACAAACCATCAAATCAAGAAGAGCATGGAGCAAAGTACTTCAAGTCTTACAAGAAAACAAATTCCAACCCAGACTGATATATTCCACAAAACTCTTTCAAGTTTAATGGAGAGGTGAAATACTTCCATGACAAAGAACAACTAAAGACTTTCATGACAACAAAGCCAACCCTACACAGACTACTAAAAGATATTCTAGAGAGGGATCAAAATAACCACAACTCCATGAATGAGAACGGAAAGAACCCACCAAACAGGGCAAAGAATTAAACACAGGAGAAAAAGAGGTATACAACAGCAGTCTTTCAATTATTCTTTTGTATACAGCAGCAAAATATTTCCAGCAGCATACTCTACAAATGGATTCTCCTGCTCCCTGTGGGGCACGATTCTGTCCAGGTCTACAGGGTGGATATCAAGGAAATAGCAGTAGCTCAGTCCCACAGGTGACACCTGGCCACAAGTAAGCATCACAGACACTGTCCATGTCTACCACATACTAGAACTGTGTGTGATATCCTAGCCCCAAACTGTTAGAAGTGCTGGTTACATATTTGCCATTCCAGTATTTTTGCTATGTTTCATTCTTCATAATTCTTTACTATCATGAAAATTTTTTCTTAGTTGATGTTTTTGTATATATTAACTTAATCAAATACTATGTGAATACTCTGAATTGATCACAGATTCGTACATATGATACACTACATTCTGGCCTCTAGTTGGACTCAAAATTTAATTTTAATTTTTGAATATTATTTTGAAATATTTAATTTAATTTTGAATTAATTAATATTTAATTTTCTGAATGCTGTTTAATTTTAATTTTTATTTTATGATTCATATTTTTCTTTGACATATAATCTACCTGTAAGACATGGTACAATATTTTCTCCTAGTATTAGAAACTGTAAAAAGTGTATTTCCATTTTCCATTTACTTTGTATTAGGTTTTTCTTTGTCTTTTACACACACACACACACACACACACACACACACACACAAAAATAAGGATATATCCTGACATAAGATTGATACTGTTTTGTGGAAATTTTCAATGATCTTTTAAATGGGTTTGTCTAATATTTTTCATAGTCCTGCATCACTACCATTTTGAGAGCTCTTGATTCTTTATCCAGGACCATATAAGCAACTTCTCTTGCCTTCTGGATTAGGGTCTTTGTTATTTTCTATATGCTACATCTGGAGGTATTAGAATATTTTGAGTTTGTATAACTGCAAAATATTTTACTTTTAGTTTTCAAAGGTATGTTTGCTAAGTAGAAAATTCAGTCAGAACAGATCTTTTTTTCTCAGTCCTTTGAATAAATAAGTCTAGTTTCTTCCCAGTTGTTCTTTCTTTTTTTCTAACGTGGAATAAGATGCTATTTAACTCTGTTCTTACAGGGCTAATATTTCTTCTATGTATATGCTTTAGTGATTTTTTTCTTTACAATTAGTTTTGGATAATTTCATTTTTGCATATCTTGGTATGATTTTATTCATATTTCTTGTGCAAAAAATTCATTTTTCTTGGAAATGTAGTGCTATAATTTCAACTAAATTCAGAAATTTTACATCTTTAATTATTTATTGCCTACCCCCTTCTACTTTGAGAATTCTAATTATATGAATACAAGTTTCTTGATTTTGGTACAGAGTGAACTATTATATGACTGATCTGTAAACTCTTTCTTCTTCATGTTTATTTTAGACACTTTTTATTGTGATAGTCATTTAAGTTTGAAAAAAGAATTTACAATGTGCAATCTATTATTAATCTCATGTTATGTATTCATTTCAGAAATATATTTCTAAAATTCACTGCTTACATCTTACATCTTTCACATTTCAATATTTGTCTATAATTTTAGATTTGCTATATAATTATTATTGATTTTCAATTAAGTTAATAATGAGTTAAAGAAGATAAGCAGAAAAAAAAGAAAAATATTCCATGTGAATATTTATCCTCTAAAGGGGATAGTTAAGGAATAATGAGAGAACTCACCATCCGTTGCAGATTTCAGTGAAACCTCAGGTAGGTCTTCATCTAAGTGTTGCTGTATGCTCTTCAAGGTAAATAATAGGTCTTTAATCTCAACTTTTCCATCAGGGACACTATTAACAATGTTCCATACATCTTCTACTCCTATGTATAGAAATTGATGACAAAATTTAAAAAGCACTTGGGTGTTTAATTTGTCTAAATGAGCACATAGCAAAATGATTGAAACTAAATCATTTCTGTCCATACTTCCAAAAATGTTATACAGATTTAAAAATGCAACCCTGATCAAAATACCATTAGCAGACTTCATAGACCTAGAGAAAATATTTTTAAAATTCATGAGTAGCAAAGGCCATCCTGGCCAAGAAATGCAATGTAAAAGGAATAAAAATCCTTGACTTTAAATTATATGACAAAGCTACTATGATAAAATCATCACAGTATTGGCAAAGAAAACCAGACCTGAGGCTCAGTGGAACAGATTAGAAGATAAGGACATGCCTGAAAACATACACAGCTGCAAGCACACTGCGCCACCCTACCTTTGACAAAGAAGCCAAACATGTTCACTGGGTGAGAGGTAGCCTGTTTATCAAATGGTGCAAGAAAAACTGGATTTTCATATGCCAAAGTCTAAAGTAGACCCATGTCTATCACTCTGCAATTAACTGAAGTCAAAATGGAGCAAAGATCTAAATCTTAAAGCAAAACACTAAATCTACTGGATGACAAAGTAGTTAGAAATCTTGAAGACATAGGGGTAGGCAGAGAGTTGGTGGACAAAAGCCAAACTGCACAGGAAGTACTTCAAAGAATCAACAACTGGGATCCCATCATACTGAAGCACTTGGCCATACATGAAGAGAAACTGCCAACACCAAGAAAAGAAAACACACGGAGTGGGAAAACATTTTAGCCAACTGTCCCTCAGACAAAGTACTTCTATTTAGAACATATAAAGAACTGAATACAATCAGGGCCCTCACATTCAAAGACCCAATTCAAAAATGGGCATCTGAGATAATACACACTTCCCAGATGAAGAAATACAAATGGCAAATAAATAGATGAAACAGTGCTCAACATCATTAGTCATTTGAGAATGAAAATTAAAGCAACAAGACAAGATATCATGTCTGCATTTTATCCTCTGAGTAATAAGAAGGCACCAATATGCAATGTGTTAACTATTATCACTGCCCTACTAACCTGTTTGAAACTGTTTCATTGCTATTTTATATTTTTTTCTCACTAAAATGAATAAAAAAGAAAATTAAAACAACCAAAGAAAAGGTGGATCAGGTCGAATTGTTTCATTTCTATTTTTGTGGTACTGGGATCAAATCCAGAGCCTTCCACAGGGCAGGCAAGTGCTCCACCACCAGGCTGCATCTCTAGGCATTTATTTTATTTGGAGATGAGATCTCACTAGATTCCCATTCTAGCCTTGAACTTGGAATCCTTCTGCCTCAACCTGCCAAGTAGCTGAGTAAGGGAGGCTCAATAACTCCAGGCCTCCAATCCTATTGCAAGTGGGTTTCCGGGTTCCTCTTCCCCTACCCCTGCTGAGCTAAGCTCCTAACTCTTCTTACCCCGCCTATTTCCCATAAGTCTCCTGCTATGCCCCGGAGGTGGGACTTCCTGTCATAGCCCAGTTGCCTAGTTACTCGCGCCTTTTACCCGCTGACGTCATTTCCTGTGCCTCCACTATATATACCCAGCACCTCCCCTGAATAAACGAGACTTGATAAGAAGCCTGTCTTGTCTCCGTTTCTCCTCTGTCTCCTGTCCTTTGTCCCCTCCTCAATTCCCCGCTCCTCTCCCAGGTGACCTTCGCTGACTGACCCGCTGGCTCGGGACAGCTGAGATGACAGGCATGTGCCACCGTGCCCACTAGAAGACAAATTCCAAAACATACAACAAATATTACAAACTGGGGGAAAACTGTGAAAAGAAAAGCCAAACTGGGATGAGGAAAAGAGGAAATGAAGAAAGGGGAAAAACATGTGTACACAAGAGAAGTAAGACAGTTTCACAGCTAACGTCGCTTAGCTCCTTGAAAAGAATGGCTTGTGCTAAGTTTGTTTAAACAAGACACCACGCCTATATCTTGCACTTTGATTGATATGAAGATAATACGCAATATACCCACTGTTATAACCTTTCTACTCCCATGTTCAAAAACGTATCAACTATTGTAGCAACTACTGTATCAACTATTGTAACTGCCCTACCAACCTCTTTCACTGTTTATCCTTTTTTTTTCTTTAAAGTAAAAATAAAAAAAAGAATAAGATAAGTAAAATATGTTTTAAAGGCTTGGTACTATTTTTTTTTTCAGTTATGTTATTGCCTAAGATACTGTGTGGTATGAAGAAACTTGGTTTGTGGAGACAAAGACTTGGATCGTAATTCTGTCTCTGTCATGTCCAAGCTCAGTGGTTTTGATTTAACTCCCTTCCCTTTGGACCTCTATATCCTCATCTGAAAATGCAAATACTTGTTTCTATCTTTGCAGGGTTATGGTGAAGATCCACAATGAAATCTACATGCCTGGCACGTAGTCAGCACTCATTAAATTAGAGTTCCTATTATTATCTTGATCTAAATTCCATGAATGATGTTTCCTTATTTAATTCAAGTAGGCGAAAGCATTTCATTGTGAAATCAGTGTTGGGGTTTGCGATCTCAGGGCCAGCGCGATTCAGCAGACTAAGCGCCTGCTTAGGCAAGCGCAGAGACCAGGGTTTGATCCCTGGCACTACTTGCCGCACCGCACTGCACCACACTGCACCACCCTTTCTGCCATCACAAGGTCAACGTAGATTACAGGTAACTCTGAAAACTTTGTTGATATCCCATTTGACAATTTAAAAGGACAATAATACACAGGAAGAAAGAAGGAAAGAAAGAAGAATGAGAAAGAAAGTAATCATGCCCTAGAAACCTAACCTTAGTAAAGGAGCTAGAGGAAAAGATTTAAGTGCACAAACTACTTAGAAAATGAGAGGCTGGCTATTTTTAAAAGTAATTTTTCTTTAAGGCTATAATTAAATTTAATTTTAAAATATTATTAAGTGATTACAACTCATCAGGAACAATGCTTTGTCTCAAATATCTCTAGGCACAAGCCATCCCCTCAGGACTGGGACTCCAGTGGGAAATAAGGGCAATGGACCATTATCACGCAGTGAACTAAGTCATGGTGGTCAGGAGCGCAGTATGAGCTACTGTCCTGTCAGCCACCTGGTTCTTAGAGGAATTGGTGGCTGCAAAAGGGTCTGTTTGATGACTATGCTTCCTAACTTACATAAATTACCAAATTTTGCATCATTAAAATGGTGGCTGTGGAAGAGACCCCTGGAATGACACATCCCAGCTGAAAGTAGAGTGATGAATGCAAGTGGGTCAGAGCAGAGGAGATGGGAAGAGGAGCACAGGGTCTGTCAGAGCAGGCAGAGGAGGCTGGCACTGCTGAACTGTGGGCAGTGGGGCAGAAGGACCTGGTGAGAGACGAGGGCAGAGACCTCCCTGGTGCCAAAAACACAGGGCCTCTGGATCCAGTGTAGGAAATGAAATGTCATCTCAAGAACAGTGAGGAGCTGTGGTTATATACAGCTGAGTTACAGGAAGGTGATTGTGAACCAGCTGCAGGGCGAAGAGAGAACCGAGAAGAGTAGGGCTGGAAGCAGGAAAGTCACTGGAGACCTGCTCGTTTATGTAGACATTTTGTAAAGCTCAGAAAGTTTAAAAGTGGACAGCACTGGCAAGTGTACAGAGAGGCAGGAAATATAAATTGACACATCTCTTTAGAAGGA
>NW_004524599.1:2910255-2917701 GCF_000260255.1 Octodon degus
TATAATCACCTTAACTAATATATATTTGTTTTTCCTGTAGTACCCATAACATAGACTTTGCTTTTCACAAAACCTGGCTTTCCATATACCAAAAGCTTAAAATAGACCCACGTCTATAACCATGCACAAAACTACAGTCAAAGTGGAACAAAGATTTAAATATCAGAACCAAAACACTAAATCTTCTGAACGAGAAAGTAGGTACAAATCTTAAGGTCATAAGGGTAGGTAGAGAGTCCATGAACAAAAGTCAAACTGCACAGGAAATACTTCTAAGAACCAACAACTGAGATCTCATCTTTTTTGCAAAGTTTCTGCACATAAGAAGAAATCACCAACAGAGTAAAAACAAAACCCAAAAATTGGGAAAAAAAATTATAGCAGACTGTCCTTCAGACAAAGGGCTACTGTCTGGAACATATAAGAAACTAAAAAAGAAAAAAATCAGGCCTCAAAAATTCAAAGGCCCAACCCAAAAATGGGCATCTGAGATGAATAAACACTTCACAAAGAAGACACACAAATGGCAAATAAATGTGTGAAAAAATTATTGAACATCATTGGTCATTCAAGAGATGCAAATTAAAACTACAAGATACCATCTTACACCAGAAAGAATGGCTATCATCAAGAAGGCAACCAATAACAAATGCTAGTGGGCCGGGGAGATAGCTCAGTAGAGAAAGCACTTGCCTGGCAAGTGCAGGGTCTTGAGTTCAATCCCCAGTACTGGAAAAAAAAAAAAAAAAAAAAAAAAAAAAAGATAACAAATGCTACAGAGGCTGTCAGGGAAAAAGAACCATCCTCCACTGTTGGTGGGAGTGTAGACTGGTACACTCTCCATGGAAACCAATGTGAAGAGTCCTCAAAAAGCTAGGATTGGAGGTCCCATTCAAGCCACTATTCCCCTCCTGGGTATTTCCAAAAGAACTGCAATCATCATACCATGGCAATATATGTGCATCCATGCTTACAGCAGCATAATTTGTCATAGGTACATCTTTGAAATCACCCAAATACCCATCAACTAAGAAATGAATAAAAAAGTTGTGGTGTTTTTACACAATGGAGTATTATTCAGCTATAAAAAAGATAAAGTTGGGGCTTTTGTAGATAAGTGGATACCAACTAGAGACTATATTGGTGGGTGAAATAAATCAGATCCACATACGTGAACATCATATTATCTAGCTAGCATGAGAACCTGAAAGAGTAAATACAGTCTGAAGGTATAGTAGATACTATGAAAGGGAAAGACTTGGTTCAGTGGGAAGGAAAAGCTGAGATGAGGAAAAGGACAAAAGAAAGAAGGGGAAAAGATATATTTATGTATATATGCAGGATAGTTTTGATAATTGTACTGCCAGTTTCTGATGGTCTTGAAAGGAGCAGTTAATACTTAAATTTTTTTCTTTCTTTTTTTTTTTTTTAAAGTTTTTTTTTTTTTTTTTTTTTTTTTTTTTTTTTTTTCCTTCTCCTTCCTCGAATGCCTTCAGGACACTTTTGGCCAGCGGGAGAGTTGTGAGGTTCGAACTCCAGGAACCTGAGGCTGACAGCTTTGTGGAAGCAGCCACTGAAAGGACTGAGCTAGGGCCAGGCCCCCAAATTTTTTTCTTTTTATTCTTGTTTTTTTTATTTCTTGTAATATTTTTGTTATTGCTTTGCTTTGTGTTTTCTTTAAACCAATCTTGCACATTCATATCTGGTAACCTGAACAACTAATTTGAAGATAACACCATGCAATGCAGGAACCATTGTTGAATTCCTATTACTTTATTTAATGAAGCTTTGTATCCCCTCTAAGGCTGTTTTATTCTATCATTATTTTGTATCCTTTAAAAAATAATAAAAAGAATTTTTTAAGACTTTGCTTTTCCATCCTGAAGACTGAACCCATAGTCTTCACATTGAGCTACATCCCTAGCCTTTTATTTTATTTCCTTTTTTATTTTACACAAGATCTCACTAAATCACTAAATTGTCCAGACTGGGCTTGCACTTGGACTCTCCCTGCTTTGCCCTTCCAGCCTGCTTGAATCGCAGGCATGTATCACTGTGTCCCGCTAGCATGAAGACTTTTTAATGAGTTAGATCAGCCAGGCGTGGTGGCACACACCTGTGATCCCCCTGACAAACTGAAGCAGACCACTGACGTGATCCTGGGTAACTGAGACCTTGTCTCAAAAAATTTTTTAAGAGTGACTGGGGATGCAGCTGAGTGGTAGAGTGCTTGCCTGGCATGCATGAAGTCATGGTTAAATCCTAGTTCACACACACACACACACACACACACACACACACACAAAAGCAAAATCCTCAATATGGTATTCTCGTGGTATATAAAAGCATCAAACAGTATATGACTACTAATGCTTGTATATTTTTGTCAAGAGATAGAAAAATATTTGGAAGGATGGGTTGGTTGCTCCTGAAGAGAGAGACTGATTTGGAAGCAAAGAAAACTTACTTTTCATTGATTTTTTTTGTCTTTTTCTCTTATTGAATATACTTTAATATGATGTGATCATCTCATTATATATATGTACTATTTTTAATTAAACACTACAGAGATTTTGTGTATGTGTGCGTCAAATGGATTCCCTAGTACCTGGGAAAAGGTGGCCTAACCGGCCCTCCCTCAGCACAGGCCAGAAGTTTCTCTAGTCAGTGAGAGGGCATCTCCAGGAGGCCCTACATGCTTCTTGGCTTACTTTGGTGGGAAGAGGGGAAACAGAAATGGCCTGCTTTGGAAACTCAAAGTCTTAGAGAATTTAATTATGAACACCAGACCATTTTGTTCCAAAAGCATCTTGGGCTGGTCATCCGCACCCTACCAGGTTGTCATCTGGTCCCCTAAGCCTCACTCCAGGCAGCTGCTGAAGCCCTCAGTCTTGAGTGGGCCCTGTGAGGACTGGAAATCAGGCCCTGGATAGGTGGCCTGGAGGGGGCCTCCGCCTGCCCAAGGCCATCCTTCCCCCGCGTCCCCTCCCCGCAAGGACTGCTTCCATCCAGCCTGAGCAGTCTTCCTTAGTGGGGGATCCCCAGTCGTGGAGAGCAGGCCTGAAGGACAGGATTCTTCTCTGATCAGACAGACAGACAGACAGACACACACACACACACACACACACACACACACACACACACACACTTTCACAGGAGAACTTCTCAGACTCTCAGAGAAACAGGGCCTGAATCCACTCAAAATTCTCCAAAGCTCTCTCAGCAGGTGAACTGAGACTTGGGGGGGGGGATGGGGGGGAAGTAATTTTCCTGTCAGGGGAGCTGGAGGGGGGGCGGCATTGGGACCCAGTCCTTCCGTCCTCTCAGTTCCCGTTCCCACTCCCCCTGCCTGTTCATACTCTTCATTTATAATTTGATGTTTACTTCTACATACTCAAGGGGACTTCTGCTCCATCTTCCAGCCTCCAAGACTTTGAATAATTGATTTTAAAAGTAGCTGGTGGCACATTTGTTCTATGAGGGGGCAGTGAGGGATAAAGAGTGTGCTTTAAACAGGCTGCTTAAGTGGGCAGATACAGTGAGCAAACTTTTTAATATGTTCTCGAAACCTCAAGAATATACTCATGTAATGCAGTGGCTCCTCAGGAGAGGCAGATCTGGCTGAGCAGCTCCTGAGATCCTCCAGCTCAGCCTTAGCATAGGTGGTAGGAAGATCAAAGGGCATCGCCGTGAGGCCCCTCAGCCCTGGCTCCTCTCTGATGACGCCTGTCATTTATAAAGATGACGCTTATGAAGAGTGGAGGGTCTTGCAAAATTGATTTAGAACATGATGTCTTCTATAAAAATTGCATTTAATTGCACTAACCACAACAAATAGAAATTTTGATATTATAACTGGAAACACATGACAAAAGAATTCTCAGAGTGCCCTCCCCACCCCCTGGGGCATGCTGAGATGGTGACTGAGACTGGGTGTGGTGGTGCACGCCTATAATCCCAGCGCTGGGGAGGCTGTAAACAGGAGGATCACTACGAGTCGGATCTATGTAGTGAGACCCTGTAGACTCTACTAAATACATTAAAAAACAAAAAAATTCTCAGAGAAACCTCTGACTCACTTTGGCAAACATCAATATAAGCTTCTCTTCCTAAGAACCTGTCATAAGTGTTATCACAGCCTGTGAGTTCTCCAGGCCACAACACGCTTTTTATTACATAGGTCTTTGTTCTGAAGGAGAAGGTTCAGGATTGCTTCATCATTCTTCTTTAATGAAAGAAATTGGAACACCTGGCTTAAAGCAATAGAAATGCAGTACATTAGTCAGTTTTCCTGTTGTCAGGACGCAGTACAATGCCCACAATTGCATGTAAGAGATGTTCGGTTTGGCACCTGTTGTCAGGTGACCCAGACCACGGTCAGCTGGCTCTACAGCAGAAGCGTCATGGTGGCAGGGTGTGGCAGGACAAAGCTGCTTGGGTCATACCGGCTGGGAAGCAGAGAGGGCACCAGCACCAGAGAGAGGGGCCACAGACGCAGACCATATATAATACCTAAGGTCAAGCATCTATGACCCACCCCAGGCACACCCAGAAGTGTGTTTGCTAATGCCTAGGCCAATTAAGCTGGCACAATTAATGTTAATCTCCATATTCCCCTCCTTGTCACCCAGATGCATCTCCCTAAACCATACTTCATCTTCCGGTAAGTCTAATAATAGGTCAATAATTCCATTTAGCATGACACAACAATCTTATGTACAATCAGAAATGCAATAATACCATCCCCAAGCTCAACAGTTCTAGCATTTTTTTTAAAAGTCAGCCTCTTCTGAGAATCAAGAGAAACTCTTAACTATGAACTTCTGTAAAAATAAAAACAAATTACATAATCCCCCAAATTGCATAATCCCATGGTACAACGGCACAAGGTAAATATTTTCATTCTAAAGGAGAGAAATAGAGGGATTAAAAAGAGTAGACCTAATGCAAGCCCGACAGCCAGCAGGACAAATACTAAGTCCTGGAGTTCCGTGTTGGGCATTCAGTACATGCAGCGATCAGGTGTGAACTCCGCAGGGCTTGGATGGCCCGCCCTACGGCCGTGCTGTTGTACCCCTCAGGGCCTCTCTTTTGGGCTACCTTCACTCACAACCTGTCGCTTTCCTTGGCAGACATTGCATGGTCCTGGGATCTGCAACTTCTGGGGGACAAATTCAAGTTGTAACAAGAGAGTGTTTTGAAAATGCTGGGTGGGGGGGTGGAATGGCCCAAAATCAGAAAAGGGAAGGTTGTCGGAACAAATCAAGGTAGGAGAACAGTGCTGGGATTTACTGTGGTGCTCACAGTTGCCTGGATTCATCCCATTAAGACAGAAAATGAAAGCATTGAGTTATACAGCATAAAACCCCTCGGCGTGCAGTCATCCCCCTTCCAGCTTTTGTGCAGAAATGGCTCCAGTGTGCAGGGCAGGTGATGTAAAGCACAAAGCAAGGCTGGTTTTTTTTTTTTTTTTTTTTTTTTCTATCATTAAGAATTCTCCAAGAAGCACTCCTCTGGATGTGAAAAGCCCGCAGAAGTGCCAGTGTCCTGGGAGGAGCAGTGGCATGCAGAGGCTGGCAGCGAGCCAGGAGAAGCACATCTGGCCGCCCACCGTGGGGCACCCTGGGTCACTGATAGCTCAGGTCACGTACAGCTGCTGTAATGAGGCTTCTGCAGTGGTTAACGGGCAAATAGATGGTTTTGTTGAGGTGAGGAGAAGGAGGAGGAGGGAAAAAGGCAAAATGGAGGAAAAGAACATTTTCTTTGAGGCAAAAAGGGAAGTTCTGAGTGTGTCAGTGAGAGCGCTGGTGACTCAGGTCAGGCCTCCATTGTGGCTTGCGGTGGAATCCAGCCTAGGGTGGAATCCAATTTGTGGATTGGTAATCCCACGAATTCCAAAGTGATCGTTGACTTCCACATGCTTCCTGGGCATCCCACTGGCAAGTATAGGCTTTGCTTTTAAAGAGCATGTGAGCTTCAAGGGAAGTTGAAAGCGCTGTTAGAAATGAGCCAAAAATGGCAAGTTTGAAGGCATGTTGATTTTTTTTTTCAAAGTTGAAACTCTAGTTAAATATGTGCTGCGACAGGATGTTAGAAACCATCATTTAACCATGTGTCCCTTCTCTTGCAGATGGCTTGTCTATTTCTGTTGGAGAACCAACTTGGGCATAGTCACACAGACTTCTACTACCCACGGCCACATGAGTAAAGGTGAAAGCCACATCAGCGAACTTCTCGTAGTGTGAAAGAGTCACCTGCTGTCTGAGATCTGAGTACAAAAAAACCATAATTCTTTTCATGTAATCCTTTCTGGGAGTGGGTTGGGTACAAACAATAAAGAAATAAAGGATGGAGGGTGGAGTTGAGTGGTAGATGCCTGCTAGTACACACAAGGCCCTGAGTTCCATTTCCAAGAATACAAACAAAAGAAAGCAAAGAAACAACATACAACTGTTTCCAAAAGAAACTGTAGTGGAAGCATCCACTCAAAGAGCAGTGTTAGGAATCAGGGACGAGGAGACATGAGCCAGACACCCCTGCTCCAGCGAGGCACCTGGGCTTTGTCAGTCCTTCTCCATCCATCCAGGCTGCAAACTTCCATTGAAGATTTACCAAGTGTGAGACATACTAGGTATGATCAAAATATATAGTCAATGTTTAATTTTTTTTTAAAAAGTATACATTAGAAAATACATTGCCCTGACTCCTCATCAGAAATACTCATCTTGTGATAGCTCAGTGGTCTAAGCACCTGCCTGGCAAGAACAAGGTCCCAAGTTCGAGTCCCAGTACCGCTTGTCCTTCCAGCCCCAGAACTCCAGGCACATTAAGCCTGCCACCAAAATCAGGTGTGGTGGCACATGCCTATAATCCCAGTGCTGGGGGAGCTGAGGCAGGAGGATCACTATGAGTCCAAGCTGCGTAGTAAGACCCTCTGACAAATAAACAAAAGATTTTTTTTTAATTTAAAAAAGAAATACTGCATGCCAATGCTGTTGTTCTTGCCACTTTGTGAAGCAGTTCTGGAAGCTCTCTTGTGTGTCGTTGTGAGGGGTGATGAACACTACGGTGAATGCTGCTGCTGAGCACCATCTAATGCAAAGGTTGGCTCACAGAAACATTGTCACATGTCCCCATCCACTTCCTGCACTGTACCAGCTCCGTGTGACTTCTGGCTCTTTCCAAGTTACAATGATTTGAGAGGTAAATCTTGGACTCAGCTCAGCACACTGAGGCAGCCGTGACAGCTCAGCTTACAGGCACTCACCGGAGAGCACCGCCAGACCTGCACAGGAGAGTGGCAAGGACGGTGCTCTGTGTTCAAATGAGGGGAGTGTTCAGAGGGACATTCATGGCCATGTATCGTACCATAATAAGTTTTTTTTTAATTTTATTTATTTATTGTGTGTGTGTGTGTGTGTGTGTGTGTGTGTGTGTGTGTGGCCA
>NW_004524599.1:2918571-2925516 GCF_000260255.1 Octodon degus
AAAGAGAAAAGAGGGGCTGGGGAGATGGCTCAGTAGAATAAGCACTTGCTTGGCAAGCGCAAGGGCCTGAGTTCAATCCCTGGTTCCGCAAAAAAAAAAAAAAAGAATAAATAAAATAAAAAGAGAAAAGAAAGAAATCCTCTTAAAAATGATTCCTCTCAAGTCCATGTTAGAACTCCCAGAACATGTCTCTGTCCACCTCTTTCCTGATGCCTGACCCTCTTTTTAGCTCTCTCCTTGTTTCTCTGCCTCTCTGAATGAAGGCATCTTGGTCTGGCTTTACTGGTACAACTGATGAATTCTGCACTGGAAAAGTATACCTGAGTCACTGGTCTCACCCTACATCATAGGCCAAGAGTGCTCTCTCGTTTGCAGGTAGCCAATGTCTTTTTGTTTGAACTCTGTTCTCATAGATACTCTCAGGCTCTTCCACACATGACTCAAGAATGGAGGGCAGGTCAAATATGCTATTCCTGTGCCATTGCTTTAGAAAAGAATGCACAAGTTTATTTGTAGCTCTTTCTCACTATGCTGAGGTTGACATTGTTGTTATACACTGCCAAGCTTGAAGCTTGTGACACTAAATCACTTCATTTTGCTCATGTGTTTTGAGCCAGGAATTTGAGAGACCTTGATGGGCTGTCCCATCTCTGCTCTATATCCATTAGTTGGGGGTGGCCCCACTTGGGTCGGAGGGTCCACCCAACACTACTTACCCCTGGTGGTAGACTCATGCTAGCTCTGGGCGGGGACCTTAGCAGTGACTGTCAGCCAGTGGCCTTGATTCCTCCCCAGTGTGGGATCATCACGGGCTTCCTAAGCTTCCTCTCCACAACTGGGTCTCAACATGGGTGTTCCCAGAGTCCAAGCTAGGAGCTATGGCTTAGATGTAGAAAGCCATGTACGTGACCTGTACTGCCACCTGTTGGTCAAGCAGGTTATTAAGCCCATCCCAGATATAAGAGAAGAAGAGAGATCAGACTCCTGGATAGAGAGAGAGTGAAGAATGTGTGGTCATCTTTAACCTACCCTAGACATTCTCAGATAAGAACTGTCATACAAAATGATAAAATTTTGTCTCCTATGTTGTTAAAACTACCTTAAAGGAAGATATCTTTTAAAATTATAGCTCATTTTTCTCCCAAGATGCAACTTTTCTTTCATCCACTGGCTACTGTACCATGGCACCATATGGCCTCATATTGTTGCTTGGTCTCTGGGCTCAAGAGTGCCCTAGGCTCTTATTGGGGCTGCCATTCACATTGCTGGGGTGGACTGTCTATTTTTCCTACAATCCATCTCAGAAGGAGCATGTGAACCTTAGAGTCTTTCACTCTTATGAGAGGTTCGTTTCCAAAGAAAAGAAAGGGAACCATTCTCTAAATGTATTTATTTGTTTAACAACAAGAGCTCTGAATTATTTAGCAAATACTGCACCCAGAGCCCTGACTGGGTCGTTGAAGTGCATAGAGGGAAGGGGAAATGAGTCAGCTACGTTTGCTGTCAGCAGAGTTGCTTCTGGCCCAGTCAGGGAGATGGACGGGTTCATAAGCCACAGAAAGGCTAGAATAAAGTCTTAAGAACCCTCAATGTAGGTTGAGAAAAGAATCATAAATTTTTTACTCTTAACACAAGTGTCTGCTTGCAGAAGAGATGGAAAGGCATCCCCGTCAGTGAAAAGTAGAGTTTGGGAATACAGACCTGAAACTGGGAGGCAAAGAAAGCAAAGACTATGACTCGGGGACCAAAGCCTGGCTTGAGAGTCAGATTCTCTAAGTCAGAGTCTTGCTTCTGCGCACTGTACGACTTCAGGCAACTTACTTCATCTCTGTATCTCACTCAGTATCCATACTTACCAGACAGGAATGAGGCTTGTAGCTAATACACAGGATGGCAAAGACAATAAATTAAGATTTATATAGCCCTTAAAATATTGCCTGGCACCTCATAAGTACTGTGTGAGTATTTGCTAAATATGTTTAACTCTTAATAAGTGGTAATCTATTATCTTATTGTGACCTGGGTCTGGAATTGAAAGACATTAACATTTGTGTGTTATTGAGATACAACAATATAATTCATTGACAATTTCAGGAAGTTTACTCTTTACCTAAAGAAAACATGGAATAAAGAAGAAACAAGTAGACATTCTTGTAAGTGTAGACATAGGGATAAAAACACAGTTGGCCTGTATGTGTGGGTTCCACATCTATGGATTCATCCAAGCAGAGTTTAAAGATGTTGGGGAGAAAACTGCATACATTCTGAATATTCACACATTGCTTTTGTTTTTTTCTGTCATTATTCTTTAAACTGTTCACACAACATTTACATTGTGTTTTGTCATGTAAGTAACCTAGAGTCAATTCAAAGTATAAGAGAGAATGTTCATAGGTCAAAGGCAAATGCTTTTTATACAAGAGTTATGGTCGTGATCTACGATGCCGCCCAAGGACTTATGTGTTAGAGGCTTGGTCCCCAAGACGGTAGTAATATTAGAGGTGGGATTTGGGAAGGTGGTTGGATCCTGAGGACTCTGACTTCATCAGTAAGTTGATCCACTGATGTGTTTATAATTTGATGATGTTATTGGAAGGCAATGAAGGCTTAGGAGGGGGCTTGGGGTCTAGCTGAGGTAGTAGGCCATGGGTGTGTGTTCGCACCTGGCACTCTCTTCTCCCAGACTCCCACCATTCTCTCTCCCTCCCTCCCCCATTCTTCCCTCCTCTCACCCCTGCCTAGCTCCCAGGAATTGAGCATCTTTCCTCTGCCACATCCTTCTGCCATAATGTGCCTGCCTCAAAACAATGGAGCTAGCAGACCATGGACTAAAACTTCTGAAATGATAAGCCAAAATAGACCTTTCCACCTCTAGGTTGTTATTTTCAGGTATTTTGGGACAGTGATGGAAAGCTAACACAGTAAGGGGGCTGAGCATGCGCAGAGTTTGGTATTGGTGGAGGTACTAAAAACAATCCCTTGCAGATACTGAGAAACAGCTGTATTGGATTTGTAGAGTCATTCAACTGTGTTGAATGAATGATACTATTCTCTTTCCGGGATGTTTCAATAGATTTGGATATTATTTATTTATCAAATGTCATTCAATCACTTTGCATGGGAAGCTGATAGTGTTCTAGGGATACTTTGTGAGTGACACAGCTGGGTCCACCCCAGGGTACAGCTGTGAGAAGAGAGTCCTTGCCTGTAACTCCTGGAGTTTACATCCTAATGGAAAGATAAAGGAGGGTGAAACAGATATGGATTTGGCCTGAACAAAGCAGAAAGAGGAAGAGAGGACATGAGTGTTCAGGGAACAGAGAGAGCAGAACAGACAACAAGGTGCTGGATGGGAGATTGGAATGGAAGGTCATCTGGAGAGGAGGTCAAATGAAATGACCCAAGACAGAATTTTTAAACCCCTAGAGCTCCCTACAAATACGTGGTATATAATGCATGGGTGATTGATAGTTCAGGCTCCAGCTGGGATAAGCCAAGGGAGGTCAGGCATGGTCTGTAGCAAGAGTGTAAGTCCCACATAACTTTCTAATTTCAAGGACTATCAAGCTTCAAGCCCAGACCAGACAATGGGGTTAATTTGTTCTTTACTAAAAAAAAGTAAGAACAAGACAGAGCACTAAATTTTAAGAGTGAGTTAGGAAGGAAACAATGTTCAAGAAAAATATGATTATTAAAGAACTTCAAACCTTTTCTTTCAAGACTCTCTTTCTGGGGTTGGGGAGATGGCTCAGTAGAATAAGTACTTGCCTGGCAAGCACAAGGTCCTGAGTTCAATCTCTGGTACTGAAAAAAAAAAATACTCTCTTTCTATAAGCCAGCAGTCTCTTCTATGTTTATTAGAAACTTTTCTGGATTTAGGGACACATCATTTTAAATATAATGATTATAGTCCTTCTTGCATTTCAAGGATTGTAAGATTTCTGACAGCCAGAGGGCTACATGATTAGATAGGACTGCTTATAAAATCAATTCTCTCCCACTCAGATTCTGGGATAATATCTGATAAAAGAGAAAAATGGCCTAAACAAGAAACTTACAAAATACGCACAAAGGTTCACATTTTAAAAATCAGTGGATGTTCCCAAATTGGAGAACTAAACACATTTTCATAGGGACCAGAATATTCAAGGAAACTAGATTAAAATGGGAGTGGAATGTCCTTAGAAAATAGAGCAGAAAAAGAAAGGGACTGGAAAATGGCAGGGAGCCGGAGCGTTTGCAGCTTCGTACAGAGTAAGGCCAGAGGCAGAGTGGATAGAGGTCTGCAGATTAAACCCCTTCACAACAGCACTGTCTTCCCTGCTAAAAATTCTTCTACAAATTCCCATGAGTGTTTAGACAACCTCCCAGTGCTCACAGATTAAAAACAACAGTTTTGGTTTTTTTTTTTTAAATTTCCATGGCAATCTAATTCAGGGCTTAATGTTTATCACCCTAATTCTTCTTACTTTATAAACCACAGTGGAAGTTAAAAAAAAAATGCACTGGGGGTTCTAACTCTAATTTATTCCCAAAGTCAGGGTAGATTTCAACACTGCACATAAAAGTTAGGACCACTGTTCCCCGTGTGAGCTAAACACGCTGGTTTCTCATTCCTTTCTTTTAAAACCAGAGAGAATCAACTGACTGCTTCTCTGACCTTCTGTTCCTCTCCAGCAGTTTTCATCCTCCTTGGGGGACCCATAGTCTAACAACAAAGTCAAGCTTTTAGATCATGTTCTGATATCCCAAATGGCAGAATTTTTATTAGAATTTATGCTTAGCTGCTGAGAAAATATTACCAACCACCCTGGAAATTTTCTGTCTGTCGACTGAATCCATTTTAATTCAAAAACTATTCATTGCACACATTCTGCATATATGAAAGTTTAAGAATGTATTTTAATTCTAACCCCTAAGAAGCGCATGGCATAATTGAGCATACAAGCCATAGGAACAGGGAAAATAACAATTAAAGGTAGTCTGTGATTCAGAATCACCTGGGTAGCAGATAGAAGTTGAGACTGTCATTCTTAGGAGCAAGAGGTCCCATTGGGTGTAGGTGGATGGTCCTAGCAGGTGTATCTGCAATTGCACCATGAATTATGAGTAGGGTTTGCTTGGGTAGAAGGAGCAGGAGGCTCCCTTTTTAGGGACACTGGCTCAGAGATGATAACAGCAGGGAGAGGACAACTGGTCAACCTAGCTATTTATTTCTTTTGAACATTGCCATGGCCGTTTAGATGACAATCATCTAGGTCATTCTAAATAAGTTTAAAGGACTTTTAAGAGTCTTGAAATCTATAATGTTATAATCTATAATATACAGATGATACATAAAATGTGTATCTATAATATTATACTGAGGTCATTCTATTCTTGCTTCAAGCCATTGTGTACCCTCCTTGGAAGAGCTCTGAATATTCAACTTAAAAACACTATAAGCATTGAAAGCCAGAATTCTTGGCATTAAGTCAATAGAAGAATGTTCCTTCACCGACCAAGGTTTTTACCAGACCAGGAAAATAGAAAATGAGAGAAAGCAACAAGACAACAAATCTCTTATAAAAATCTCATGAGACAACTTATTGTATTTCCTTGGGGGAAGTTAAAATAAAATGGATCATAGCATGTTCCATTCGTGTCAAACCATACACAGTTACTGCAAAAAGCCAGTAAAACTTTAGATGCTTTGTCTGGAGGTTTATTTTAGTATTTAGGTTCTCGTAGGCTTTCCCCAAGCTGCTCATCTGAGTGTGTAGAACACATAAGCAATACATGCAAAATATAGAGGCGCTATACTCGCACATGTTTTTGTTAGGGTTCTTTCAACCTGAGCCACAAATATCTGAGCATTTAATAGCACAAGTTCAAGAGCCTTTTTGTATGGCTATAATCTAGATTATCTTCTGTGCTTATAATTTTATATTTCCACCATTCACTTTTATAGTACTTTGAGTTTATGGCATTTTTACACACCTTGTTTCATTTAATTCTTATAATGAATACAGATGTAGGAATTATTATCTGACCTCTGTTTTGTAGCTAGGAAGAAGCTGAAACTTAGAGAGTTCATCAGTCATTCAGACAGCAAATCACTCTATGGCCAATATTTCTGAAAGCCACTTTTAAATGTTTTTTTGTAATCATGGTGATAATACAATTAGAGATTTTCTAATGTTGCCTTAGTGAAGTGATAATAAATGATAAGACCATTGACCGGCATCAACAGTGCTTAAGATTATATTGTTGTGCGAATATAGAAGAGGAAGCAGAAATTCAAAGTCATGTCTGGTGTAGCCACATCAGTGGATTTGGAAGTGCTGGCGACAGCAATGGTGAGGCTGAGATAGCAAGACTGTAAGGAGTGTAAATTCCAAAGTAAACCAAGCACTTCCAACTTAAATAATGAAGGGTCTCCCCAAGCACCAAGCTTTGACTGTGATTCAAGGGAATATAGAAACATTTGTGTTTACGGAGAAAACTCGAAAAATGAATGCATACGCATTTTGGAACATTCTGATGTTTTAAAAAGTGGACTGGCTACTTAATTAAATGTCACATATCAGTATGTCCTCTACATATTCCAAGATTGTTTACAGAATCCAGACCAAGTTCAACTCTAAAGGTGACTAAAGTTCAAAGGTAGCCATTTCTAAAATCTTTTGTCTTGGCATTAAAGGTCAATAGTTTTAGATTTCTCCTTTTTAAAATTTGAATTTGAGTCCGTTAGCAACATATTCCTAAATTTACAATAAAATTATTGGGGCCAGAAAACCTCCCTTTAAATGTTCTCTGTTTTCAAACAGAGGCTCTGTGAACTTCCCTTTGATCTACTATTTCAAGAGCGGATGACGGCCTTGGGCCTCCAGAAGACCTGTGCATCCTCACTAATCTAGTCATTAATCATTAATTGCTATAATAGCTTAAAATTTATGCACAGAC
>NW_004524599.1:2925616-2930959 GCF_000260255.1 Octodon degus
TTCTACCTTTGGGCATATGAAATGTGAGATAATTTTCAACAGCTTCTAAGAATGAAATAAAAGAATTTTTCAATCATTTATTTAGAGGCTCTGAATATGTAGATTTTCTTCCTTTAAGGAAACAGTTTTCAAAGTATTCTCCAAGTAGTTCAAAGGACCCCTGGGAGACACATGTGAAGCCACAGAAGGGGTTGGGGGTGGTAAGGGGAGATACTATGCTTAATCACTCAGAGCAGTGAAACTGTTTCAAGCATTGATCCTCTTTACAGCCAACAGAGAAACACTGATCAAAAACTATTGCCTTAAAGCTCCTGTATAAAGTATCTCAGGTATCTCATAAGATATATTAGAATTCTTAAAAGCAATGTCAAAAAAGTTCAAATCACTTCAGTATTTATATAAAACATGACACATTGTGGTAGTTTCCACTTATCTCTTGCTTTACTTTTTGTGCTTTCAGTTATCTGTGGTCAACTGTCATCTGAACATATTAAATGGAAAATTCCAGAAATAAACAACTCATACTTTTTAAAATATATTTGGTACAGGGTCTCACTATGCAGCTCAGACTGGTAGTGATCCTCCTGTTTTCAGCCTCCCCAGCACTGGGATTACAGATTACAGGCATATGCCATCACACCTATCTCTGTGGCTGCTTCAGTGTGCCCAGGGGCAGGGTTGGCATGGCATGTGGTGCTGGGGATTGAACCCCTGTCACTGCATGCCCAAGCAGGTGCTTAATCTGCTGAGCTATCTCACTGGCCCAGCTCATACATTTTGAATTGGATGTGGATGGTACTAGTGTGATGAAATCTTGCACTGTCTCATTCCATCCAAAAGGGGCATCATTCCTTTGCCCATTGTATCCATGAGGCACACACTCAACTGTTCATACATTACAGCATTTGTGTTTAAGCAATCTTTATTTTACCTCATGGTGGTCCCAAAGTACAAGGGAGGCACTAATGTCCAAAACATGGAGGGACTCCGGTGCTGTGCTGCACTGCTTCAGGGCAAATAGGGAAAAACAGCAGACATGACCAAAAATATAGTGAGTGATTAAGCTATTTTAAAATTTGTAATAATAAAAGATACATTGCTATTAATTCCCCTCAAAACATACCTACTCACTTCAAACACCTGTACCTTGTTCTTACCTCTTTCGGAAGCAGTTCTGGAAATCCCCATTTGTGAATGTCTCTAGCTGTGCTGTCATGGTTGGCACTGTGCCTTGAATCAACTAAAAATGATCCAGTATCTTTCCTGACCACTTGAACTTTGGGGAGGAGCCAGAAGTCAGTCACGCGGTGACAGATCTGGTAAACAAGGTAGATGAGGACACACCATGATGTTTTTATTTGACACAAATTGCCATAAATGAAAACTGTAAACTGCCTCAGAAAGTGGCAAGAGCAACAGAATAAATACGTTCAAAGGGTGGAGTGTTCTGAGGAGAATTCATGTCAATGTGTCCTTTGCTATAAAACATTTTCAATCTAAGGACTTACGGTATTATTTACCGACTTTTGTACTGCCTGAGGTGTCGGGCATCCATTGAGGCTCTTGGAACTACTGCTCCTGGGTAGGGAGATGCCATTGAACTATTTTCAGGGAACTCTGGGGATGGCAGAAAAATACAAAGCAAGAGGATTTCGTATTATCTGGGAGTGGTTTAATATAAAACCCACTTCGAGGATTGTGTATGGCCTTGAAATAAGCTACAGCAAATCCCAAAATGGCTTTCGTCCATCCCCTTGTGGCTTCACAGAATGTCTTGACTGTACCTCACACTGGCTGTCTTGAACCTGCCGACTCATCTGACCTGGCCTCTGGAGCGGGGCTGTGGCTGTGGGGCATCCCCACCCCTGCCTGCCTGTGCCAGACATGCTAAAGCCACCTGTCCTAGGCCTCCTGCTTATGCCCGTCA
This sequence comes from Octodon degus, assembly GCF_000260255.1. NCBI lineage: Eukaryota > Metazoa > Chordata > Mammalia > Rodentia > Octodontidae > Octodon > Octodon degus. Next base: position 2,927,544 of record NW_004524599.1, read on the forward strand.
GAGACCCTAGCCCACATCCCCTTTGCCAAGCTCTCCTCAGAGCCAGCCTCAGTTCTCACAAGCTTATCCTATGTGACACCATCAAGGGAGAGCTCAACATCCACTTACTAAATATAGAAGCAGCTTCCACTTGGAATTCTGATCCTAAGTGTAACACTGTAGAATCACAGAACAATAAGCCTACACAGCGGGTGAACAAGCTGGTGACACAGTACAATAAATATTCTTAACTTCTCCCTTAATTTTGCCTTTTGAAAAAAAGTGACTTCTAGAACACAATTCATGACTTTCCTGTCATTCGATAGTCATTCGTCTACTCTTTTCAAAAAAAGATATCACTTTAGCTTGTAGGTCAAAGTGAGCTTCTAACATGGAAGATAAATCTTTAGCCATACACTCGGAGCTTCATTGTTAAGCTTGTATGTGATAAAAACTGAGCCAATTACAAAAGTAAAATCATGGACAAGTTGCTTGAAAAAAAAATCATGAGCCAGTCTCAAGGATCAGCTGCCTCCTCTGCCAAATGGGGAAAACAGTACCGGCTCCCTTGCAGGACTGTTTTGAGATCAGCAGTGGCTGCTCTGTAAGGTGATGGCTTGCACCGCCTGCCCTAGTGGAAACTTTTCGGTAAATATGCCTTGCTCTGTATAAGTGGTGGTTGGTGGTGCTAGTAAGCCCAGCGCTTTGTGTTTCCTGCTCACCACTGTGATGGTTGATATAAAATCATTTATCCACTGCAAAATCACTGCCTAGTAAAGCAGTGAACCATCTCCAATTAAAATCCAAACCACAATTTTCCACATACACCTAGGATGTTCCTTACTACCAAAACAGCCAATATCTTGTATTTCTTTATGAGGAAACAAGCTGAGGAGAATTCATTGCTTTCCTCTTTCTTAATTCTCTCCACAGGAGCCCAGAAAAAAATACTTCCATGAGGAGGGGACACAGAAACTTTATGTTCCAGAAACAATTTTGGTTCAAATTTAACATCCTGTCCTGATTTACTAAAGCAAGACAAAAATCTTTTATTCACTTAGCACTTTATTAGAAATATTACCAAACCTTATTTAGCTGTGTGGTCTGATAAAATGCCTTCCTTGTTGTTGTTTAATCTATTGCATTCAATGTTGATTTAGGAGGAATTTTCTGCATTTTTATTAAGTGCTTTCTATAAAAATGTCTAGGCGCAATGACTATTATTAAGCAACCAAAGAAGTAGGTCCTTTAATAAAATGAAGTAAACCACCCATTTAATTCTCATACTTTTGTGTCACAGATTTTTACTTTAAACAATTAAAATGTGGGAGGAAAGTTGGCAGGTATGAGTTAGTGTGCTCAAGTGGAAAGAACAAGCTACTTGTAGTTAGAGGACTTGGTTTCCAAGCCCAGCTTTGTTACATGGAAGCCTTGTGACCTGGAGCTAGAAACTGTCTCATCTTTCTGAGCATCTCTCTATCCATGAAATGGACCTGGAAGTTCCTGTTCTTCACTTCCTCGAAGGATTATGGTGAGGTGCAAAAGCGTTGTAGCAGCTGTCTCTGCACAGCCAGCCCTTGTGCACCCTGATACTCCAGCTCACCCTGCTGTGAGCCTCTTGCCCCAGTGGAGAAGTGAGCATAGCCCCTGACTTTGGATGGTTGGCTTAACAGCCCTTCAGCCTTACAAGAAGGGGGTGTAAGTGCAAGAAGCATTCAGAAGAAACTGCTCTTCAAATTTTGGATTTGCATCTTGTTCTAGGCTAAGATATCAGTGGTCCAAGCCCCTCCTGTGGGACAGGGCAGTGACCACAGAGTAGACAACTTACACTGTACTGTGTGCTGTCTTGCCTTGCTAGGATGTTCCATAGATTAGGCATATTAAATGCCTTTCCATTTTATGGTATTTTCCAGCCTATATGTACCACAGTGACATATGCTTACCTGTATTTACAGCAGCAAAAAACGTCATAGCTAAATCTTGGAAACAACCCAAATACCCATCAGCTGAGGAATGGATAAAAAAGATATGGTATTTTTATACAATGGCATATTACTCGGCTATAAAAGACATAAACTCAAGGCTTTCATGGGTAAATGGATACAACTAGAGACCAAACTCATAAGCGAAATAAATCAGACCTGCACATGTAAACATCGTATTGTCTCCCTAGTATAAGAACATGAAAGAATAAATAAAATCTTATTTTGGTTGTTGTTGTCCAAGCTGTTGTATATTTGGATTGCAGAACAATTTGTAAGATGAATACTTTTCCTAAATGTACATTATTAAAAATGTGAGTGAAGCTAATTATCAACTTTATTAAGGAGGGTCGCTTTATGCCCATCACATAGTATAAAGAATAAAATCAAGATATTCCACTCATTTAACTGTTGTAACCTTTTTGATCACAGACTAGGCACTGTTTAAGGCCTAAAGTAGCAATTTTATAGGTATACGAGTTTTAACTCGGCTTTTAAAGAGGATTTGTATTATATTGAGTTTTAAGCTTTTGATTTGTGAAATCCATATTTGATCTCTTCCTTCGAGCTGTGTGCATTTGAATTTTCCACCTCAACACTCGACTTCTTTGTTTTTCCTTTTATAACAACTTCTTCCCTTTCGATTTTCATTTTACCCTATATTTTCCTTAAATATATTATGCTAATTTGGAAAGTTCAGTGAAACTATCAAAATGTTTCCTCAGTAAAGTACTCACAATTAAATTGTGTAAGAACTACAGCCACTAACTCTACTGTATTAAATATTATTAGCAAGCATAGTTTGATAATGTCTTGTATGAAAACTCTGAACAAGTGTATGTCACTATCCATAGTGTTTTGTGTGGTTATCTTATTGCTTAGTCTGCAGAAAATGAGGACTTACATGTCTAAATAGCTTTCACTCAGTAAACATGTTTACCATGGGCTGATGTCTATAAAATCCGCTATTGTTCAACTATACTAGAATTTAACAGTCACTGTGAAAGCTTAAAAAAGAACAAATTAGTTGTTCAGATTACCAACTATAAGTATGTAAAATTGGTTAAAAAAATTAAAAAGAAGAGAGAAAAATACTTTTAGCATTAACTATTCCTTTCAATAGACAAGCAGAAACCAGCAGTACAATTATCCAAGTTATCCTGTGCATATACATACATATTTATTTTTTTTCTTTCTTTCCTTTTTTCTTTTCTCCTTTTCCTCAGCCCAGTTGTTTCTTCCCTTTGAACAGGTTCTTTCCCTTTCACAATATCTAGCCGGTACTTGGACAACCACAAAAGATGAAGACAATAATATGCAATGTATTAATTATTGTAACTGTCCTACTAACCTGTTTTTGTTTTTTGTTTTTTTTTTTTTTTTTTCAGAACCGGGGATTGAACTCAGGCCCTTGCGCTTGCTGGGGAAGCGCTTATTCCACTGAGCCATCTCCCC
>NW_004524599.1:2931216-2943404 GCF_000260255.1 Octodon degus
TTCTGGAGCAGCTTGCTTTTTCCTCTTTAACTTTTTGTCAACTTCACTGTCAGAATCGCTGCCCGAAGAGTTTGAAGAAACACGTTCCTTTGATTTAGGCGCTGCTCCGTTACTGCAGGCGACAGCTTCCTGCTCACTCGTGCCTCTGAACAAATAATCTGAAGACAACAATATGCAGTATAACAAGCACTGTTGAGTTCCTACCAATTTGTTTAGTGATATTCTGTGTCATTTTTTTTTACCATTTCTTATTCTCTTTAAATAAAAAGTCACATGAAAGCTGAGGAGCACCTGTAGTCAGGCCTTTTGTGGAATTAGTCTGATCCACTGATGATCCTTGAGGAGGAAGTCTGAGACCCCACAGAGTTTAATATGACCCAAAGCGTTTCCAAACAGAACTATCTTCTAACTGTAAATAACTTATGGTGAATCTTGTGTCCATAACACACGCTACTATCCATCAGCTGCCTCTGTGTTTTGATAGAATATGACTATAAAAGTCATTTTATAGAATGGTCCCATGCACATGTGCATGTGCCTGCATGCACACACACACATGTGCAGAGACACACATGCAGAGACACACACCATGACGTCCTTCATCTTGTTGGATCATTACATATGTGTGCATATGTAATGCATGCCATTTGAGAGTTTGAAGTGACTTTCTAAGGTGTTACATCAAACAAATAATCAGCACAGCTCTGCACTGTCTTAAGGCTCAGAGACCTAACCTAAGTCTTTATTTGTATTGAGACCTGTCTTCGCCACTTTTCTCATTACTGAGATGTAACACCTGACACCTACCATGTAAAGGAGGAATGGTTTGTCTTGGCTCAGCTGACTCCAAGTCAGGACAGGAGGAAAGAGGGGCACAGCCAAGGAGAAGCTTTCATGTCCTGTGATGGCTTGGCAGAAGCAGAGGTCAGAGGAGGAGCCAGAAGAGAGATCTATAACTTCTTGAGTCATGGGTTGTGGTGGCACATACCTGCACTCCTAGCACATGAGAGGCTGAGACAGGAGGATGGCTGTGTGCTTGAGGCTATCCTAGGCTACATAGTAAGACTCTATGTCAATAAAGACAAAAAACAAGCAAAAAATCAAATCTTTTCCAGGCCCTGATTCCTAACAGCAAAGCACCTACAAACTCCCATAACCAAATCACCTTCCCAAGGAATCCCCTTGGCTGCATGAGGCATGAGGGGGACAATAAGATAGAAACCATCACAGGCCCCATCATTTTTTTGGTATGAATTTTACCGTCTACCAAATTGAAAAGATCCGCTCATGACATGTGCCATTTCCTGACAAATTAATGGTGACCTGGGGCTGGGGAGATGGCTCAGTAGAATAAGTGTTTCCTTGGCAAGCACAAGGGTCTGAGTTCAATCCCTAGTTCCACAAAAAAAAAAAAAAAAAAAAAAAAACAGTGGCCTATCATGATCAGTGAATGATATCTGTGGCTATTTTTCTGCTCCCAACCAAGTCAGCCACCCAGCTGCCTAAGCAACTGTAATTTCCCAGATAGTCTTCCTGTTATTAACCCCCACTGTGGCTTTTATCTCTTTATTTTCATTTTCAAATGCATTCCAAATTTAGAATGCAGCTTGATGGCCCAGAAACTTGCAGCTCTAAGTGCACCTGGAGCACAGAGCCTCCCAGCCAGGGCCTGAGGCTCCAGACACACAAGTGTCCAGCAAACCCTAGGGACCGTGAGGACCCAGGTCTGAGACCCTGCCCTGTCCTCTCCCAACTTATAACATTGCCACCCAGGTAAATGTCAAAGGAAGTCTATAAAATGGGCTGCATGTGTGGAGCAGTCTCACATTTCCATGGTAATAGGAAGACATTTGAGCTACAGCTTGTTCTCAGGCCTTGTCAGCACCAACTGTCAGAGCCATCTCCCTGGCCCTCCACTTCCCTTGCTGCCTTCCTAAAATGTAAGGGCCTTTCCAACTGCTGCCAAAGGTTAGCTGTCTGACCAATTCACCATCAGCTGTTTGAAAACCAAATATCAACCCATTCTTCCATCTGCTTGACCCCTAGAAGCCAACCTGACTGGGATGACTCGATTGATTCTTTGGCATTGATAGGATACATGACAAATCCACCATGTGTATGCTCTGAAGAACAAAACAGAGAGCACAGCTGCAGAGGTCGGCTGTACAACTGGGACCAAGCAAAGCATCGTTATTAGAGTTCTACAAAGCCTAGCATTTACGTTTCAGTACAAGGCCACTCTGATTTGACATACAGAGCAGGTGGGGTTGCCAGGCCCTCCCCTTGCCTACTTCTCACTACATTTAGAAGATGCTCTGTGTTCCCATAAATGAGCCAGTTACCAGTGTATTGCTTCTCAGACTTAGAGTCGCCCTTCAGTTCCTGCTGTGCCATGACGGGCTGGATTCTGAAGGCTCTGATCCTTCACAGCGACGGTGATGCTAGCTTTGCCAATGGTGGCACCTGCAGAGATGCTGCAGGAGGGAGAAAGCTTCTCCTCCTGGTCCTGGTTGCTGTCTTACCTTTCTTGTTCCTACTGCATGATCCCCCCATGGGACAGGTGTGCAGGAGCAGCTGGTGGTGTTCTGTCCCAGTTGTACCGCTGCAGCAGCTCTGCAGCCCCACCAGGGTACAGTGACCACCTTGTATGCTCACCCACCAAGTGATCCAGGCCCTGTGCCCACCGTGGGACCCCAACTTCCTAAGTGCATCAGCTCAGCCCTTTACTCACCTGCATCTCAGAGGCTGTTTCCTGCTTGCCTGGTACTTTTGATGGAGCTCGAAACCCCCTGCTTCCATGAGCTGCAGTCACATCTTCTCAAACTAGGTCTGAACCCATGACCTGGGTGAGGAGCGCCTCTCCATTTTATCCATCCTTGGATAATTACCCATTGACTTAGCATATCCCTTAAGGTTTTATTTACATCTTTACAAGTAATATCCAATGATAACTCAGTAATTCTTTATTCCCCTCTTTAAATTGCTATGTGCACTCTCTCTCCCAATTGGACCCCAGGTGATATACCCTCTGATCATTCTGGAAAACCTTCAACATTCAGCAGCCTCTCAAATGGTCATTAATTTGTTACCAATCTGAAGCCCCACTCTCTTCCAATTATGCAGTCACCAAATCTCCAGGGAAGTAGTCAGAAAGTGGGTGACCAATCAATGAATATTCTGCTTAATAGCTTTGAAAAATCTCATTCATTCAGAAACATCCATCCACCCTCTGTGAATAATGATTTTTCCAGATTAACAGATAAGAATATTGGCTAAAACTATCATTTTTCATTTGAAGATGTTATGCAATACAATAGCCATTGTCAAATTCCTATTACTTTGATGAAATTTTGTATCATTTCTAACTTTCTTTTACCATCTTGCATTCTTTTTTTAAAAACTAGCATTTATTTTATTTTATCTTAACTTATTTTATTTTGTGGTGCAGGAATCAAATCAAGGACTTGGCAAATGCTAGATAAGTACTCTACCATTGAGCTACATCCCCAGCCCAGCACCTCTTCTTAACCAAGACAATATTTCAGCCCCTAAAAAAAAAAAACTATTGTTTATCTCAAGGCTAGAAAAAGCTGGCTTTCAGTATGGTTTTTGCTATTTTTAATAGTCACAAACTTTAGTTGAGCACATAAGTTCTTCCAGTTTAAAATAGCTAAGCAACTGATGTTTTCTTTTAACAACAACTGATATGAAGGTGGCAGTTGAGTAACTGTTTTCCCCTTCACCTGAACATGCTGTGAGTTTAGAGGTTAAAAGAGAAGAAGCAATTCTGTCATCTTCCGTAGACCAGCAGAAATGCACAGTGCAGTTATAGATATAAACCATCTGACTTAAAAAAATAGATATATCTCTTTCCCCCACTCCCTCTCCTGTCCTCCTCAGCTCAGTAATTCCTTCCTTTTGAATAAGTTCATTCCCCTTTCCCAGTATCTAGTGCATCCTTCAGATTTTATTTGTTCTCTTCCAGGTTCTCACACTAAGGAGACAATACAATGTTTGCACATGTGGGTCTGATTTATGTCACATAAGGATAGAGTCTCTAGTTGCATCCATTTACCAATAAAACCCTCTAATTTATCCTTTGTTATAGCTGAATAGTACTCCATTGTGTAAAAAATCACATCTTCTTTATCCATTCCTTAGTTAATGCTTAATTTATTTTGTCTCCTTTTTTCAATTCTTTTTCCTTTTTCTCTTCTTAATTTCTCATTTTTTTTCCTTTTTTATTCTTCCAATTTTGCATGCATATATCTGGTAATATGAACAACTAATTTGAAGCTAACACTATGCATTACAATAAATGCTGTGAAATTCATGTCCTTTTGTTTAGTGAAATTCTGTATTATTTGTAACTTTTCTGTTTTAATATTATTTTGCACTCTCCTTTTAAAAAAATTAAAAGGGTTAAAACTTCTGTCCTCTTCTTTATTGTGTTCCTTCCATAAAACTAAATCATTCTACAGCCTCTATTACTGACTACTAAGCATTCATAGATGGAAATATAGAATATTGATCAGCTTTCCAGGTAGCAATTGTTTGCCAAAGTGCCCTCAGTTGGAACAATTCTTTTCTTTGTTGATATTGAGAGCAGTTTGATTTTCAGAGCATTTTCTTACCTAATAGCATAAAGATTGAAGCTGTATTTGTAAGTAATGAGCTTTAATTAGAAGAAAGTTTTTAGTAAAATGAGTGGTAAGAATTTTTGCAGAAAGGAAATCAATTTGAAAGTAGCTTTTTCCCATCAGGTCTTGTGAATGATAGACATGTTGCAATTGGGAACAGAGTGAGATTTTTTTTGGGACAAAACTACCCTGGAGGGCCAGGGAGATAGCTCAGCAGTCTAAGTTCTGCCTGGCAAGCGCAAGGACTAGGGTTCGATCCCTGGTGCCATATGCTGTGCCGGAAACCAGGTGTGGTGGCACATGCCTGTAATCCCAGTGGTGAGGAAGCTGAAAACAGGAGGATCACTAGGAGTCCAAGCTGTGTAGCCAGACCTTGTACCAAAGAAATAAATAAAAACCACCCTGGAATCATTAAGGACATTTCATTGTCCTTATTCTTTCAGCAACAGTTGTCTTAGGAGACAGAGTCCAGGAAAGTGTCTGCCTTGTAGAATGGACAGCTTTTCTCCAAATCTGAAAATTAAAAAGAAAAAGTTCAGTAGATTTAGAATTTTCATCTTGCCCTGGAGTTTAATCAATAGCTGACTTAAAGGCTACTTGTGCAGATGACAAAATGCTGACAGCTATACCTCCTGCTTGTCATTTTAAAGATTCCCATCAAAGTTCATTTCTTTGGGCCTTGTATGTCTCAGGGTTCTCAAGAGTTGCTTATTAAAATGCAGATAAGAGATATAACCCTTTACCTCTTTACAAACCAAGTCTGCCAAGTTGCTGCATAATCATGACTTGTCCACCAGCATGGACCTGAGTGACATTTCTGATGAGTGTAAGAGGCAGTGGAGGAGCTGCTAGGCCACAGCACTGTGTGGCTTATGGGCTCGGTGGCTGCACTCTTCACCCAGCACACAAGGGCTGCTGAAAGCGTGCACATCTGTGTACTTGGCTAGATGGGCAGCGCAGAGTGTCAGTACTTAGAAACACATTTAAGCCTAAGTGTGGTTATATGGTTACACGCCTCTGTTTCTTTTTCAGTTGCATTTTACTTTTCTATAATGTCCTAAAACAAGAGTGATATGGAGTTCATTATTAATTAATCTCCAAAAACTCTGTACATCATTGTCAAAGTCTACCCATTACTTTACACACTGTCTTTCTAACATGGAAGAATTTCCTGCCCAGTTTTTAAAGTCAATGACATTTGCTAGTTATCTGGAACAACTGGCTTTTTAAATATCTGAGGTGTTGTAAACTGTTACACAGACTAGGCTTCCTTTGTCTCCTCTTGTCTTTTGTTTGTTTTTATTTTTGCTGTTTACTATTACCATTACAATGGAATTTGTAGGCCACTCCTAGTTTTCCTCCTGACTTCACTGCATGATCCTCCATTTTCCTCTCATGTTTTATGTGAATTTTAAACTTGCACTGTAGTCATAGTCTGTGTGCATGTCATGCGTAACATGTATGTATATAGAAATATATATGTGCAGGTCTTTAATAGACCTTGATTATCAGATTTTATTTTTGAGATGTGCAGGGTCTTACTACACAGCACAGCCTTGCCTTGAACTCACTATGGATCCCAGACTGGCCCAGAACTTTCGGTGATCCTCCTGCCTCCGCTTCTTGAGTGCTGGGATTAAGGCATGTGCCATTATGCCCGGTTCCTCTCAGCTGCTTAAAACACTTTCTAAATCAAAACAAATTCTAAACAGGTAATTGATTTCATTTAATTCTCACAACAACCCTATGACACAGAGTTATTCTTTCTATTGTAAAAATGAGTCAACTTGCATTCTGTAAAATTCTTCATCAGGGTTATAAAACTAAGCGGTCAAGCTGGTCTGAAGTCCAGCTTCCTTTTTTAGTTTTGATTGAAAGCCTCATGCTTTTTCTCCCACATTTAACTCCATGTTATAGGAGAAAAGTGTACTAAAGGGGACAATGGGGAGCTACAATATTCCCTAGAAAGTCTTGTTTCCTGTTTTTCCAAGCAAACAGAAATCTTATGTGAAGGCAGTGGAATTCTTTTGGCCCCTAAAGTACAATATTCACGGTTTTTTCTGTCATTTATGTATGTGGCCCAGGGTTTCACTACACATCTTGGACTCATAGTGACCCCCCTGTCTTCAGCTCTCCAGCACTGGGATTACAGGCATGTGCTGTGCACCACCACACCCGGATTTGTTTGCTGTCTCAGTGCTCCCTGGGGGCAGGGCCTATGCAGCATATGGGACTAGGGATCCAACCCTGGTCCCTGTGCTTGCCAAAGCAGGTGCTTAGTCCACTGAGATATCTCACTGGCTGCCTAGAATAAAATATTCTAAAGTCAGGTATCCTATAGGACTCATCCTAAATGGGCTAAGAAGAATGTGGGACCCATGAGATTGTCAGACTGTATTTGGTAGAACCTAACTTTACCCAAAACATTCAAGAAAACTCCCTCAGGCCTTGCTAACAAGCTAGTTTTATAATCTCTTCTTTACACGCTGCATTCAGAGGCTTGGGATTACATCCATGTATGCTGGAGTCGATTAGCTGACATGACCTCTTTCTTTTCAACAAATAAAACATGAAACTTCAATCTCCAAGGCTCTTCGTACATTTATTTTTAATGAGTAATGTTCCCTGTTGGCAATTGAATCTCAAGGTCATGCAGAGGAGCCTGGAATCTGAACAAGGCACCAGACAAAACCTTGAGAAATAAAGAGCCCAAATGAATTGTTCTCTGGCCACTGAGATCTGTTAAAGGTACTTGTTATCTTAACAAATATACACATACATAAAGAATACTAAGCACATTTCTTATTTCATCTATCTCTGTGGATAGAGGAATCTGTCATGGGGAAGGAAGCAAGCTAATAAAATGTATTTCACCTTGTGATTTCTTGGCCTCTATTTTCAAAACTCACTCATACCCACATGCAGGGGACCTAATTTAGTGTTAAAACCTAAATTATTGAGACAGGCTACTAACCTATGGCAAAGTTGCTAGTGAGGTTGTTGGGGAGAATTTAAGATGCTGTGTATCTCATAAACTCTGTTCTAATTTCCCTGTACAACAGGATTAAATATAGACCCATATTCTGAGTTAGAATAAAGGTTTAGGCTCATCCAGTCCAAATTTTCCCAGTCACATCCTCTAAAATGTTCTCTTGGTTCTAGTTGAATGTTTCCAGTCTCTAGTGTTGAGAAGCTTCACCTCCCAGTGCTCCAGTTCCACTCTGAAGGCATTTTGACTGTTGGAGGACCTCTAATCTCAGCACGGTGGATCTACTGCCTAGAATTAAACACCTGGCAGCAGAGGTGCTTAATTCTCCTCTGGTACCAAACATCAAGCCAGGTATGAGGATTCAGCTGCTTGGGAGGCTGAGGCAGAAGGAGTGCAAGCTCATGCTAGCCTGGATAACTTAGCAAGACTCTATCTCAGAAACTAAAATAGAAGGTCTAGGACTTGGGGGCAGCCCTCGTACAAAAAACAAATGAACAAACCAGAAATTCCAGAAGTTCTTCCTTTTGCTCTCATCAGGCACTGCAAAGAAACAAAACATAACCAAGTATCCCCACCTGAAAGATGCCTACAGTGTTATTTGGACATCTCATGTGTTATAGGTCAAGGGAATAATTTAAAGATTGGATGGATATGCACTGTAAGAGAAGAACTGAGTGCCAAATTGTCTTTTGGGTTCTGGGGTCTCCATGTGTGGTAATTGATACCTATAAAGAACATACTGTGGTCCCTTATTGTTCTGGTTTAGATCTGAAATGTCCCCCAAAAGGCTGGCTTTGAGCTGTGGGGCTCGGTAAGAAGGAGTGGAATGTTTGAAGAGTGACTTGGCAGACTATTTTCTCATCCCTAGCCACCCCCTTCACCCTCAGATTTCTGGTCACCTGGTCACCAGGGTCAGCTCTTCTCTATCATGTGATTCTTCCATGGAGCCAGTGCACCATGGACTAAACCCACTAAAACCATTAATCAGAATAAATCTCTGATCCAGTTGTGGGTGTTGAGTACATAATTTGTCTCAGAGATAAGAAATAGAATAATACATTACACTCACATTTATTTCTGTGCGTTTTTTTTTGTTTTTTTTGTTTGTTTGTTTGTTTGTGTTTGTTTACACATGTGGGTCTGATTTATTTCACTTATGAGTCTGGTCTCTAGTTGCATCCATTTACCTATAAAAACTTCAAGTTTATCTTTCTGTATAACCTGAGTAGTACTCCATTGTATAAAAAAATGCATCTTTTTATTAAAAAAAAACTCTTCTGTGTGATTGTAAAAGGAAATTATGAACATCACTCTCCTGGAGAGATGGAATCTATGGGCTTTGTTTGAACTGCCCCTAAGCAGTCTAAGGGTTTTCCCTCTCTTCTGTTTTATGTCTCTTTTTGTACCTCAGATGCAGAGAGCAAAATTAAACATAGTCTTTATTTGATGGCATACAATTATCATTGGCTTAAGCATGGTTCTCTCTTAACTTTTTTTTAACATTAACTTGATGTATGTTACATATAAACTTATCATTCTTCCCATCTCCTCCACCAAAGAAACCACTGCATTGTTCAACAGTCTCTTATTTTACAAACTCTAGTTTCATTTCATATATACTTATTCCCATAATATACTACTTATTTTAATTTTAGAAAAAGTATAATTAATATTTCACTCTAACATTGTTAGGTTCACCTTTTTACTGAAAAATAAATTGCTCAGATTTACCCACATTGTTAAATATGGTTCATTTCTATGTTGTATAGTATTTCACTATGTATGCACTTCTCAATTTATTCTTTTGTCAATGGGAATTTGGGTTATTCTCAGAATGTTGCCTATAAAAATAGTGATTCTATGTATATTCTTGTACATGTGCAAGAGTATACTTATTAGTAGAATTTCTGGATTATACAATTTGTAAATATTTGACTTTCCAAGGTAAGGCTTTCCAAAGTGCTTCTATTAGTTGGTACTTTACCACCAGTGAGTAAGGTTGGCCTCCAACACCTTTACCTTAAGTTTTTAGCTTTAATCAACCAGATGTGCATGAAATTATGACTTATGCTGGACTTGAATTGTACCTATCCTATCAGTCATAGAATTAAACATCTTTTCATGAGTTTACTTGGAGAAGGAGAGAGAGAGACAGAGAGAGAGAGAGAGAGAGAGAGAGAGAGAGAGAGAGAGAGAGAGGAGAAGAGAAGAGAGGAAAGAGATTTTTTAAAACTGGATTGCTTGTCTTTTAATGATACACAGAAGCTCTTTATATATAGTTATTACCCTTTCCCAGTTGGGTGTGTTAAAATCTTCCATAAGTCTTCTTTATGACATCTTTTGAAGAACAGTTCTTATTTTCAACATAGACAAACAGAGAGTTCTCTTGTAGTGATGAATTTTAATGCCTACTTAAAGCTCTTTCTGCCCCCAAGGCATGGTGAATGCTGTAAGAGCCACCTGGACCCCATGTGAAGATAAGGCACCAAGGGCTGAGGGCTGGGGCTATAGCCATCACACAGGTGTGGGCGGGAGGAGCCACCTCAGCCAAGGCCTCACTGCCTTCCTGTGGCAGCTGAACCCACTGGCCAAAGTACAGGCACAGTCACGGGCCCTTTCTCTGGCACTCAGGACAGCTCAATCCTGCTCCCTTCGCTTCCATAATTACTGATGCCAACAACACTCTTTAATCACCCACTGGTGGCTCATCACTGATTTTGTCTCCCAGGAAGGCAGTCAGCACCCCAAAAGCAAAAGATCAACTCTGCTTTCTACCCATCCTCAGAAATCACCTGTCTTAGTATTGATCATTTGAACTTATCAGGACATTCTTATTCTGAAACATAGCTAACCTCCTAGTAACCACTGGTCCTACTTTCTGCTTTTAAAAGACCAATCTATTATAGATCCCTTCCTCCCAATGTCTCCTAATTCAGTGGAGGGCAGCGGTCATATGCTCTCTAAAGCTAATTCTTTCCAGGCCAAATAGCCCCAGTCCCTGCCACTCTATCATTTAAGGCACAGCTTGTACCCTGTCTCCATCCCAGTTGACCTCTCCAGCTTGTCCATCTCAGTAATGCTCCCTTTGCTGTTTGATGACAGTGAAAGGTCTTTTCCCAATGAGTAAAGGACGTGATTGCTTGCTTGTGGATATATGTTGTTTATAATAGAAATCAATGTCAGCCACTCACTAGTACTCACTTCATACATGACCTTCATGTACAATGAACTTGCAGGATTAAGAAGCTGAGATCTGAGAAAGCAAATCATCCCAGAGCTGAAAAGGGCCTTAGGGGCTATGTGTGACACTTCCTGGCAGCTAAGAGACAAGAATAATCTCCTCCATTGGTTCCATTTTGACATGAACTAAAATGGTTTACTGTCCCTATTCCTCATTGCCTCCAATTCTTAACAAATCTTTTAGGAAAATTAAGATATAAGGGAAGGAAACTGGCATGTCTAGACATTGCACTCTTCAATTGTGACCCAAGGCAACACCTATCCCTCACGAATACCTTTTAAAAAGAGAACTAAAACATCTTCTGCACTAAGTGAACACTGGAAGAAAGTTGAGGCTTTGGGAACTGGGTATAGGAAGCTGAGCGTGCATCTTTGTGTTTCTCAAGCACAGTTGTCATTGGTGATCCCCATGTTTTCCACCGTTCTCTGTCCCCTTTCTTCCTCTTGTCACCTGTACTACTGTGTTCTTTGAAGCTTATGAAAGCTCTCCTGTCTGCTTTAGGTTGTGAAATGATTTCTTTTATTCTCTTCCCTATATTTCTAGATTCTGCACCCATTCTCAATTAGAAGTTCACAGAAAGCAAGCCAGGAAGCTAGTGGAGGCAGCTATGTGGGTGCCTGAACCTTTCCAGAAACACCCAAAGCCCACAGTGTGTGTGTGAATATGTACTCTCTCTTTCACTGAAGAAACACATGTTCCCAAGTAAAAACATCAAAAAATCTAGAAATCATTCCACACACAAAAATCCTCCAGTAACAGCCATTAAACTTGTGATGTGTCTCTTTTCAATCTGTTTTTCATATAAATTGCTATATGTATTTTCTTTTTGATTTTCAAAGTTGAGTTAAGACTGTTTTTGTAATCATGATTTTTCACTGAAGTGTATGTAAGAAACATCTTTTTCTTGTCATTAGTATTTTAGAACGTCATTTTTAATGGCTACATTGTATTTGAGACTAGAAATGCTCCATGATTTATTTTGCCAGTTTCCTATTTTGGGATTTTGATTGTTTTTCAATTCTATTATTTTAAATAACCCTGCAATAAATCTCCTTTTGACAAATCTTTGTATACATTCATATTTATTTCCCTAGAGTAAGGCAGCAGGAGTCCCATTTCTAAGACCTTGGATAGCTGTTTCCAAATAGTCTTCCAATTTGCTCTGTCACTAGCAATATTTGAAAAATGCCGGCTTTCTCATACCTTCTAAACAACTAGGTATAATATAAAAAGTAAAATATTGCTCAATCTGACTGGAGGCAAGGAGCTATTCCTTTTTGTGGCATTTATATTATATGTCATTTATTTTCCTTAACCT
>NW_004524599.1:2950764-2957532 GCF_000260255.1 Octodon degus
ATGAATAGAATGATTTGTTCTAATGGTGTTTGTAAATAGGATCACAAGTCCGCATCTTGTACAGCAATTAACCACTAAGAAGAATATATGCAGTGTAATATTTGTTGAAACTGTATTCCAATTTGATTTGAAACTGTCTCATTGCTGTCTGTTTATCAATAAAACTTTGAAAAAAAATAACCCCCATTTCACATGTTATTTCAGCCTTTCACTTAGTTCATTTAGTTCAAGAGGTCTTTGGGGAAATTCCAATGGGGGACATATAAGGCTATCGCTTTTAACCCAGGTGGGGCAAGAAAGACATAAGCAATTAGGGGTTCTGCCATCTCTTCCGGGCCCACTACCCTAGGAGGCAGGAAGCGTTCCTTACTTGAGCATGGATTCTCCTCTTTGAGAATAAGTTCCTAGTGCTTTGTTCACCACGATTCCAGACTCTGCCCTCTGGAAGTCCCTACAAAGATGGCCTCTTGTAAGGTAACCAGGCCTGAGTGTTTCCTACAATGAAGAATTTCAGTATTGAGATCAGGAAAGTCTCATTCAAACATGGATGAGTTGGTGACCATGTTTTATCATTGTCTGGACAGCTTTGTCACACTGCTTGCTGCCTGTAGAGAGTCAGTGATCCAGTGATCTTTTTATATCCCTAAAGTTCACACACCTTTTAAAGCAGGATGTTTTGGGCAAGGTAGCTCACTTACAGGGCTGGTGAGATAGCTCAGCAGACTAAAGCACCTGCTTAGACAAGCTTAGACAAGCTCAGGCACCGCAGTTTGATCTCCAGCACTACATGCTGCTCCAGCCCCGCTCCCAGGGTGAGCTGGGCCAGCCAGAGTCCTGGTGTAGTGATGTACCTGTAATCCCAGTGTTGGGGAGGCTGAAAACAGAAGGATCTCTATGAATCTCAGCTGCATAGTGAGACCTTGTAACAATCAACTACAATCAAGGGAGTACTGGACATATTGGATTATTTTGCTGAATTCATGCACCTACAATATTTAAATGGCAATGGAATACCCATCTCTGACAAAACTAAATGAAAAAGGGGATATAAATGAAGAACCATTTTGTATCTGTATATACAAAATAGTTAGGATAGATATACAGCTACTTTCTCTTAATTCAATGAAAAGAAAGATTTGTACTAATTGTGTTTGGACAGGATATCATGTCTGCCTCTTGTACTATGAATAACCACTATGAAGACAATAATATGCAATGTATTTATTATTGTAACTGTCCTACTAACCTGTTTTGAAACTGTCTCATTGCTATTTGTTTCTCTATAAGATTAATTAAAAAACAATCAAATACATTTTTAAAAGATAGCTCACTTAAGAACATTGCTGGATTTGTATCTGACTCTAAGCAATTCTATGTAACAGAACTCAGACAACTTACTTGAAGACATCCAATATGCCAATGAAGAGTTATTCTGGTAGAGCAGACTCTTGCAAGTCTACTTTAACCCATAGGGGAAAATATACTAATAAGCACTTTTTTATCTTTCAAACCATTTTTAAAACCTTGATCTGGTCTTTTCCTGGAAATTGAGTCTTAGTAGGTCTTTCAACTCAAACAAGTTTGCAGTTTTCTTCTTTAACAGCTAAGGATTTCAAAAACATTCCAACTAAGTTGAAGACAGCACTACACAATGCAACAAATGCTGTTGAATTCATATTATGTGTTTAGTGAAATTCTGTATAATTTTTTTCTTTGTAGTAAAGTAATAATATAGTAATAACTATAAATAGTAATAACTATTTTATATTCTCTTTCTTTAAAAAGTTAAATTGTTTAGCCCTAAAAACTTCCAAAATTTCTGGCCTCTTTGTACTTTCCCTTTATCCTTCTTTCATATGAACTAGCTCTTTTCTGAACCCATTCTTTCCTTTTAGTACCTAATTATACACAACTCACAGCAATCAGTCAGACTATCAGCATTCTGCCCTCAACATCCTTACCCCCTCATTGACTTGCTAAAAATATTTTTCTTCTTTTTTTTCCTTTTTATCTTCTGATTTTTATAGATAAAATTTATATCAAATATTCCCTGTCACCTATTTTCTCAACCTCTGTCATTGTTTGCTTGCTACAGGCTTCCTGATCCCAAAGCCTCTGCTACATATTTTAAGCCTTATGCTACTAATTTCCATATTACAAAGGTTTTTCACTGTGATAGTTCAGCAAAACAGTCTCAAGATCTCAAAGCATAAAACAATAAAATGTAGTTTCACACTCTCATAGCTGTAGATAATCTTCCTTTCGGCAGCATCAGCTAGGTTTATTGAGTACAAATTATGTGCTAATTACTGAGTATAAGAACCATGATGAGTTTAGATACAGTCACCATTTTCAGCTATTATTACAAAAGCATACAACACTTGCATTGGACTGAGCAGTGTTCTCAGGGCTCCATGTACTGTAATATAACCTGCATAAAACCCCATGAGACATCTACTACATAATCCCATTTTATAGAAGAAGAAATAGTTGCACATAAAAATGAAGTATGTCATGGTTTGTGTCTAGTTGTCCCCCCAAAGCTTCATGCAGTCTTGGGGCAGCTTCTGGAGTTTGTGATTGATTATTGTGGGTGTGGATGTGGCACCTGCCCTGGGGCAGGTAATTTGCATTTCAATGTAAGATGGGAAGAGAAGCTAGCTGCTTAGCTGCTGCTACCTCTCTCTGGTGCTCTTGCTATTTGCTGCCACCATGAAAGGTTGCTCTCTGCTGTGTGACGCTCTGCCTTGGAACCAGCTGAGTGTGGACTGGAACCTTCAGTGACTGTAAGCTAAATAAACCTTTCCTTCCTTCATTTTGAGTGTCAGATATTTGTCCCAGCAGTGAGTGAAGAGTAACTGAGACAAAGTACTTTTGCCAAAGTTTGCACTTCTAGTAAGTGCAAATCAAATATCCCAACCATGGTAGCTCTCCTTCAAAGCCCTGCGCTGTGGAGCCAGTACAGCATCACACTGCCCTTGACCCAGTGACAAGACTGGGACAGTAGTGAAAAAATGGAAGCAGAAAGGACTAAAGTTGTTCAAGGAAGATGTAACTTTTATGTAAGTACTGGACAGGACCTTTATCAGACCTAAGAACATGAAGTCAATGGACACAAGAAAAGCAAGTCTGAAGGGTAGGGATGCATCTAAAAATGTTGAGCATAGGCTTCTGGAAAAGGGCCGGCTGCATAGGAATGGGGAAACCCTGCAGGTTGGATCAGTGGCAGTGTAAGAAAGGAGTGCTCCATGAAAACAATAGAGAATGAAAGGGAAGATTTTTTTTTCTGCCAAAGGTACTGGGATTAAGCTCAGTTCTGTGCATGTGCTACATCCCTAGCACTTTATTTTAAATACACTATTAATTAATGTGGGTCTGCCTAGCCCTGCCACTGTTTTTAATTTTTATATTCATAACTGGACATTCTCAGTAAGATCTGACTCTATCAACTCAAACTTAGTCTCACTAGTACAGATAAAGGTTCCCTGGTGACTTTTCTGGCATGAGCAAATTCTTAGCATGTGGTTGTTCTACTCCAGTTTAACTGCCGCTGAAAGGCTATTGTATGAACCTGCTGAGATAACAATTATACTTCAGCCTCACCTCATCTCCAGAAGGGATTTGGAATTATTTTTTTCCTTGTACCATTGTTCAATGACAAGAAGCATGTGAAAAATTATATATCATCAAGTGAATGTTAGTTACAAGTATGTGGATTTCATATAAATGAGAGCCTTAATTTCAAACATTACCCTGAAAGGCAAAGTTACATTGAAATGTCTCAGAGAATGTTAACCAGGTCAGCTCCTGAATAATGTCAAAGGTGTTAGGATCAAACAGGTAACTGTTACACCCAGGATGGGCTTATGTAGACCCATTGCAAGGGTGTCCTTACAAAGCACCAAATTATTGTCATTCAAAACACATTTAGTAAGAGGCTACCACTGAATGTGATAGACAAGAGCCCCATACAAAAGCAAAAATTACACAGCCTACCTGCTTGGATTCAGATTTTGATTTTTCCACTTATGAATGGAGTAATCTTGGGGCTGGGAAGACAGCTCAGTGGTCTAAGTGCCTGCCTGGCAAGCACAAGGATCCAGGTTTGATCCCCAGTACCTCATGCCATGCTGGCTCCAGGCAAGCTGAGCTGCCTGCCAAAACTGGGAATGGTGGCACACACCTGTAATCCCAGTACTGGGAAACCTGAGACAGGAGATTACTACAAGTCCAAGCTATATACGGAGACCCTTTACCAAATAAATAAAAGATCTTTTAAAAATCCATGGATGGAGTAATCTTTCCTTCTCATGAACCAAGATACATCCTAAATCAATAAACAAAGTGGATAGCTTGATGCAGTAAACTGAGACAATGGGGAAGAAGCTATCAAGGTTTCCTTCAGGAACTGTGGTATTCAGAAGACCTGGATGCCAGAAGGAGCAGGCCAGGAGGAAAGCTGGACATTGGCCTGTGAGAGACCTAAATGAACAGGTGTGAATGTGGTTGGGTCCTGTACAGAGAGAGCCAGGTGCAGCTGGGCACCCTGAGCAGACGGGAGCTGGTAGGGGATGGGAGGAGAATGAGAGAGATGGGCAGAGGCCAGGCCAGCAGGGCTTGCTGTACGAGAGGGCAGGATGAAGAGTTTGTGGGCAGTAAAAGGGCTCTGAGCAGGGACAGAGCAGAGTTCCATGTGTGTTTTTGGGGACATCTGA
Source organism: Octodon degus (assembly GCF_000260255.1). Taxonomy (NCBI): domain Eukaryota; kingdom Metazoa; phylum Chordata; class Mammalia; order Rodentia; family Octodontidae; genus Octodon; species Octodon degus. Next base: position 2,955,480 of record NW_004524599.1, read on the forward strand.
CCGTTAATTGTGATTAACTGGTGTAAGTGAATCCTGGATCATGGGGACTCCACTCACTGGTGCATTAATCCAAATAAACAGCTAGGCTCCACGATGTCCTTCTACCATGACACTTCTGCCTTGCAGCCAGCTGACTGTGGGCTGAAACCTCTAACACTCTGAACCAACCTAAACCTCCCCCCCTTCAAGCTGCAGATGCCAGGTATTTTGTCTCAAGGACAGGAAACGGACCAATATACTTGGTTGCCATGTAAGGGCTAGACTGTAGGAGAGTAAGAGTGGAAACCAGGCAGGCAGTTGTCCACATCTTCCAGACAAGAGGTGTCACTATCTTACACAGGGATATGAGTTGTGGGGTGGAGAGAACAGAACAGATTTGGGATACAGTTTGGAAGTAGACAGAGGGGGGATGATGACATATATGTGTGATATGAGAGGTGGTAGACAAAAGGAAAAGTCAGCTGAAACAATGGATTGATGATAGTGCCAGATGGAAGGATGAATGTGGGAGAGCTTATAGGGTAGGGAAAACACAGGGCACTGAGGAAGAGCAGGCAAATGCCTAGAAACCCAGGCTCCAGGGCCAGCTCTGCCTCCTCTGAGCTTTTTACCTGAATATCAACATAATTTACATTCTCTATTCCATGGTCAATGAAACAAGAATGATAATAAACTTCCCCAACTATGTTGTAGGGACTTTGTAAAAAGCAAACTGAGTAATTGAAGTAAAAGGCTCTGAAACACATACTGCACCTTATAAATGTAATATCATTATTATCAACCTGGCTGGGCCCCAACATTTCCATCATTGAATACTGGTGTTTGGGAGGACTTGACACAAATATTAATATGTTTTAGAAGATAGAGCAAATCAGGATGTTTTATTTTGATGCACTAGTAGAGAAGAGCCACATGCATGACCAAGTGCATGTCCATTGTCATTTCTGTCTCCTTGGTTATAACCTAGTGGCATCCACAACATTCTTATCATGGGCCAGTGACCACACTCCTGATCTAATGCACCCTAGCATTATTTGAAGGAATTTTGTGTTAGGTCTGTAAGTGGGAGAAAATTCTTGATGTCACTTGCAAAGTTAGTGAACCTCGTCAGAAAGAACTCTGAGGCAGGGAAAAATCAATCCTCTGTAGCTTTTACTGAGTAATAGCCCATAACTGACAATAGGCCTTAAAGGTTTTCTTACAGTTTAGTGAATTTGCACAGAAACCAAACTCCTGATTTTCATTATGCACAAAAATGCTGTCTTTGTCCAAGGCCATCCTTTTTCATTATAGCACTATTATATTAAAAGAATGGAGAGCTTCCGGCTACCCTGCGCCGGCGCTGGGACCTACTGGTCCCAGCCCAGGCACAGCGTGGGTGAGACCCTCTTCCACCCCCTTGGGAGGCCCCCTACCACTCCACAGCTCCTCCCCTACCCCGCCTGCCCAGTAGGAATTTCTGCCCTGTTACAGGAACCCCCAGACCCAGTCCTAGCCCAAGCCCAGTGAGTGTGTGGGAGAGCTTCAGGCTACCCTGCACCGGCAGGACCTACTGGTTCCTGCCCAGGCGCAGCGTGGGTGAGACCCTCTTCCACACACTTGGGATGCCTCCCCAACAATCCATAGCACCTCCCCTACCCTACCTACCCAGTAGGAATTTCTGCCATGTTCCAGGAATCCCCAGATCCAGTCCTAGGCCAGGCCCGGTGAGTGTGTGGGAGAGTTTCCAGATACGCTGTGCCAGCATGACATACTGGTCCCAGCCCAGGCGCCACATGGGTGACACCCTCTTTCATCCTCTTGGGACTCCGCCCATCACTCCTTAGTAGTGCCCCACAACCCGCCCACAGAGTAGGAATTTCTGTTGCGTTCCTGGAACCCCCAGATCCAGTCCTAGTCCAGGCCCGATGAGGGTGTGGGAGAGCTGCCACTCCCGCCTACTCCACCTTGTCCCCTCCAGACTTAGCTTAGGCCTGGCATACAGGCCTGGAATAAAGCCCTGCAGCTGCAACCCCTGCAGAGAGTATTGAGGACAGCCACCCAGCTAGTCCAG
>NW_004524599.1:2957632-2959451 GCF_000260255.1 Octodon degus
GTGCTCCAGGGAGACCAAGAAATAAGAGTAGCCTGCTCCCATCCGGATTTAACAGAGCCTGTAATGATGCTAGCCACAGCTGCCAGTGTGACAAAGGCCTTGGGGCTTTCCTGTCTCCTAAAAAACAGCTTCATATCAATTAGTATGTTTAGTGTGGCACCAGGAACCAGAGGGAGAAACACTACTTCCTCCTGAGATAAACACTTCTATTTAGAGCTCATTAATAAAACCCAGTTTGGAAAGTTGTAATCGTAATTTAAGCAACAAAGACACACTTGCAGGTCAAAACTTTTGGGAATGGACTCATTTTCATTCCCTACTAAGGACCTTAATAAGGCTTCAAGACACACTTAAAATCTTTGCCTCAGCAAGACTTCTGAGCTCGTTTAATCTCCCAGCACACTCTTAGGGCTGTCGGTAACTTTCCCATGTTTAATGTTTACTTCCAATAAGAGAGAAAGAAACGCATCAGCCTCTGTGAGCAAGTCCTCTGGGAGGCACAGGAATGCAGACAGAGATCCCCTGGGATCCCCCACCCCCATCTGTGGGGAAGTGTTCCAAGGCCCCAGCAGAGGCCTGAAATCACAGACAGCGCCAAATCTTATACATGCTATGTTGTTTTTACTATGTATTTATTCCTATGACAAAATTGAACTTATAAACTAGATATAATAAGAGAACAGTAGTAATAAAAAGGAAGATTTACAATGTGCTGTAATTAAACATGTGAATATGAGATCTCTGCCTGTCTGTCTGTCTGTCTGTCTCCCTCTCTCTGTCTCTTTCCATCTCATTTTACTTCTTCAATCTTCTTCCCTGTGGCTGGCCACAAGTAACTGACCCCCAGAAGGCAAACCATGTATAAGAGTTATCTTCAACCTGGATGAGTAAGAGACCTGAGCAACTTCTTTATTGTTGTTGGCTTTATTAGATTCATATATGTAACTGTTCTTGTATCCTGGACCCCTGCTGCTTGATTCTGGTACATCCTTTGAAAAAGATATTCTGTGACATGAACTTCAACCTAACACCTCCTCCCTCCCTCTACACACTGAGTTCAAACCATGAGTGATAAGGTCAATCAATGAAACATAACTTGGGGTAGGCAAGATAGCTCAGTGGTTTAAAGCACCTGCTTAGGCAAACTTAGGCAGGCACAGGAGACCACAGTTCGATCCCTGGCACCATATGCCGTGCCAGTCCCGCCCTCAGGTGGGCTGAGCTGGCAAATAAATAAATAAATAATAACTTGGCAAATACTAATGTCCATGAGTGAGGTCATTTTGAAATAGTTGTTGAATCTCAGGTAAGAGAAAAATCGTACGCTGCATTCCTTCTTTTCCTGGCCATTGTATGCCAGTCAGGGTAATTAATATTGGTTACTGTAACAAGCCCCAAATCTCCACAGCTTACTAACACACAGGCTATCTATATAGGTTTATATATGAAGTATGATCCAAAAGATACAGTGAGTGGCTAAATTTTAAATATTTATTATGGTGAAAGATACATTGCCACGAAGACCCCTCAAAATACCGCCCTCTCACTTCAAATACGTGAATCCCATCGCTCTTGCTATGGCCTGAGGCAGTTCTAGCCTCTTTCATGAGGGTCTTTAGCTGCACTGATACGGCTGCCTCGATGTGCTGAAATGACTCAACATGCTGACCTTTGCTGGTCATTTTGACTTTGAGGAAGAGCCAGAAGTCACCTGGCGCCAGATCTGACTAATACGGTGGATGAGGACACACAAGAAATGTCACAAGCTTGCCTTCTCACTGGGTGGCGCTTGGCAGCAGTGTTCACCATATTTTTATCA
>NW_004524599.1:2980081-3002398 GCF_000260255.1 Octodon degus
TGGTTAGGATAGATATATAGTTCCATTCTCTTAATGAATAGAGGGATTTGTTCTAATGGTGTTTGTAAATAGGATATCATGTCTATGTTGTACAGCAATTATCCTTTAGGAAGAATGTATGCAATGTGTTAATTATTGAAACTGTCCTACCAGTTTGGTTTGAAACTGTCTCATTGCTATTTGTTTCTCAATAAAATTATGGAAAAAAAAGAATGGAAATCATCTAAAAGTACAAGCAAAGTTTGGTTACTTAAATGATAGTCTATGCCAATGATGAGTTATCTTTGCTTTTTAAAATGATTATACAGATTGCATAAACAGTACCAGGTTCATTCCTAGGAAAGGACATGGCTGCTATGGCATTGACTTGAATTTATAAATTCTAGAGAGGTGAGGATGCCTACATTGCCTATGGATCAGAGAGGGACCCTGCAGAAGAAATCTGGGCTGGGTCATTTAAGAGGAACTCCTCCCCTATGCTGAGATCCCTAGAGAGGCCAAGTGACCACAGCAAAAAGTGGACCCCCATCTGGAGGAGACACTGCCCACGTGAAAAGCTCTAGAGATGAAATGCCAAAAGAGCCACTCAGAGCCCATGAGAGAGGAAAATAGGTATTTGGAGTTCTGTGCTTGACAAACAGGAGACTTCATGGTCTGGACTTCTTGCCCCAGCACACAGCCCCAGAGGAGCCCAGCAAAGAAGAGAAGAGCAAAGAAAGAACAGGGTGAAGAATTAGTCTCCAGCCACACCATCTCCCTCCTCCCCAGGCTTCCAACTGGTGGCCAAATCCAAGTGGAACAAAGAAGAATTGGATGAGTCTTTGCATAAAATAAGACTTGTTTTGTAACTGTGTCCAGTAGATTTTATCCCCTTCTGAGAATGCCTGGTAAGTTATCGGTTCCACCCAGGATGACATCAAAAGCAGGGAAAAAGAAATCAAGAGAACCTATTTGAAGAGGCAGGCATAGGCCATAATATAGCTGTTTTCAAACTGATACTCTCTTGAGCTTGCCCAATACACCAGATACACGTAGCATAATATAAAAGATAGTGTAGAATTTGAACAGGAAACCTGTCCATAAATAAGAGAAAGAATTGTGCTCGTTGTTAATGGACCACAACCCTGTTTTTTACCCTACTATAATATAACCTACTGATAATTTAGTAATCCTCAAAAATTACATGTAGGGCCTGGGAAGATAGCTCAGTAGAATAAGTGCTTCCCTGGCAAGTGCAGTACTGTAAAAAAAAAAAAAAAAAAAAAAAAAAACAAACTTGTAATCCTTTGCTACATTTTCCACTGAATTAATTTTGTGCTTCTGTGTTTTAATAATATTCCTAGAAAAATAACCTTTATAATTCATTTTCTTAAAATACAATTAAAATGGGCAGTACTCTCAAAAGGGTACTTTTGTAAGGCCCTTCCAAAAAAACAGTGCCTTACCCATAAACCCTAACATTAGCCGTATCTCAAGCAAGGCTGATTTATGCTTCAAAAGAGAAGCACATTATGTTTGGTTTCTATAGCTTTCCATTTTTGTGCTTATAGAATGTCATTGACAAACTGGCAACCAAAAATTGCCCAGAGTATTTATTTAAATGTGACCTGAATTATTAAGCTCTCAAATGCCAAACATCAGTTTTTTTAACTCATCATTTTTAAAGGTAATGGTTCTTTCTAGATTTATGCAAAATTTTACACTAGTTTTGCAGGTGCTGTTTTATCATTTTATTTTATTCTCCTGGTTGCCTTAGAAACCGTCTCAGAATTATTCATTTTCAGGAAACATATTTTATTGCTTACATGGCAAGTTCCTCCCATTATTTTGGAAAATAAATGAATTGGATGTTATTTGGAAGTAAAATACTCTGAAACATGGGGACAGGGAGGATATTACAAGAAAATTTAAAAGCTCAAGTTCAAAAAAGAAATCAGGGATTTGTGAGAGCTTCTCACAGTCTGCTCTGGTAGGCTGTGCAGTTCACAGAGCTGTGTGATTTGCTTTATAACCAACAGGTAGATTACTACCATGGTCAAAAAAGTCTACCTGCTGGCAGGTGTCACCTGGGAGGCCCACACTGTCCTATGGGAGGTGGTGGTTGGACCAGAGAGGATTTTTGAAACATAAAGTAACTCTCCTGAGGAGTTTAGGCAAAGGTGGGGACTCACATCCTCCCTGGAGAGACAGTGATAAGTAGCCCAACCAAGGGCCATCCAAACATCACTTGGATGCCATCAAACCTAGAACATGCCCAGTACCTGAATTAGGAGGTCCTTGCTTACCCCATCCCTGCTTTAAGTCTCAGTGCAATTCTGGGGAATTCTTTGAACTGCAAAGGTATGGATATCTCATGTGAAAATATTTCCTTACTGTATGAGCTCTCATTCATTCATTCATACACTCATGAGTTTGCTTTTTCATGTGGTGCCAGGCCTCACGCATGCTAGGCAACCACTCTACCGCTCAGCTAGACCTCCAGCCCTAGTTAGATCTTCACGTAGTCTACTACCCAGACTTGGTTTTACTAGAAAGAATGTATTCAATGTCCCACTCCCTCACCAAAAACTAATGCCAAATTAGCTTTCAGGATCAACCAAACAAAATACGTCTGGACTTTTGATCACTTCCAGTCATCAGCATGTCACCTGTAGGCCCTGTAGACACCTATGGTAGCAATGAGAATATCAGACTATTAGTTCTGGTATTGTCCAAAACTGGCCATGTGGATTAAGGAAAGTCATTTAATGCTAAGGCCTAAGTTACCAGAAAAGCCTCAAGGTCTTTTTTACCCTTGATTATTCTGAATAAAGGAATAATAGACCTTAACAAACGCATGGCCATAACATAGCTCTTAAAATATCAGAAACATGCTGAACGTATTGGTCCACACTTGTAATCCCAGCACTCAGGAGCCTGAGGCAGAAAAATCACCATGAGTTCAAAGGCAGGAGGATCACCATGAATTTGAGGCCAGCCAAAGCTATATAGTGAGTTCAACATCAGCTTGAATTATATAGCATGACCTCGTCTGAAAAAAAATCCAAACAAATAGCAATCAAAAATTAAGAGAAGCCAGACATGGTGACACATATTTATAGCCCCAGCGAGACAGGCAGCCTATGCTGCAGAGTAAGACACTTTCTCAAAAGAAATTGAAAAAATAATGAGTTGGGGATGTAGCTCAATGGTCTACCCTTACCTAGCAAGCATGGGGTCTAGGTTTGATCATAGGCACCCCTCATCTGGCCCAGAAAATTACGGGAGCCACCAATGTGCCACAACTATAATGTATGACAAAAAGACATTTTTATAATGCCAGAAATAGTAACTATGACAGTAGTTTTTTTTTTTTAACATGTTGAAAATAGTCACTCAGCTGTTTTGATTTTGAATGAGAAAAACCTACATTCTCCCACCCCAAGTCTCCACAATGAGGGTCTCTGTTTCTTTAAAATAGAAAGCCTTTCTTTTCTAATGCAGTGTGTATGGGTGGGGGATCAACATCAGCAAGAGCACCTGGGGCCTGCTGCAAGAACAGTTTCAGGAGTTCGGATTTCTGAGATGGAAGCAAGAGTATGAAATGTATCTTGGAAACAAGGTAGTAAGTGATGTATTGGGGCAGATAGCTCTATGAGAAAGGTAAGAGGAAATTGAGGGCTTGATTTTCAGACAAATTACCAAGCAAACTGAAGAATAAAAGATCAGACATCCTCAGAAAAGCACCATGATTGCAATAAAACGGCCTGAGTTGTATTGTGAGTGCATAGGGGCCGCAGTGTTCTAAGCCAGCTAGCCAGAAAAGCCAGCCAGGCAGGAGGGGGAAAGAGAAGGAGGATAGAGCGGGGAAGGGAGGACCAGCTACAGCCAGCACCTGCCCTGCACCCTTCCTGCACTCCCAGCTGCTGGACTGTGGGCTGCTGGAGAGAAGCATTGCTCTGTGTGTTTATGCCAGGGTGTTTCTGGATGCGGTTTATGTTGGAATCAGTAGAATGGGTACAGCAGATCATCCTTCCTAACAGGGGTGGGCCTCATCCCATCAGTTGAAGGCCTCCTAGGACAACAAGGCTGAAAAAGAAGGAATCCCTCCTGTCAGACTGCCTTTGACAGTTTTCAGTGTTGTTTTACTCTGTTTTCTACTTTTTTTTTTTTTTTTTTTTCCGGTACTAGGGATCAAACCCAGGACCTTGCGCTTGCCAGGCTAGCACTTACACCACTGAGCTATATCCCCAGCACCTGTTTTTCTACTTTTTGACTTGAACTAACATAACAGTTTTTCCCGAGTTTCAAACCTTTTTGCCTTCAGACTGGAACTTAGGTCCTTGGTTCTCTTGGTTCTCAGAGCTCCAGGACTAAGGCAGAAACTACAGTACACCCTGCTCTCCTGGATCTCTAGCTTACCAACTGTAGACTCAGGAGTTTCCTAGCCTCTATAGTTGTGTGTGCAAGTGAGCCAATTCCTCAAAACAAGTCTCTCTGTCTCTGTCTCTCTCCACTCCCTCCCTCCCTCCCTCTCTGCCTCTCCCTCTCGCCTTCTGTTTTTTTCAGAACTATATGCTTGGTCTTGGGACATGTGGCTCCTGAAATCCTCAGTCTCTCTAGAGTATAAGCCCTTTCTGTGTGCTAACGAGACAACTGCTGCCTGGGGCCCCAGGCTGCAGGACAGGGGGCTGGCTGCCAGGAGAGCCAACCATGTACCTTGAGTCTCAGCAGAGACTTCACACTTGGACTTTTCCACCATAATGGAACTCAACACTTTAGCAACTCTGAGAGACAGACTAGGTTCATTCTGCCTAAAGAGATGTGCATAAGTCTCTGGGGATCCATAGGTGAAACGTTATGGCTTAGATCTAAAGTGGCCCCCAAAGCCAATATGTTTGGAAGGTGATTGGATTATGTGCCCTGATGGCTGCTGGGGTCTGGCCAGCCCCATAGGGGTGACCCAGAAGGGGTGTCTCCCTCCTTTTTCCTGTCTCCTCCCACCGCTCTCTGCTTTCTGGCTGCCATTGGGTGAGCAGATTCCTTTCCTGCCAGCCATGCACTGAAAACCTGAGTCCAAATGAATTTCCCCTGCTTTAAATTGTGGGTGCTGGGTACTTTGTTGCAATGACAAGAAAGTAACTGAGATAGAGATTTTGACAGGCACAGAGTGGCAGCCCCAGGAGAGGGCCGTCCATCAGGGAGCTCAGCACAAAGGCTGAGCCTAGCTCTAACATTGTAAGCCCACCCTCCACATAAACTAGCCTCCTGATTCAAAAGATTTTACACCTGTGCTCAAAATTAGAAAAGCTATCAAGAGACTGCTATTTAACACCTGAGAAAATCCATTTGAGGGTTTATTTTTGGTATTTGTGAGAACAAATTTGTATTGCAATGACTTTTTGTAGCATTTCAAGAAGTGTAGGCTAACTTGTAATAACCACATGCATTACATTTTTGTGAACCCAAATTGGCATGTGGTTTGACAAAGAATCATCTATGCTTCAGGAAGATATTATAAAGGAAGTATAACAATGTATAAAAATGAATCATATCTAGACAGTCAGTGAGTACTCCTCATTGAAAAGATTTCCCTACTGATTATGTCAGAGAATATAGAACATATGTTTGTTCTAAGTCAATGAACAAAAATTACACAGAGAATCAATATACATTCATTCATTAATTCATTTAGATAGTTCTTTTTTCATTTTTTCTTCAGACAGGGTCTCTCTATACCATTCGGGCTGCTTGAAGTTGCCGTGTAGCCCAGGCTGGCCTCAACTCACAGCAATCCTCCTGCCTCAGTCTCCCCGAGTGCTGGGATTAGAGGAGCTGAGGATAACTGTAGAGAGGACGTGTCTGTCCTCAGAGAGCTTTAGATTCGGTGGAAAGATCGCTGAGTTCTCCATGCTGCAGCAGAGCCGGGAACCAGCAAAAAAGACAGACATACTGGCAAATCAGCAGTGGAGGAAGTCTTTACATACAGAGCTGCTTTTGTGGGGAGAGACAAAAATAAATCCTCACAGGACACAAGGTCAATAGAGTAACATTAGAAAGGCAAAAGTTATCCTCTTACCTTGTAATACAATACCAGAGCTAGAGGATTGCTCATAAAGAAGCAAGGAGAAAATGCTGCGTAGTGAGCTCTACTTGCACGGAGGTATCCGTACTGGACAGAAGTGTAGAGGACACTGGTTTCATCTGTTTATTCCCTACCAGGACTAGAGCTTTCTTCCCACACGTCCCTGCCCGCATGTGTATTGGCAGTTCCCACCTCCACCGTGGAAGCCTGAGAGAAGCGACCATCTCCCCCCTGCGATGGCGTGGTGTGGACTGTGCCCGAAGGCCTGAGTGTTAACGTCTGGGTCCCCAGGGCGGTGCTGTCGGGAGCCTGAGGGCCCTTTGCTTCCTGGCCGTGAGGCAAGCAGGCTTGCTGGGTTCACTCCCACCGGGATGCCTCACCACAGGCCCACAGCTATGAGGCAGCCACGGTCTGGAACTCTAAAGCTGTGAAACAGAAAAACCTTTTTATAATTTAGTTGTCTCGCACCTGCAAGCAGGCGCAGGGGCCGGGGTTCGATCCTCAGGTCTGCTGTGCGGGCCCCGCCCCCGGGGCACGGTGAGAGGGCAATTGAGACTTGGCGTGGTGGTGCACGCTTGTAATCCCAGCTGTTGGGAGGCTGTAAACAGGCTGATCAGTAGGAGTCCGATCTAGTAGTGAGACCCCGAACACCCTAAAAAATAATAATAATTTAGTTGTCTCGGACATTCTGTCATAGTGACAGAAAGCTGACTAACATGCCCACCCATAGAGGGAGGGTAATTCCCAGCCCCCAACTCCGATTCTCAGCCAAATAGGGAGAGCACGGGGGAAGCGTAAGTCCATTGTAGTGACAGTGTCGAGCCGTGCTGACAGCTGCTCCACCTGCAGTGTTCCAGCCAGATTCTCCAGGGCGCGACCTTGGAGCTACTCTATGTCCCTTAACGCCTACTTTCTGACCTTGTTCTTCAGCTTTCCCACCCACGAGAGCACATCCTGCTGTTCTTGCTGGGGGTGTATAGAGATCCGCAAGTTTTCTGACAAGAGAAGAATAGGTGAAGAAGGTAAGGCAAGTAATTAATGAGCAGAAAATCCTTTTCAGCCTCCAAGGTGGACAAGATTGATGGGCAACTGTGGGAAAGGAAGGCGCAAAGAGGAGGGCGAGGAGCAGAATCAATGCAAGGCAATTTAAGAGATCAAATAGGGTTGAAGGACCACAGAGAGCACAGTATTCCACCAGGAACGCTGACAGAGGAACATGGGCAGGAGGAGGAGAGCCATACCAACGAAAGGAGACCGCTGTGTGAAGAAAGTCAGAAAGAGCAAAGGGGCAGAAAGAAACCATCCTCAATAAACATCCATTATATCATCAGATATGAAAAATGTAGCAAAAAAGACTGTCAAAAATGTAAGGAATCTCAGAAGGAGAATATGCTACATGCTTGTATCTGGTCATCTGAACCACTACTTTGAAGACAGCAATATGCAATACAGCAACCATTGTTGAAGCCCCATCATCTTGTTTTCTGAAATTTTGTATTGTTTCTAATTTTAGTTTTGCTGTCTTTAAAATAAAATCTTTAAAAGGCTATGGAAGAGTCATTCTCACAGAAACAATTAAGGAGGAAGGAAGTATTAAAAATCCATCTCAGGAACTGCAATCATCTTACTACAGTGCTACATGTACCCCCATGCTTGTAGCAGCGCAATTTGTCCTAGCTAAATCCTGGAAACAATCCAAAGACCCATCAGCTGAGGAGTGGATAAAAAAGATATGGTGTTTTTACGCAAGGGAGTATTACTCAGCTATAAAAAAGATAAAGTTGTGGCTTTTTTAGATAAATGGATGCAACTGGGGACTGTATTGGTAAGGGAAATAGATCAGATCCACATGCGCAAACATCGTATTGTCTCGCTAGCGTGAGAACCTGAAAGCAAATATAGTCTGAAAGGTACAGTAGATACTGTGAAAGGGAAAGACCTGGTTCATTGGGAAGGAAAAACTGGGATGAGGAAAAGGACAAAAGAAAGAAGGAAAAAATACATATTTGTGCATACATGCAGGATAGTTTGGATCATTGTACTGCTGATTTCTGCTGGTCTTTTAAAAGGAACAGTTAATGCTTAAAATTTTTCTTTTTATTCTTGTTTTAAAAAATTTATTATAATGTTGTTTTGTTTTGTGAACCAATTTTTCCTGTTATAGCTGGTAACCTAAACAACTAATTTGAAGATAACATCATGCAATACAGTAACCGCTGTTGAATTTCCTATTACTTTATTTCATGACATTTTGTATCATTTCTAATGCTGGGGTTTTTTTATTACTCTTTTGTATTCTTTAAAAAATAAAAAAAAATTGAATCCATCTCAGGCTTTTGCAGAGCTTTGGTTATTCTTTTCTTTTTCTGATGCCAGGGTTTGAATTCAGAGCCTTGATACAGGGTCTCACTAAGTTGCTCAGCTGCCCAGAAAAGGTACAAACTTGCAGTTCTCTTGCCTCAGCCTCCCAGGATGATAAGGCTGTAGGCACGCACCACCATACTCGATTTTCATGGCACTACATTTTAAAATATTATTTTGCCATACGCGTAACGCTGGAATAGAGAAAAATGAGGGGAAGTTGTCAATCATCTGATTAGGGCTGACATAACCTTGTTGCTATATGGATAAAGGACCTTCTTTCAGTGTTTGAAATTGCTTTTAACATGCTAGTGAAACAAAAAGTGCCCCCCTCCCAGCCAGTATCCTCCAGTTTCTTGGTTGCCCTGGTAGTACTCTCTGCTCCAATTCTGGGTGCCTCTGCTGAGATGCAGGGCTGGTCACTATGGTGCATAGCGTGTAGGTCAATCCCAATGGACAAGCCACTCTGCCACCACACTTCCTGCTTGCTTATCTCATACAAGCCCATGGCCACCAGAGATAGGGCCTGATGTTCTGGGAATGATCCTGATCAGGGTCCTTCAATGTAAATACATCTGCCTCCAAATCCTGGGTATCAGGGTCGGCCAAATAGCTCAGCAGATTAAAGCGCCTGCTTAGGCAGACACAGGGGCCGGAAGTTCGATCCCGGGCCTGCTCTCCTGGCCCCACCCCGGGGGCGCACGGACACAGCAATTGAGACTGGGTGTGGTGGTGTGCACCTGTAATCCCAGCACTTGGGAGACTGTAAACAGGAGAATCACTACAAGTCTGATCTAGTAGTGAGACCCTGAACACCCTGTAGACCCTTCCCTAAAGTACAGGAAAAAAAAAAAGTCCTGGGTGTCTTTTCTGTGTTTCTGCTTGCCATTGTAATAGTAATTTTTTAATCCTGACTCTTCATTTAGCGTTATTGTATATTAGACTTTTCTTTTGATTCAAAGTCTTAATTTATAAAAATTTTAATGCTGTATTAGTGTCTAAAGGAGATAACCTTAATTTCTTTGGCTTTAGACCATGTGTGTGCATGCACATGTGTGCCTGCCTGTAATCAAGACTCAGTACTTATTTTTTGAAGTGCCTGCCATGATCCAGGATTCTGTATATTGTTTCTTGAATCTTCTAACAGTCCTATTAGGCAAAGGTATGGTCACTGTTTTTAAGTTCAAACAGAAAAGGGCAAAGGTCTGCCACAAGCAGGTAGTGAAAGCGAGATCTATATTCAGGTTCGCCTGGTTCCAAGTCAATGCCTTTCCCACCACCCACTCACAACCCCCCACATTCGTTATTTCCAAATTTTGGGTGCCTTGAATAACATGCAGTCAGTATCTTCTGGTTGACAGTGTTCCCCAGCTTGGATTGACTCCTAGCAATTTTACAAAGTCACAAGAATATTTTTGCATCTTAATACATATTGCCAGATGAATCCCAAAAAGGTTGAATGTCATTTTCATGTTGCCAAACATGAGTCAGAGTATCTCAATACACCCTCACCAGCGCTGGGAATAATCGTGTTCTGCCTAATGGTAAGATTGTCTTAATCTTCTGACAGAGGTTTATGATGAAATTGGATACAGAGAAATGACAAAGTCCATAATGCTTTACACATATAGTTTTTTTCTTGACTTTTTAGTTTTAAAAATGATCTTAGTGAGACACGATGCCAGGAGAACTCCCAAGTCACCATGTTCCTTTCTTCCTTGCCCTCAGAACCCACTGTGTTCCAGTCCTCCTGGGTGGGAGTGACTTCTGGGAAGGCAGGCCCATCACATCCTGTAGGGACAGGGCTTAATTATTTGAACTACTTGAATGGTTTGCTAATTCCTTTCCCTTGCTGGTTTCAGATTGAGGAAATGGCGTGTGGTCCTAGGAATGGACACACACATCTAGATGAGAGAGAGTCCATCTCTGCCTCTGGACTTTGCTGACATGAAGATGAGGTGGCTGCTACCATGGAAGTCAGTTGGGAAGCCAGGAAGTGGCAAAAGAAGACCAAAAGGGCAGTAAGGAAAAGAATATGCAAGGAGTTTATTTACTTTGGGAAAGTGTAATTTCCAAGTCAGGTAAAAGTCCTCCTACCTAGTGAAACTAAATCAAAAGAAGACCTTGCAGCACCTCATGCATCTGGGAGATGTCAAAGTTAGGACTTTTTCTTGCACACCTGAGGCTGCCCGTGGAAGCTCTGCAGCTGTCATCATGCCATAGAATGAGTATATTGAGTTACACCATCAACGCTATGGGTACCACTTCAATTACCATGAGAAAAAGAGAATGAAGGAAAGTCAAGAGGCTCATGAATATTTAAAGAAGGCAAAAAAAAAAAAAATTGGCCTAAAGGCTAAGCTCCACCACAAACAGTGCCATGCAGAGAAAATACAAATGAAGACTATCAAGATTCATTAAAAGAGAAACACCAAACAAAAGAATGATAAAAAGATTCCACAAGGAGCAGTACCTGCCTACCTGCTAGACAGAGAGGGACAATCTTGTGTAAAAGTACTTTTCAACACAATTAAACAAAAATGAAAAGGCAGGAAAACGGGAAGTTCCTCTACCCAAAGTTCATGCCCAAGGAGAAACGAAAGTATTAAAAGTTATTCAAACTGGAAAGAGAAAAAAGAAGGTATGGAAGAGGATGGTTACTAAAGTCTGCTTTGTTGGAGATGGCCTTACAAGAAAATCACCTAAATATGAAAGATTCATTGGGCCAATGGGCTTACCTTTCAAGAACTGAAAAAAGGAATATAAGAAGAGGGACATTGCCATAATGGGAAGACAGGCTTAAGGATCCCAATTGAAATAAGAGCTGCGGAGCCAAAGCAGTATGAGGCAATGCACCCAGGAGACCCTGAACTGAAAGCCACCTTTTGCCTGCCAATACTTGGTGTGAAAAAGAATCCTTCATCACCTCTGTATACAACTTTGGGTGTTATTACCAAAGGAACAGTGATTGAGGTGAATGTGAGTGAGCTGGGCCTTGTGACACAGGGAGGCAAGGTTATCTGGGGTAAATATGCCCAGGTAACCAACAATCCTGAAAATGATGGATACATCAGTGCAGCCTTATTAGTCTGACAAATGTTTCACACAATAACTTCTTACACTTCTTGCAGACTACAGACCAATCAGAAAAACCATAACTTGAATACTGCTGAACAGCTCTCATGACTACATTCATCAAGAAAACTATTTATTAAATTGTAAAAACATTAAAATGGCCCAGCTTTACAAATTGGTCTTTTATTAGGGGTCTGCTAAGGGCTACATGTGAGATTAAACCATTTGAAAAAGTAAACATCAGTCTTTGCATTAAAGAGTGAGTACTCAGCAACACAGATCTCTCATTCCTAAAAAGCCAGCAGTATTTAAAGTCAGTGGAAACTAAATTTAGGGTTCTAGGGCTACAAAATCTGCTGAAGCTATTCTACCTCATCATTTATCATTACTCCTAAAAAAAAAAAGTGATGTTTAAGTTTATTCTCAATATAGTCTATAGTATTTTAAGAATGGCATTTAAAGTTGATTTAGATAATTCCAACTTAGTTGCACTGATGCCCTGAAAAGAAACTTTATTTGCAGTTAAATAATATAAGAAGGTTATATGTCAGGTGTGCATCGCAAGTTTTGTGATCTGAACTAAATGGTCATGGCTTGAGGGGAAAAAAAGACCTTATAAGAGCAGGCGTGATTTTCCTCTTTACGCCACATGAGTCCACGAGCTTCACCCAAGGTGTGATGGTCGTGATCCCTAAAGAAGTCATATGCACATTTGATAATCTCCAGGCAGCACAAAGAGTGAGAAGAGACTGGGGACAGGGAGCTCACAGGAGTCAGGCAGTGGGTGGCTCCCAGGCTCAGGGCCCAGCTGGGCCATTCACTGACAATTTAGGAAAGGCACTTCCTCTGGGGGGGGGGGGGGCTTTAGTTTTCTCAACTGCAAATTGAAGAGGCTGTGCTAAGTTATTGTTCTGATTCATTTTAGCCCCAAAATTAAATGATTCATTCTCTCAATTTTGAGAAACAAAGTAGATGAAAATGCAGCATTTGCATGCATATTTTACTTACTTTCATTATAGTTAAGACTAAAACATTGTGGGGTGCAATAGTTACCACACAGTAGATGCTCTGGGATCCTGGGCTTGAGTACCACTTATTAGGAATATGATGCTGCTTCCCTTTCCTGTGGCGGCAGCCATCAGGTAAGCCAAGATGGATGTGGACAAGTACAGCCAGGAGCTGTGGAGGAAGAAGCAGTTCAATGTTACGCTCTTTCTGCAGCAGGTCCGCTGCTGGCAGTGCTGCCAGCTCTCCTCGCCCCACCCGGCTGGCCAGACAAAGCTTGCAGGCTGGGATAGAAGGCCAAGCAAGGGTATGTCATATATGGGACTCATGTGCACCGCGGTGGCCACAACGTCCAGCTCCTAAGGGAGCAGCTTACGGCAAGCCTGTCCATTGTGGTATTAACTAGCTGAAGTTTGCACAAAGCCTTCAGTCTGTTGCTAAAGAGCGGGCTGGACTCTACTGTGGGGCTCTGAGAGTTCTAAGTGCTTACCGGGTTGGTGAAGATTCCACATACAAATTCTTTGCGGTTACCCTTATTGATCCATTCCACAAAGCCAGTAGAAGAAATCCTGACACCTAATGAATGGCCAAACCAGTCCATAACAACAGGGAGATGCGTGAGCTGACATCTGCAGGGCACAAGCCTCGTGGCCTTGGAAAGGGCCACAAGCTCCACCCCACTTTTTTTTTTTTTGGCAGAACTGGGGATTGAACTCAGGCCCCTGTGCTTGCCAGGGAAGCACTTATTCCACTGAGCCATCTCCCCAGCTCCTCCACCCCACTATTGGTGGTTCTCACCATGCAGCTTGGAGAAGGCGCAATACTCTCTAGCCCCAACATTACCACTAATAATATAAGTGATGTTTGTAAAATTCATAACCTGATAAACAATTTAGGACAATTCATCTGCTTAAAGGTATTATTTGTTATGTAGTCTACTGATTTATGAATGTTTTGTCAAATGGAAGTTAAAAGTGCAATAATGTTTGAAGACTATAAGTGATGGTGTATCTTTGTTTCTAATAAGATAAGCTTTTTTGCCTTTGCTTTATCTTATTATGGGGTTATATGTCAGTGTTTGAAACATGCTGTGTGGTATAATAGATGTAAAATAAATTATGTAAAAGAGAAAAAAAGGAAATATGATGCTGAGTGAGTCACTACATCTCCCTACACCTTGGTTTCCTTTGCTGCCATACAAAGTTAATACAATTAACCTCCTTAAAGAGGTGTTGTGAAGATTAAATAAACCAATGCATATAAAAAGCATAACTCCATGCACTGATATTGTTGTTAATAGTAACAGTAACGACCAGCATTTATATGACATATTACAGTTCATGAAGTTGGGATCAATACCCAGACTTCCTAATTCCCAATTTCTTCTTTGTGGAACAGTGTACAGTCTTCTACAACAAAGCTGAGCATTTGACTCACAAATTGGAAAGTGAGATCACCATTCCCTCTTCATAAAGCAGCTTATATATACCATTTTGCTATCTCATTTGATCTCTAGCTCTGTAGAACAAGCAAGCAGTTAATCATTTCCTGTTCTTCAGTTATGTCTGGGATGCCAAAATAGAATGATATTGTCCTCACTTTCTGTGAAATGACAACACTAAGAATTAAGAGGACCAGGGGACCATCCAGGTCAGGTGGTCAGTCGTTCAGTAGCATCAGCCCACTTATCTCTAAGAAAAGGAGCAAAGCAGAAAAGCTGCACCTAAAGCACAGTGCTCTCAGAAATTTAGTGTCAATGTCCAAGTGCACATGTTTTCTATTTAGGAAAAAGTATGGGGGAAAAAAATCTAAAAACAGGAAAGAAATCCATTAAAAGTCCAGGGGAATACTGAGCATAAAAGGACAAAAAATAAGAAAGAAGGGAGCAAGCAGAAGGCAAAGACCATGGAGCCAGGAGCCAAGCAGCCCTCATCTCTGTGGAACAGAACCCAGTTCATCAAAGGCTGCAAGTCCTTTCGAAAAGGAATGCGTGCCACTCTGACTATAGGCAATCAGAGAGCACCTCAGTTGAGCTTGGATTTTTGGTTGTTTATTTTTATAGAACAATGACTGATACAGCTTAAGAATGCACTCGGGCTACAGTTCAGATAAAAAAAATGGGGGGAGTAGTGAAAGATCTGTGACCCACTTGCAGTTGTCTGAAGGTCATTATAACCTTTTAGAAGGATAAGAATGAAAAGCCGTAAAAGACAAAGGCCTAAGAACAAAGAAGCCTGTGAGAGCTTGGAGCAGAATCTTCTCTCCGCCTCCTCTCACAACCCTTAAATTCACCACAAGGAACGGGGGCATAAAGGAATGGATTTAAATTGAAAATGTAGCTATAAAAGGAAGAAAGCTAAAGTTCTCAAATTGAAAACTATTACAATTCAAAGAAGCCTGAAATCTGAGGTAACAAACTCTACTCTCAAATGTCATAAATGTGAAAGGAAAAAATATCCCTAGACATCTCTACTCATAATCAGAAGGGGCTGCCCAATGACCAGAAATCTCACAACACCCAGAATAAGGTATAGAAAGCCCAGAACCCCAGAGGGACAGAAATAATGTCCAAAGAAGGAAGGCAGAGGGAATCAGGGCCCTATGACATTAACCAGAACAACTATGAACTTTTAACTAGTGTGTATGTTCAAAGTAAACATAGGAAACAGTGTTTCACTCATAGGAAATTTCAATTTATAAAATTAAGGAAAAGAGATCACCCCATCAAGAAGAAAAGAAAATTAAGTACAGTTAAAATATTTGTAAGATTTTAAAATATTTTTTTAAGAAAGAAAAATTAGGGGCTGGGGAGATGGTTCAGTGAAATAAGCACTTCCCTGGCAAGCGCACAGGCCTGAGTTCAATCCCCGGTTCCTCAAAAAAAAGAAAAGAAAGAAAGAAAAATTACATATTTTCAACTTTTAAGATCTTTTCACATTAGGTGCAATATAAGCGAGCAGGGGATGACTGGCCAGACTGAAAAGATGTTGTGACTGATAAATAAGGAACTAAGCAAAAGCTGATGGACAAGCAAATAAAACATCCTAGACTTCCAAAGGGGTCATTGTTGTTGTCCACAATCAACACAGAGTTGATTGTGTAGGGAAGTTTGTGTTAGGCTAGGCCCCACTTCCCACACTGCAGTGAGTCTGTATCAGCTTCCCTTTATCCATGGGGGCACATCCCAAGACCCCTAGAAATTACCTGAACCTTCAGACCATACATCCAGATCTCCACTGTGTCCCCCATATGCCCTGAAGTTTTGCCACATCGTGCCAGAGCCCATCTGTCCTTCCATGTTGTGTACCTGGTGCCTCCCTGATGTCATTATTCTTGCACTTTGGGACCATTATGAAGTAAAACAGACTTCCTTAAATGCAGGCTCTGTGATCCCCTGACAGTGGCTCTGATAATAACCAAAAAGACCACTAAAGGACCAACAGATATTGAATCAACAGAACAAATGATTCCTGTCCCAGGAAGAATGGAGGTAGACCGCGGGATCCCAAACTAGCAGGAAATCTGACACGGCTCACTTATTTCTAGAATTTTACATTAAGTATTTTCAGGCTACCATTGACCACTGAGAACTGAAACTGTGGGAAAAGAAGCTCATGGTAAGAGGGCTACTGCATACGCACAATCCCTTGGCCACAGTTTGAAAAACATCAAAGTCAGAATTTTGGGTAGGATGGGGATTTGAGCCAGAACAAAAGCAAATACTAACCCAGGATATAAGAAGAGAGACATTGCCATAATGGGCAGACAGGCTTAAAAATCCCAATATGAAGTAAGAGCTGCCGAGTCAAAGTAACGTGAGGCAATGACCCAGGAGATCCTTCTAAATTCTGGAAGAATAAAGTCTGACCCTAAGGATCATGAGTATTCCTTTAAGAAGTGCTATTGTCAAATTTCAAGATACTGTTGAGCTTCAAGCAAAAGTGCTCCTAGCTACTACGGAAACAGATGTTTACATGAGAAAAATGCAGACTAACTTCCAGTCCAATTTGGAACCTGGGCTAGAGCAGAAAGGAATCTTGGAGTTAATCCACATTCAGTTTTCCCATATTAAACAAGAAAACAGTGGAGGTAGGGATACGGAGAGGCAGTTGACATCGCTGGGGACCAGAGCACAGGGCTGGATGAGGGACCACTGACCCAATTCAAGGGGAAGAGATCCATTTCAGGAAGAAATCTACCCCTTCCTTTTACACACAGCCTTTTCCCACAGAGGCTAACAGCCTCAACGTGGGAGTCAGTGCAATTTATGGAATGCACAAAGTCTGAATGCCACAATTTCCTTGATCAGAAAATTTGGGACACCAGACAGTATGCAATGTGTTAATTATTGAAACTGTCCTACTAATTTGAGTTGAAATTGTCTCATTGATATTTGTTTCTCAATAAAATTATGTAAAAAAAAAAAAAAACAAAACAAAAACAGAGGGTGGTAGAAGGCACAGGTAGAACAGAGAACAAGGTCTGGAGCCCAGCAATTTCAGAGATGACTTTTGAGGTCTGCACAGTCCTATGGATAACCCACTACAACTACTGGACTATATTGGATTATTTTTGCTGAATTCACACACTTAAAATATATAAATGACAATGGAATACCCATCTCTAACAAAACTAAATGAAAAAGGAGGATATAAATGAAGGACCACTTTTGTATCTGTATATACAAAATAGTTAGGTTAGATATACAGCTACTTTCTCTTAATTCAATGAGAAGACTTATACTAATAGTGTTTGGACAGGATATCATGTCTGCATCTTGTACTATGAAAAACTACTACGAAGACAACAATATGCAATGTATTAATTATTGTAACTGTCCTACTATCCTGTTTTGAAGCTGTCTCATTACTATTTGCTTTTCAATAAAATTAATGAAAAATTAATTAATTAATTTAAAAAATTCTGAATGCCAGAAATGTAGATGGATGTATCAGAGGAAGGCACACTGGATGCCTACAGGAGTCCAGATGAGAGAAGGTTGGGCTATCCTGCATACATTGACAGAGTATGGTTCACCCAGAAAGGAAGAGGCTACTACATTGGTGAAGGTTTTGGAAGCTCCTACGTGCATTGAAGATTCATGAGGAAACTAGAGGTATTTAACCTAAAAGAGAGAAGTCTCAAGGAGGGATTTTCAAACTGCATTGGTAATTTCATATGGATACCCATGAGGCTGCCAAAAATTAGAGGGCAAAGTGGAAGTGGGTGGAGAAACAGGCCACTAACTTAGCTTCAAAGGGAAAAGCTCTGCTTTTATCTCCTCTACAGATTGGGCTGTAGTGGAAGATTCTCATCAAAAAGCGATGGGCAGTGGCTTCAGGGAAAGCTCCCGCTAATAAAGTTTTCAAACCACTGCACAAAGAACGATAGTAGGAGATTTCAACTATTTGGAAGGCTGTTGAATGGAAGAAGAGTTAGACTGGTTGTGTGTGGCTGGAGCAGCCAGAATTGACAGGAAAAGTCATCCAGCCAAGCGGTGCTCAAGGATCAGACCTGATCATGAGCATCTGTCTGTATTCCTGCTTGTATAGAGTACGGTTGAGACGACTGGGGGTGCTTGAGCCAGCACACCTGATGGGTATGTTTCTAGGTTCTGCCCCAGAAGATTCTGAGAAGGAATCAGGAAGGCCTGAAGGCAGGAACTCAGAACTCTGTTAATAAAGAAATCTTACCACTCTTTACGCTTTGACCGCAAGTTGAGTTTGTCTTATGCCTTAGAAACCAACTCCTCCAAATACACCCCAGTTTTTGCCTTCCTGCTGCATACCTAAGTTTTGCAAATGCCCATTACTACAGACAGCTCTCAGAAGATGGGACTTTCATTTGAGAAGCATGACTGCACCTAGTAAGTCCATGTTATCATAACCCTCTAGTTTTCCTGTCTTCTCCACAGTGCCTGTGAAATGATGTTCCGAATGGCACGCCACTGCCTTCTGCCAGTGCCGGCTCTCTGGGGTGGCCCTTCCCTGACCCACTCCTAGCCCCTGTCCACTAGCCACTGCTTGGCTTGTCTGATGGTGCTTGTTCTTGTCCAGATTTTCTCCCTGGCCTGACTGGGTAGAGCCTCACCCAGGGGAGATTTTTACTACACATCGTTGTCTCCTAAGAATATCACTCTATGAGGGAGCAGTTTCGCTCACAGCAATAGTTGAACCACCTAAGGCTGTCCCCAGCACATAGCAGGTACAGGCAGACCTCTGTATTCACAGGGTTTGCACTGCCAGATTCAACCAACCACAGTTGGAAAATATGCAAATAATTTGCCATTTTATAGGAGAGACTAGAGGACCTGTGGATTTGGGTAACCACAAGTGGTCCTGGAAGACCACATACACGTGTAGACAGCAAGAAATGATTATGTTTAAAAGATATTAGTTGCTGATTTTATTTAGTTCCCTGGTACTGAGCTTTCCTAACCTGGTCCTTTATGTCACTGAGCAAACTTTATAACAAACCTTATCTTATTGTCTTTCTGTCTTACAAAACCTTGGCTCTCCCAGCCACATAATGGTTATTCTTGCCTAGAAAAGCAGCAAGAATGCTTTCCAAGAGTCCTTTCAATTTATCAGGGACAAATTCTGTGTAATGATGTCTCTATAATCAGTTCAAAAAGAAAATCAGCACACTGGGTCGTTGCTCATGCCCGAGATTGACCTCAGCCCCAGAGAGGTCTCTCTCCACCTGCTGGCCCTTCTAAGCGACTGTTCCCTCCTAACTAGACTGCTTTCCTGCAGTCACCTTTCTTGCCCCATGCCTAGCCACAGCTGACTGGACTGAAGGAAGCAAGAATATATAATCAAAGACATGTCCACTGCTAGTGTGGCCAGGAGCCAATGACGTGATCAGGCATAATAAATTGGCTGGATAAGACATGGCCTCTGTCAAGAACTCAGATGTACAAGGAATGAAGTTCAACCAGAGAATCCCAAAGCTGAAAGTTCTCCAGCAAAGGAGAAACTTCAAGGCATCATTCCTGAGGCAAATTTATGAGGGAGCAGGAACTGAGAAGAAATTGAGGGCACAAATGAAGAATAGAACAGAGAAAATGTGGGAGAAATGAGCCAGGTGGTGCAGAAAGGCAGACATGCCAAAGGAGCCTGGTTAGGCTAAGAGCCAGCAGGTATCCTGAGGCTCCCAGAGCCACCTGGGCCAGGCCACCCAGGAGCTTCCTAGTGGGTGGCTTCTGAGCACAGGTGTCCTCAGAGCAAGTGCTTCATTGTCTGAGGTGCATTGTTAATTCCATAACCAGAAAGGTAAATGGATCTCCCTTCAAAATTCCTTGCGCCTGGGGTATCAACCATCACCTCCCCCACTCTTTGGCCCACAGGCATGGACAATACGCAGGAGCTGGCCCCAGGATTTCATTTCCACAAAGAAGGAAAGCAACAGAGGAGGGTGAGGTGAGAACGGTGAAATACACCAGGAAAATGTCTACTGACTCATTGTATTCCCTCACCAGCGCTTCCATACTGTGAAAGGCCCTTACACACCTGAGCAGAGATGATGAGATGCTGATCTGAGCCAAATGCAACCCTCCACCACCTCAGAGGTTGCTTTTAATGAAGCCTATTTTCCTTCTCACCAAACTTGCTGTGTGTGAGGGCATCCACAGCCAGCAGGGCTCTGAACACCCAGTACTACCTCCAAAACAGCGCTGTGAAAACGTTCTAGGGGCTTGTTGTTGCTATCATGGATTACCACGAATGTGATGACCTTGTGTTAGTGCATTGTCTGGAGCTAATGGCTAACGACTTGATGTCACAGACGAGATAAATTGCAAAGAAAAGAATTTTATTTTGGCTCATGTTCCCAGGTGGCACAGGCATTGCTTGGTGAGACAGCACATACATGTGTGTCTGTTCTCTCTCCCTCCTCCTCCCCTATTCCCTCCCCTCCCTCCCCTCTCTCCTCCCTCCCCTTCCCCTCCCCCTCCCCTCCCCCTCCTCCTGTCCCTCTCCTTCTCCCTCTGTAACTCTCCCTCCCTCCCTCTCTCCTTCTAAAGCTATTGAATATGGAGAACCACCCTGATGAACTCATCCTAAAGGTCCAAAGCCAGATTAGATTTTCACCCTTTTAACATCTCCCAGTGGGGATTAAACTCCAACAAAAGTTCCAGAAAGGAAAAATCATATTCAATCCCTAGCACATCTAATACAACACAAATTTATGAAAATATAATTCTGGAGGCCAGACTTATAAAATGTATTCCACCGAATTATTGCCACATAAGATAATGTGCTTAAAAGTTCTGAGGACCAGGCAAAGCATGGATGTCTATGAGGGCATAATTCTACCTTCCACAGGAAACACGGATGACTCCTTTAATGACAGAAAGCTAACTGAGCCTTCACAGATACCCGTGAAATCCTCCATCACCAAGCAGACAGCTGCCTCCATCTTAAAGACTTCAATGGGACGGTAGGAAACAAAATGGCAAGCCGGCATCTCATTCGTATCTGCTTGAAGAGGAGCGGGTCCTCCCTGTTGTCAGCGGTGGTGTCTGGATTCGACAGGAACACGGGGGTCCCGGGAGCGTGGGTTTCATTTGAAATGCAAGGTGAGAGTGTCATTCTAGTGAGACAAAGTCTTCCTGTCATGGTGGTGAATAAGCAAACAGGTTGGCAAAACTGAGGCAGACCAGAACCGTGGAAAAGCAAGCTGCAGACCCACCTTTCCTTATGGTCCTTCCTCATTATAGAAATTTATTTCACTACCTTTCACTCAGAGGATTCTGTTGACCGCTTGGCTGCACACTGCTGCATAATTACAGGACCCTAAAAGATGACAGGATGGGGAGAGTGGTGCATAAATAATAAGAAAATAATGCTGGGAGCGGCTTTGACTGGCAGGCGAACGGTACCACTACACCTGTGCATGGCCAGGGGAGAAACAGGAGGGATGGCGCCCTGTTCCTTCCAGTCCTTTTCTTTCAGGTTCTTGTTTAGGCTTTTTGTCTGTCTCAAAAGGAACTGGAGGTGAGTTAATTTTTAGCTGGGAAGGAGCTTTGGAAGCCTCTGGTTTCATGCCAACAAGGATTTAGTTAGTTAAAGAAGCAGAGATACTAACAAAAAAAAATTTCTTTATTGGATTTGGTTTCTCCAAAACTGTGTAGATTCTGTTAAGCACTGAAAGTTTGTGATATTTGTGTTCTCCTAAATATATGTCTGTGTTGCAACCCTACTTAGTGCCACTGTGACAAGGCCAGATGTGGCTCTTGTAATTCCAACGCTCAGGAGGCCGAGGCAGGATTGCTGTGAGTTCACACCAGCTACATAGTGGAGTCCAAGGCCAGCCTGCACTGCAAAGCAAGACTATATCTCAAAACAAACTTTCCACTGTGATGCTATTAGGAGGCAGGGTCTTTGGGAGCTGGTGGAGAAAAGATAGATGAGGCCCCAAGGGCAGAGCCCTGGTGAATGGATTAGTTAGAGCCCTTGTAGGAGTCTCCACACAGCCCACTTCTCTCCATTCTGAGCCTCCATATGAGAGTGCAGAAGCCAGTCATTCATAGCAAAGATTGCTCTCACCACAACTGACTTGCAGCCTGCAGAACCATGAAAGGAGGGATGCCTGTTGTTTATCTACCACCCAGTTGGTGGCTTTCTGTTACAGCAGCTCAAATCGACTCAACTGCAGAGTAGAGCATCTTCAGAAATCGACCAGCAGTTACTCTAGCACATCAAGGACATCAGATGCCCAACCCCGACTCCTGCATGATAGAAATCCCAGAGGATTTAAGCCACAAGGATTCCAGACAGGTTTATTTCTTTTCTTTTCTTTTCTTTTCTTTT
>NW_004524599.1:3002498-3005660 GCF_000260255.1 Octodon degus
GTTCTTGGGGTTGAACCTCACATACTGTCTCACATATTCTCTACCATTGAGCTGCATCCACAGCCCTTTTAAAATTTTTATTTTGAGGGTCTGGGAAGTTCCTGATACAATTAAAGCTCTGCTCTCTAGAAGGAATTTTCTTTTCTTTTTTTTTTTTTTGTGGTGCTGGGGATTGAACTCAGGACCATGCTCTTGCCAGGCAAGTGCTTATTCTACTGAGCTATCTCCCCAGCTCCAGACAGGTTTGTAAAGCAAATTGAATCAACATGATTCAAACATGTTTATTTTTTTCAGCTTGATGTGGAGTAGTGTTTCACACATGGCCTCCAGGCTATAGGGCTTTCTGTAACACTGTTAGTCTCAAAGGATCTATGTTTGGTTAAATATAGATCACTTAAAGATCAGGAATTTTTAGAGGGAGTTATGAAGTCAGCATTTACTGAGCTTTCTTTTTGGACATTTTGAGGTTACTAGGACTTAAACGCCAAATTTCCAATCAAAAATAGAGAAATAACCTATCTTTGGTGTTTCCGGGGCCACCAATAGCTACAGAGGCCATATGCCAAGTCCGTCTACAGCAGGCAGAGCACGCACAATTTGTGTTGTCAGTGCTCTAGCGGCTCCGCAGCCCTGCGTTCCGCACTGGAGTCTTGCTTTCCCACTGCAATTGGTTTCAATTATGGAGCAACGATAAGGCCTGTTGTGTAACACATAAGAATGGGGAGAAAGGGGAAACGTGAAAGAAGATCCTCTTACCTGTTGAAATAGTCTAAGGCAATTTGTAATAACACAAAGGACAGCTTGTGTGGCCTGTCGGAGCCAGGAACTGGGCTCATGATCTTAGCCTGTGGCTGCCACGGACTCATAACAAAGGCAGCCAAAGGGAAGCAAGGGTGCACTCTTTCTAAAATGGATTTACTCTGACAAGGAAACCATACAAAAGAGGAATGAAAACACGTAGTACAGCCCTAAATAAGAGCACAGTGGAATGTAGAGTCCTAATGAGCAGCTAGATAGAAATACAGATACGCAGTGGCAGAGAAGCCAAGAAAGCCCGGAAAAAGAGATACTTACATTCTTTGATCTCACTCCAAATGTTGTGTCCTCAGCAAAAGGCCAGAGGCAGAGCCTGTGTGGGACCAGAGGGCACTTAAGGAAATGGCCTCCAAAAACCAAAGTATAAGCATCCTAAATGCTGTGACACTAACACTAAATGCAGATGAGAGAGGAGAGACAAGGAATTATTTTCCTATCTGCTATGGTAGACAGAAAATGTCCCTCTTGAGATTTCTGATCTCAAGAATGTAATCCCCAGAATCTATGAACGTATTGCATACCAAAAATGGGAATTAAGATGGCATATGGAGCTAAGATTGCTAATTAAGTGACCTGGAGATGGGTACCTGGGTGATACCATGGTAATCACAATGTCTTGAAAAAGTACGAGAGAAGAGGTCAGAGTGATGAACAGTGATCAGGAAAGCTGATGGCATGGAAGCAGGGGAAGAGGCCGGGCACTGCAACGATCTCTAGAAGCTGGCAAAGGAAAGCCGCAGGTCACCTTCCCCACCCTCCAGGAGGGATGGAGCCCAGCAGATGCCTCATGTTAGCTCAGTGAGGGTCATTTTGAGCTCTAACCTCTCCAATTATAAAATAACAAATGTGTGCTGGTTCTAGTCACTAAATCAATGATAATTTGTTTTAACAGCAATAGGACATTAATCAGCCTACCAAGCGAGCAGGAGAGCATGCTCCCCACCAGGACATGTGAGTCCTTCAGGAGCTCTGAACAGTTGCTAGAAGGAAAGCAAATGTTTTTAGACTCATGGATTTGAATGCCTCTCTGGCTCTGAGATTGCGTGCATCGGAGCTATGTGTAAGGCCCACTCTCATGCAGCTGAGAAACAAATCTTCTAACCTCCCACTAATGGAGGTTCAGGTACCTCCACTAATGATCATATCATGGCAGAAAGGGTTGGATAGCAGCAATCACCATTTCTCACAAAATGGACTCTGCCTGGGGAAAGATTGGAAAAACTGCCACTATGTTGTTTCAAAACTCGAATTCTACCATGAAAGTCCTTGTGTAGCAATTACTAGTGGTGGCCATTCCAAACTCATCCTGTCCTCCTTGCTAAGAGAGACCCTGTTGTAAGAATCTGCTCCTCTCCATGAGACTCAGGACACGTGCTAATCCATGTAAGCTGGTCATGGTAGCCACCTTCAGCCATGCCTGGTATCCCATGAACATGGAAAGTGGTTCTGGCCAAAGAGCTGTGATGGGAAGGAGGTGGAGGGCTTCTGGGAAATTTTCCTCAAGTGTGAAGAGGCTCAAGAAAGCCCTTGGCTAGATGCTGTGGTGCTGAGAGGTGATTTCTGAAGTTCTGAGTCCCCATCACCAGGAAGACCCTGAAGCCATGAGACAGAGTCCACATCACGGGTAGCAAGGCAGAGGGTGTTACAGCAAACACAAACAGTACTAATAAAAATAAATGTTAAAAAAGAAAACCTCAATTAAAAGAGAAAGAGAGGCAGAACCTGGGCTCCTGGGGATGCTTCTGTCAGCCAACAGGCAGCCACCCTTTGAGACAATCCCTTGCAGTTACAGAGAAGAGCTGCTGCCAATTTAAGTAACTCTATGTGTGTCTCAAAAGCTGCTTTTTATTTCAGATAAAACTCTCCAGAGAAGCTTATAAGGAATCAGCTGACATTTCTGAGCCACTCTGTCCAACTCCTTTGGAGTGACCTATAAGCTCAGTATACCAAATTCTCCACCCAGAGATAACACTGTCCATCAGGTTTGACCATATGCTCTGGAACTGAGCATGCTTAGGGGGTGGGCTTGCCTCTCCATGCGACTGCAGGTCTTTCTCATATAAATGTGTCTAATTGTCCCCACAAGACACCCTTACTAGGGCCAGCCAAATAGCTCAGTGGATTAAAGTGCCTGCAAGCAGGTGCAGGGGCTGGGGGTTCAATCCCCAGGCCTGCCATGCTGGCCCAGCCCTCAGGGCATGTGAGTGGCAACTGAGACTGGGCATGACCTTGCGAGCCTATAATTCCAGCTTTGGGAGGCTGTAAACAGGTGGATCACTACAAGTCTGATCTGGTAATGAGACCCTGAACACCCTGTAGACCCTTCCCTAAAATATATATATATAT
>NW_004524599.1:3005760-3009263 GCF_000260255.1 Octodon degus
AAAAGACACCCTGGCTTTGTTTCCTTGGGGAGACACTGCTTTGGAAATCATCCCTAGTGTGCTCCTTGCTTGCCTCAAGTCATAAATCTCTCTTCATGCTCTTATCTCCAAGCTGTGCTCTTAGGCTTTGTAGTAAGAGACAAATCTGGTGCATTAAGTTACACTCTGAAACTCCTGGATTAACCAGTGTCAGAACTGCCCTACTTGAGTCTTTTTGCTTAGGAGTTTATAAATCTCTCAGGTTTTCTCTTAGTTGCCACTAAAATATCCCACCTGATGAACAAATGGTTAATTAACTGCCTTAAAACACAAAAGTTAATGAGAAAAAGATGCCTATTTAAGGTTTAAAAATTAAGCCAAAGAACAGATAATTCTCAAGCAAAGAAAGAGAAATGCATAAAACATTTGAAAAAAAAAATTCCAATCTAGTAAAAACTAAGCAAATGAGCAGTAAAATTTAACCAGATATGATGTTTTACATCTAAGTGGACAAAATCTTTTAATGATGATACATAATGTTGGTGATTTAAAGAAATAAACACTCTGTTTGAAGGACAATGTAGTCACGCGGATTATTGAGAACCTTGCTGGACAATCAGAGATCAGAGGCCAGGCAACACTCTTCTCTCTAACAGCTATTTTAATTCACTGATGTTCTGGGGGCCTAGGTGCTATACTGGAACAATTCAGGTATGGTCTCATCTGACTTTAGAGATATTTGGTAGATTTGGGGAGGAAATTTGGTACCCTTAGGAGGAAACTTCCTGTGGAGAAGAAGAGGTACATTGTCTCATCAGACCAGGGCCTCCAGAAGGAAGCACAGTGGTCCCAAGCACACTGGCAAATGCATAGGCACCTGACCTGCCAGACACAGCCACTGCAATGCTTGGGGGCAAAGAGGCTGCGTTGGAAAGCACAAGTCTGTCAGGACAGAGACTGCAGCACCCCGCAGCCCTAGAGTCTGAGCTCCAGAGCTTCTGCATAGGTGTAGAATGAGGAGGATGAAAGGTAGGCACCTGCAACCTGCGCAACCAGGAACAATTCAGGGCAGGCCGTATGCACACTGGCAGCCCAATGGCCCATGTACTTCAGGTCCTTCCAACAATGGGAAGCACTCTCTAAGCAGCCCCTGAGATGCTGAAAAGGGCCTTGAGTAACTGCAGCTATTCAGGCAAGAAGAGGAAGCTTCGTGCAATTCAAAGCTGTGTCTTTCAGCAAGATTTCACTCAGGATCATATGCTAAGAAGACACAAGTGATATTTGCTATATCAGAAGACCTCAATCTGTGCATATCATTTGACCCAATTATTGTAATTCCTCTTCTAAAAATGTACCCAAATAATAGTCACTCTAAGATCTTTGTATAAGAATGTGCATCGTGATACTTATACAATAGCAGAATATTAAAATTTCCCAAGAATTGGTAAAGACTAGTTTGTGGTATCTTCATTCAAAATCATGTTTTCCAAAGGTATTTGACAATGTGTGAAAATGTTAAAAAATTAGTTAAGGGAAAAGCTAATTGTACTGGTCCTGTTTTGTGTTGTTATAAAGAAATACCCAAGGCAAATTAATCTTACAGTGAGAAAAAGGTTTACTCAGTTCACAGAGCCAGAGATTGTAGAGCACGGTCCCGGCCTCAGCTTCTCTGATGAACTTCTTGGCAAAGAGAAAGAGACTGCGCAACAGGGAAAGAGGATGCTTCCAAACAGCAAGGCAGAGGGACCTCTTTTTAATTTTTTTCATTTTGTAAAGAGAGTATAAAATAGTATTAAAGCAATTAACCACTGAGAAGAATGTATGCAGTGTATTATTTGTTGAAACTGTACTTTCGATTTGATTTGAAACTGTCTCATTGCTATATGTTTATCAATAAAACTTTGAAAAGAAAAAAAATAGTATTAAAACAGAAAAATTACAAATGATACGGAATTTCACTAAACAAAATATATGAATTTCATAGTATTTGTTGTATTGCATAGGGTTGTCTTCAAATGAGTTGCTCATATTACCATATGTATGCATGCAAAGTTAGAGAAAGAAAATCACAAGAAATTAAGAAGAGAGAAAAAAGAATTGAAGAAACAAGACAAAATTAAGCACGAATTGCTCCTTTCCAAAGACCAGCAGAAATGCACAGTACAGTTGTCCAAACCATCCTGCTTACGTAGATGGATAAATCCCTCTCTCCCACTCCCTCTCCTGTCCTTCTCCTTATCTCAGTAATTCCTTCCTTTTGAACAGGTTTGTTTTCCAGTATCTATTGTATCCTTCAGATTTCATTTTCTCTACGGCCCTCTTTTTTTTTTTGTGTGTGTGTGTGTGTGTGTGTGTGTGCGCGCACGCATGCTAAACATTGAACTCAGGACCTTGCAGTTGCCATGCAAGTGCTTATGCCATCTAACTAGTCCTTGACTGCCCTCTTTTAAGGGTCCATAACACCTTTCAATACCGTCACGCAGGGGAACAAGTTCCCAATATGTGAACCCTGAAGGACCAGCCACATCCAAAAAATAAAATAAAACAACACTAATCCAAGAACTCAATGTACATAATGGCCTAATTTTGAATTTGTTTTAAATAACATGGAAAGAAGGCTGGAAGATTATGCATCCAAATTTTTCACAATAACTGATTCAGGGTATAAGATTTTTACCACTTGTTTGCTTAGAGAAGGTTTTCATGTTTTACATTTCATGATTGCTTTACCTTGAATATGAATTGCTTCTTTAACAAATAGTATTATCATAAATGTTAGGCAGGAAGTTGTTAGCAGGTTAGAGATATGTAGTAGGGAGACCTAACAAAGAAGATGTAATTATTTTTTCCTTTGCTTTTTTTTAAGAATTAAAAAAATGGGAGGGGGGAGGCAGCCAGATGGCTCAACAGACTAAAGCACGAGCTTAGGCAGGTGAGGGATGGGGGTTCAATCTCCAGGGTGCTGTGCCAGCTCTGCTCCCGAGGAGTGTTGAGACTGTGCTTGAGACTGGGCGTGGTGGCGCACACCTGTGATCCCATGGCTTGGGTGACTGAAAACAGGAGGATCACTATGAGTCCAATCTGTGTAGTGAGACCCTCTGGACCCTGTACTAATACATAAAAAAATTAAAATAGTAAGAAAATAAATTATATATATATATATATATATATATACATATAATTTTGAATTATATATATACGTAGCCTCCTCTAAGTGCTGATAATGTTGGGCCCGTACAAAGTCCAGAGGCTGGTGAGAGGTGGAAAAACAGGGCCTCAAGACAAACTAAAGGGAGACAGCCTCCTAGGAGTAGGCCAGCACAGCTCGTTTTACTCGTACAGGAATAAGGACCTCAGAGGAAGGAAAGGGTGTTCCTGGAAAGCTTCAGTTAATCATATAAATGTTAACATGAGACCTCATTCAGTAAACTGCCACTTCGCTCCGTGCTTGCCTACCTTCATGAAAGATGAAAGTCCTCTCTCTCTCTCTCTCTCTCTCTCTCTCTCTCTCTCTCTCTCTCTCT
>NW_004524599.1:3009363-3060351 GCF_000260255.1 Octodon degus
GCCATTTTTCTATAAATTCCACCTATACTCCATATGACAGCCTATATGTCTTGCCTGAAGTCTGTACTCAGAGGCACAAAGAATCCAGATGTGTTGCTAGTTCCCTAAAAGGTCAGGACCCCACCTTCACAGTAATAATCAAGTTCCGAGTTTATACTAATGAAACTCTGAACTTTATGCTAATTCAGGCTCTTACATCTCCATGCTTGTCATTTGAAGGAAAGGCATAGAGCAAAGAGCGCTGAGGGTTAACTTATGTCCACATGAAGAGCTGGTTCACCAAGTTCTCTTCTGTAAAACGATCTGAAAACAATACAGGAGGTGACTCATTCAGAAGCAGGCTGTTGAAAAGCTCTGTTTCCTTGTAAGCATTTGGTATGTTTTTCTGTGACTTGAAAGCAATGATTAGTTCTGTGATGAATGTCTTCTTTTGTTGCAAAATTTCCTCTGAATCGAGATACTTAGTTTTAATATGAAGTTTGGAATAATATTTTTCTTCTAATCATTAATTTATCTGCATTTATTTAAACAGAGGGGCTAAGTATATTTTTCACTTAATGAATTTGAAACTACATTTAAGGAAAAATTTTAAGGGAGGTTTAATTTTTGGTTTTGCTGCCAAGGATAGAACCCAGGACTTGCAACTTGCTAGGCAAGCATTCTACCACTGAGGCCACTCCCCAGCCCCAAGGAAAATTTTTTAACTAAATTAAAATACTCAGAGACGCATTTGCCTTCACTTTTGGACATTCATGACAAGCCCAGCTGGTGGAACAAGAAGGCATGTAGGGTTCACAAGTGCAAATAGGCGTGAAGGGAAATGAAGAGTTTAAACTTTGCAGGGAGCTTGCTGACCCAGCTGAGTCCTTGGCTCTCTGAGGAGCAGACACACCCATCTCTAGGGGGTGAAAGCCCAGCTAGCATAGGGCAGAGTGCTCCAGGCTGTGCCCTGTTCCTTCTGTTCCTCCCTGACACTGCCTTCCACTGAGCTGAGCCCTTATGCTTGCCAGGCAAGCACTTATTCTACTGAGCCATCTCCCTGCGCCCCACCCCCTTGGCTTTCACATTGCCAAAATGTTTCTCTGCCTGCTCCTCACCTGTCTTTCTTTTCCTTTCTTTCTTTCTTTCTTCTTTTCTTTTCTCTTCTTCCTTCTTTCTTCTCTCTGTCTCTGTCACTGTCTCTGTTTTTCTCTCTCTCTCTCCTTTCACATACAGACACACACTACATGCATATAAACACACGTCCTTATTTCTGAAGAAGTTCTAGGTAGTCCCTTATCAATGCATACAGACAATTTACCATTTTTTTTTAAGAATACCTGGGGGGCTGGGGAGATGGCTTAGTGGAATAAGCGCTTCCCTGATTCCCTGGCAAGCACAAGGACCTGAGTTCAATCCCCGGTTCCACAAAAAAAAAAAAAAAAAGAATACCTGGGGCACTCTTTAAAATTTTATTCTATTAGTACATATTTGCAATGCTTGACATTTGCATTCATCTAGGGAATAGGTGATTCTTTTCCTTCCCCTTGATTCTTTTCCTTCCCCTTCCCGCCCCCTCCTTCCCTCTCTAGATTCCCTCTCCCTGTTTCCACTATTAATATTATTACTATTTTAAATCATATTTGCAGTACAGAGTGATTACATTCATTGTGGGTATTTTGTAAATGTACACAACACATCTTTAGTTTTTTAACTCCTTTTCCTCTTGCCCTCCAACAATTTGCTTTTAAACCACTCGAATACCTCAGTTGCCTTCCAGTTCTAGGCTTCCTCTTTTTAATTATGAAGTTCTTCCCCTCACCCTCAAGTATTAGGGAGACAGCTGCATGCCAATAGCTATACTTTCAGCACCCACTAAGAACACACAGGCAGATGCAGGATTCCCTGTGCATTTCCCACCGCTGAGTCCCACCCTCCCAGGAACAAGGGTGGAGGCCTCTACTGCAGGTGTCATTCTATCCCAGCTCTGGACATCGGTAAGCAGAGCACCAGGGGCTCCAGAGGCACGGGGAGTACGGGCTTCCATGTGGTGGCAATTTGGTCAGCTGCAGACAGTGCCTGAGGATGATGACATTACCAAATTGCAAGCTCATTTCTTTAAGGCCCCAGTTCTGTCCTACTGTCATTATGCCTGAGTTTTAATAATTCCTTTACAACAGGAGTGCTGCATGATTAAAGCCCTATGTGGTCATAACTATAAGCACGGGGGGAGGGGGGATACCCCACCTGGGACCTGTGGGCTCCCTGCTTCCACATATGTGAAATGTGCTCCTATGGTCCAGTTCCTTTCCGCCTGGATCTCCGCCCTGGGCACCATTCCTCCCAGAGGTGTTTCAGACATTCACCTCATTCTGACCAGCCCCCTGATCCTTCTAATCATATCTACACCTTTCAACCACGACCTTTGAGTTTCCCAGCCCTGCTGCAAATGA
The DNA here is from genome assembly GCF_000260255.1 of Octodon degus. Taxonomy (NCBI): domain Eukaryota; kingdom Metazoa; phylum Chordata; class Mammalia; order Rodentia; family Octodontidae; genus Octodon; species Octodon degus. The sequence continues at coordinate 3,011,796 of NW_004524599.1, forward strand.
GCTGAGTGCCCAGAGCCTCTGCTCCAAGCTGCCTGTCCTCCACAGCGTCAGATGCTGCCCCAGCCCAAGCCCAGTGAGTCCGAGCTCTCTCCAGCTCCGGCTCGCTCCAGCCCAGTTCTCCCCCAGTCCTGGCCCGCCAGATGGGGTGAAGAGTATGCACAAGAGTGCAGCTCTGGAGTTACAAACATCTGGCTTCTAATCCCAGCATTTGCACCTTGCTGTTATCACAATGGCAGACAAATGAACCCCTGCCTTAGTAAAGTCACCTCATCTAAGATGCAAATAATGATGCTTATTTTAGCAAGAAAATGAAAATTAATATATATGAATACGATATTTGGCAAAAAATAGAATATCAAAATTAAGCACCACTATTATACTAAGCCTCGACTATACTCTCTTCTGGCCTCTCCAGAAGTTCTAGAAACTCTAGTTACATGTCCACTTGCCTGCTAAGTGCAAACAAACAAACAAAACCCATTCCAGAATGTTAAAGCTCGAAAATTATAGGTCAGGCTCCCAGAAATCTCAGGCCTTGCATCTGCCTGCAGTCCGCTCTCTCAGTTTCTCAATTTGGATATCTGCCTGGCATGTGGAGCCCCCGTGTCAGCCTAGAATGACATCCGCTCATCCAGTGGCATCCTGGATCATGTTGGTCCTGCTTAACCGGAACTGGTCCAGTCAGTAAGTTTTCAGCAACGTTGGGCACTAGGAACATAGTTCAGTGGGAATGTGTTTGCCCAGCATGCACAAGGTCTTTGGGTTCCACCCAAGCACTGAAAATAACATCGGAAATTTTGTGACTAATTGGCATCAGTTACGGCAAGAGTATTTACACCAGGCACATCAGCAACCATTATAAATAAATCAGTTTCACCCTGCACTCCAGAGCCTTTGTCAGCACGCTGCCCCACCCACTGCTAACTTCTGAGTAGGGTTTGTCTGTGCCATGCCCCGACCCATCCTCCTCCCATCGGCTCGTTCCCTGCCTCTGAGTCCTGACCCAGGCAAGACCTCACCTCGGTCTCTGATCTCCAGGTCTTTGTTCCCTGGCATGACACGGACAAGACCCCCTCACCAGCACCATCCAACAAAACAACACAAATCCTGGACATCCCAGGGGGACTCATTGCTGTTTTTACTACCGAGTTCCCACATAGCTGAGACAGCTCCTGTCAAAATCAAGCCAATAGACCATTTCACACATTAATTATCTCAGACTGCAAACCTAACGGGAAGATTTCAGAGGTTCTCCTGTTGAATAAACAAGCCCTGTCAGTGTCCTACAGAACAGCTTCCGGAAAAACGTGAGTCTAGATGACAATCCCCCAGTTAAATTTTAATTGAGATGATGCCTTGCGACAGGATGAATTCCATCCAGAACGCTGGCTTCCACGTGACCTTTCCCCCATTTTCTGACAGATTTATGGTGCTGAACATCTTGTGAAGAATGTAAAAAAAATCCTTCTTTTCTCTGTTGTGCTGAAATCTGAATCTCATGAATTTATTTGCCTTAAAATAACAGTTGTTGCATATTCTGATCACTTACACTTTAATTGTATTTGGCCTTACCCCTCCCCTTCTGAGGAACCTCATGCATTTGCCCTCTGTCCTCTCCTACAGTCTCCTCAGTGGGACACTGTGGCTTTGACCTTCCGAGGTAAGGAGAGACACGGAAACACAAGTGACATCAGAGACCCTCCCATGGCTGCAAGTTCAGACTTTTTAAGCTTTGACTCCTTGCTTCATGCTTTTGAGCTAAGGCTGGCAATTTTGAATGTTCTGTAAGATACTCACAGGCTTAAAACAACTGGGGAAAATGACTCCTGTCCATCTACACACTAATGCAGTCCACCCACATTTATGTATCTTACTATAAACTAAGCCCTCCGATAGGCTCGGAAGCACCTCAGACCCCTCTGCTCCAAAACTATCTAAGGAGGGGCAGGCGGTGGAGGGTGGAGGGCTGGCACAGCAGTATGTGCCTGTGTCCCAGCTACTCAGGAGGCTGAAGTAATAGGATCACTAAAGCCCAGGAGTTCAAGGCCAGCCTGGACAACGTAGCAAGACCTCACCTCTAAAAATTTAAAATACTAGAGGAGATAGGTAAAGAAATAAACACAACAGGACCTGGCATTTGCAGTAATGAAGGGTTGAACAAAGGATATAGAAAGTGGTAGTGAGAGTGCTCAGGCCTGTCAGTTGGACAGTGCATTACACATTAGTATTGTAACAAATTATCAGACTGACTGACTTAAAACAATGTGGATTTATTCTCTTACTGCTCTGGAAGTCACATGTCTAAATTGAGTCATAGAGAACTAAAATCAAAGTGCTAGCAGCACTGGTTCCTTCTGAGAGTCCCAGGGCAGAATAAATTCCTTTGTCTCTTCCGCCTTCCAGAGGCTGCCGGCCTTGCTCGCCTGTGGCCCAGCCTTCCAGGCTCTGGTTCTACCATCCCACTGGCTTCTCTTCCTCTGAGGATGTTCCTCATCTTAGAAGAGACCCTTCCATTCGGGATAGTCTCTGATCCTCAAGACTCCTGGCTTAATGGCATCTTCCAAGTCCCATGTGACATCTTGTGCTCCCAGTGCTAGACATTCAGACTTGGACTTCCAGCCAACCCCAGGCAGCTTGGCAGAGGGCAGTGCTGTGCGTCCTGACTAACCAGGTTCTTGCCTCTGGGTATCTTCTGGATCTAACACACTACAGATGCTGTTCCAGGTTACCTTTCTTGCCTCCGGAGGTGGCTCCAGACTCCAGCTCCCGCAGAGCCAGAGTGAGGGGCGGTAGGTTTGGAGCTGCCAAACTATTCTCTCCCACAGTTGGCTAGCCTTCTACCATGGAAGTGCCAAACACCAGCTTTTGCCAGTAGCACAACTGAGGAACAAGGAACTTCCCAGTCTTACTTGCAAAATAAAGACACGTTTTAAAATGGTGCACCTTTGTTACGTGCGATAAAAGGTACTACATGATCTACATTAGTTATCAATTTATTTCCTAAAAATAACCTCTATGGAAAATACCATTTTTTTTCCATGTTTAAAATTAGGACAAGGAGGTGTCCTAAGGCTGATCAAATTTCGCAGTGCTGCTAACCTCCTCAAAACAGAGGCTTAGGTTAAACCTGGTTTCTCTGATCGGAAAGCTTTTATTCTAACCCTCACTCCACCGTGATGCGTGCATCAGCTGACTGCCCTCCCAGAAATCTATTCAATCGATGGTCAGAGGCACTAACATGACAACTTAAGAGCACATATCTTAGTCATATGTAAACTTTAAAAACGCAATCAATTGCTTGTTTTCTACGTGCCTCACTTTCCCATTTGTAAATCGGAATAAGAATTTTGCCTATCTCGCAGGGCTATACTAAGAACAATGTCGGATAGAACTTATAAATATTTTGCCTTTGGCAACAGTGGATAGTCAGTCAATGTAGTTATTTTACTATGAAGTGAGGAAGAGAGTAGAGATGGGTACACAGGGGCTGGAGCAGCGAGAGGCAGCTGTGCACCCACATGAAGCTGCTGATCGCTTCGCCCCTCCTCAGGGGGCCGAGCGGCAGCCCTAGAGCCTCCTCCTCCAGGCTCCACGGGCCCCCACCACAGCTAGAGAGTGTCCTCTCTTCAGGAAGTTGCCGCCCACGCGGACCTCGTGGAAGCTTCCGGTTCATGATAACCCCAGCTTCTCCCCTTCCTCCTCTCAGCCTGTGAGGGTCTAGTTGCCTCACATGGTAATTACTGAATCTCTGACAGTTCATTGGTGTTCCTATTTTGCTTTTCTGTCCTTCCTAGCTGCTTAATCAACTCCATGTAATAAATAATCTCTGTTAAATCAACCAGCGTGCACTGTGTTTGTTGACCAGACTCCTAATGGACTGCACAAACACACAGCACAGGTACACGCAAAGGCTGCATGTAGTACTTGTGTGTAGACACACAGACAAGTATGTATATATGCTTCATTGCTGTATCCGCAGCACTTTCCTCACTATGTTCCAGCCTGCATCTGCTCCACTGTCCCCCATTAACGCTCTGTCTTCTAGGTTCTAAAATATATGAGGAAAAAATGATGGAGATCTAGAGGCAGCATCTTTTTTCTTTTATACATATAAAGCATCTGTTCCATGCTTCTGTGTTACAAAACTTGTAGGCCAATTCTTTTGAACATCAGGCAGTTCTGATGGTAATATTTAGGAAAGACTTGCTGCCTCGAAGGAGAAAAAAATTAACTAAATGATATTTTAAGGGGAAAAAAACCCTGTTAACCATTCTCCACTGCTAGTGGGAATGTAGACTGTTACAGTCACTGTGGAAATCACTATGGTGACTGTTCAGAAAACTAAAACTAGAGGCTCCATTTAACCAAGCTAGTCCCCTCCTTGGTATCTTCCTGAAAGGATTAAAAGCATCATGCCATGGCACCGTGGCACAGTTTGTAATAGCTAAATTGTAGAAACAGCCCGAATGCCCATCAACCAATGAACAGATAGACGAGGTATGGTTGTTTTCATATACTGGAATACTACTTGGCCATAAAGAAGGATAAACTTGAGATATTACTAGGTAAATGGATGCACCTTGAGGCCATCATCTTCAGTGAAATAAATTAGACACACACGTGCTTAAATATCACACTGTTTCTCTGGTGTGAGAAACTAAAAATATAAATAAGGCCCAAAATGTGTCAGGTCTCCAAACCAGACCCCCACTGACTAGAAGAAAACACAAATCCCTAAGCAGCTCCGCTGCACCTGTGGGTGTACAGTATTGACGGGAAGCTTGCAGCTGCCCCACACAGCTCAACTTGTAAAGAGCTGATTCTGAGGAAAAGCCCAAGAGACACGCTGTGCCTTCCAGCACCCTCCTGTACCCCCCACTGCCGTGTCTGTCAGCCAGCTCCGGCCCCTGCTCAGAGACCCGCTCAGCAATGCTCCCTCCCATACCACAACTCTCCAGTCAGTGTGCTCGCCCCCTTGCTCTGGTACCATGGTCTTCTCACCCTTGGCCCAACTGCACTGGTTTGCAAAATGAAATCCTAAGATGTTGCTTAAACTCTGCCTGCTTCAGTGGTCTCAATCCTGCCCCCAAAAATGTATAATAGATATTGTGAAATGGGAAGAACATGCTCAAGTGAGGAGGGGAAGAAGGGAGGGAGGGGAGAAGGAAGGGGAGCAAAAGAGAAGAGATGAAAAAGACAAAAAGAACGCTTTTATAAATAAGGATGGGAAGACAGACTGAAGGGAGGGTTAGAGGAAAAGTGAGAATGAAGATCTATCACGTACAGGCACAAATTCCCTACGATGAGTATGATCATGCTGCATATCTAAAACATACCAATAAAATCAATTCTGAAAACACCCCTAGGGAGGCTTTCACTGCTTCCTTCATTTTTTTCACTAGACATCTTTTTCCCTCAATGCAGACTCCCCCAAGATGCAGATGCAGACAAGAACATCCCTCCAGGGCCGGACGCAGTCCTGACGGGCAGAGTGCGAGCCCGCTGTGGGAGGACCGCGACGGCCAGGGTGGCAGATGATGCATGCACAAGCCTGCGTCGGGGAAGACAGCCTGGGAAGCAGCGCGGCTTTAGGCCACACAGAGGTTGCCTATGAGAGCTCCAGGACCTAACTGTCTAGGTTCAAATCCTTCACCCTGCCAGGTCACCCTGGGAAAGTTCCAAACATGCCTGTCCCTCCTGATTTCCTCTGGGTTCAATCTCCAATACTTAAAAATTCAAGGAAAGTTTAAAAAGAAAATAAGAAATCTTTGGCCCAGTGCCCAGTGCTGTTACTACCAGCACCATCACTGAAGAAGTGCTTGGTGCTACGCTTTGGGTCTTACGCATCGCCCCAAGGCCTGCGTATTGGAGGCTCCATCCCAGCCTCTTCATCTTTTCTCTCTTTCACTTTCTGGCCATAAAGTGAGTAGTTTTGCTCTGCTGCGCGCTCTGGCCATAAGGGGCAGAGTCTCCAGAGGCCAAAGATGACAGGGCCAGTGGATCATGCACTGAAACCTCTAAAGGCATCTGCCTTTTTTTCTTTGTAAGTCTTGTGAGTCTGAAAACAGGAGAATCACTACGAGTTCGATCTACATTGTGATGAAATGTGGAGGGCCACCTGGGCGACTCTCCTTGAAGGCGGAGCGGTTGCCTCCACTTTGGTGAACTTGGCCCTATGTCTATGCACTGATGTGTGCAGAGCTGGCTAGAACTTTTCCTTATTCCCTCAGTTGACTTTCAGCAATGCAGATTGGCCCATCCCAACTGCTGGTGTGTGGCTTTGAAGCAAGGTGACAGGGTAGTGCTTCCCTGACCCCCTAGCTCCCAAAAAGACATGAGTGAGCTGGGACAGGATGAGAGCCATGCTCCATGCTGTCATCTGGGATCTAGTCTCAAGATAAGAGGTTATACAAAATAGCATAGATATATAGATACTTTCTCTTAGTTCAAGGAGAAGAAAGTTTTGAACTAAGTGTTTAGACAAGATATCATGCCTGCATCCTGTACTCTGAATAACTACTACAAAGACAACAATATGCAATGTATTAATTATTGTAACTGTCCTACTAACCTGTTTTGAAACTATCTCATCGTTACTTCTTTCTCAATAAAATTAATAATAAAAAAGACATCCCAGGACATAAAAGATTACACATCAGAGCTGAGGCATTAAATTAAAACATTAGATACTATCTTAATTGTGTTATGTAGATTCCTTTCCCTGCGTATCCTTCTTTGCATATTGCAGGGGTGATTTCAGGCCTCCTACTTGGTCCAGATCACAGCTCTCCTGTACTTTACACCACTCTCACTGTCACTCAGCCTTAAGCCACTACCTGGGTTCAGCCCTGGGGTCAAGACTTTTCTTCCAGGTAGCTATCATCCTAGCTGGACTTAGGACCTCTTGGCTCTCCACAACTACAAAAAAATGCCTTACCATCCTTACTCCTGCTATAGGTGGCACCGGAAGTGGTAGATCAAAATGAACTCACTATAAAACTGGGTGTGGTGGCACATGTCTGTAATCTCAGCCCTTGGGAGGCTGAAAACAGGAGAATCACTATGAGTCTGATCTATATAGTGAGACTCTGTAGACCCTTTCCTAAAAAAAAAAAAAAAAAAAAAAAAAAAAAAAAAAAAAAAAAAAAAAAAAAAAAAAAAACCTCACTGGAATTCCAATAAGTTTTCCATGAGATCACAAATATAAACTTCCTAGGCCATGATAGGGACCAGAAAGGACTCTCTATAATTAAAAGCTGACTAACACACTTGGAGAGTTCATTTGCACAAACACGTCTGATTTAATCCAGCCTATCTGAGCTCCCATTTCATCATATGTAAGAGAAAGACATCACTGCGCATGACAAGGAGTTCATAGGGAGGCTGCCACATTGGAAGCAAGAGACACTGGTGACAGGGGCTACCGAGATAAGAGATAGCTGAATTAAGGATGTATTGGGCTTAACTGTGGAAGGTAGACCTAAAAAGGATTTCATGATGGATGGACTAAGAGGAATCAAAGATGAAAAGTATTCATCTTTTCTGCAATGGAAAACAGAAGTAGAGATGCATGCTGGGATGTGGAAAGTGGACAAAAGCAAAGTTCAGACTTGTCCATGTAAAGTGAGAGGCTCGTTATCCATCCAGTCAGACACGCTGAATGAACAGTCAGATATACCTGTCTGGTGTCACCTCCTCCACTCTCTGCCTCCCTTGTACCATTACAGGGTCACTTCCTGGAGTTAGATGAAGGCCTAAGTAGATGTGTTAAATCACTCTGTGGTTATTTGGTAGTAATTTAATTGATGTGCTATGCAACACTTTGCTGAGGAGATGAGAATTTGCATGGTGCCTTAGAGCTTCTGCCTAGCCCTCCAGAGAGGTGGGGGTTTTTGACTAGCAGGAGGCTGGAAGGCAGGGGTGAAGCAGCACCAGTCATGATTTTTCTCCCACATGGCAGGGCTGGCCTTGTATGTATAACCTGGGTTGCTTTCAGATTTCACATAAAACTTATGGATCACTCTGAGTACTTCCGTAGAGTCATTTTCTTCCCTCCAACAATTCTTAGCCAAGCCAAACAGAATCTGATTTGAAATCTAATCACAATTTTTTCCACCCATTGAAATTCTCATCAACTTTGTTATTGATAACTGCTGGAGCTTTCTCCTTCCAGCGAGGGAGACAAAAATGTCCACATTTTGAAAATAATCTTTGCAACCACCATTCTTCTCCCCTCTGATGAGCCTGGTAGAATTATGAGCCCCATCCCTGTGTGCTGGGAGCTGTCACTACAACTCTGGATGCTAAGCACCACTTCTTGGCGTTCTTTATCATCTTAATTGCATTTGAAAACCTACCTTTGCTGCTCCAGGAGCTCTGAGTATCAATCTCTTCCAAGTCACTCTGGGTAATGCTGACTGCCTTTATCTTCTGCTCTGTCACCAACATGGGGATACAAAAGGCCACACACAGGCAAATGGCTTCCCCCTGATTACAGTCTTCCTGGAATCCTTGCCACTCATAATCCTGGTGGAAAATTGCTGGCCCTTTCTTCTGGCTAGCCATTCTTCACTAGAGTTTCCTCAATGACCAAATGTCCATTGTAAAATTACCAATCATCTGATGCTTGACTAACCCCTTAAAAGAGTGTTCCACAGGTAAAAAACCTATGCTATAAAGCAGGAGTCTCAAAGTGTCCATAGCACCAGCATCACCTCGACTTCATTAGAATTGCAGATTCTTGGGCGCTGCCTAGACCAATGCAATAACCTGACTTTGGTTTATCAAGCTTTCCAGTTACTTGTGATGCATGCTTGCATTTGAGAACCATTGCAGAAGTGCTCTGGATGGGAAACAGGAGGGCTAGCCACTCTCGTCCCTAACAAACTGCCTGGTAATTCTTATTTTCCACACTAAAAATGAAGTCTAACTTGATCATCTCTACAACCACTTCTAGATGCAAAATTCTAAGTAGGTATGTGGAAGAAGGGAAAGGGACCGCAGCAGGAGATGCTGACAATAGTCCTTCCTGTGAGCCTGCCACTTGCACAAGTGTTTCTTATTTATGATATACATGTTTGCTGAAGGTGGCCATCTTCAGCCATTTGTGCTGCTATCCCAGAAGCCTTGAGATTGGGTAGTTTGTGGAAGACAGAATTCACTGGCATTGTTTGGACAGAATATCCTGTCTGCTTCTTGTACTATGGATAACCACTAAGAAGATAACAATGTACAGCGTATTGACTATCAAAACTGTCCTTTTAATCAGCTGTGAAACTGTCTCACTCATATTTATTTCTCAATAAATAAAAAAATAAATATGAAATAACAACAACAACAAAAAAAAAGAACTTATTGACTCACTGTGTCAGAGGCCAGGAAGTCCAAAAGTATGATGCCAGATCTGGAAAGGGCTTGCTTAATGCATCATCCCATAGTGGAAGGCAGAGGCCAAGAGAGGGTAAGAGAAAAGGGAAAGACCAGCCCTTTTCTCCTCAGCACTGACGCCTTCGTGAGGGTGGAGCCCTCATGACCTAAGCACTCCTCATCAGGCCCTGCCTCCCAAAACCATTGCCTTGGACACAGAGCTTCCAACACATGAGCATCTGTGATGCCTTGCTGTGCACCTCCCCTGTGCGTTTCTCTCCTACATGCATCACAGACATTGAGGCCGTTGGCCCTTGTCCCAGTCGCTCCCACAGACTGAGCTCTTGGAGGGGAGGACACACGTTGGTGTCCCCGCATCTAGCCAGACGCCTAGATCTTAATAAGTGAGTGACTCAGGATGCATGAAAATGCTCAGACCCACACTCTTCAATCTGCTCCGACATTCTGCAGGCACTGGCAGGATTATGTCCTTAGACATAATCCTTATCTTCAGTTCTTACCTCCTCCTCTCTATTCACCTTACCACTCTCAGTTTATAAATCCTGTTTTTATCCTGTTTCTCCACAAAACTCTTGTCACGTGATCTCTCATGTCACTTACACCACATTCCTACACTCAGCAGTCTGCCCTCTGCCTCTTAGGTCTCTGCTTGTCTAATTAGGGAAGGAACTCATTAGGTGTTTCCCTTTGTAGACATGTATCTTTGAATGTCCCCTCCTACACGTGTTTGCCCACTGCTTCACTGCATGATGAATAATACCTAGGTGGAGAGTATAATAGAACTACTTTCATCACAATGTTCTCATGTCTCCCCTCCTCCAAAATTAACAACCAGTCACCCTCACTGATTGCTCCAAGGTGAATTGCAAAGCTTAGCCATAGGTCTCCTTAATAAATTGATGTTAGCATTTCCATAAGCCATCTGTAAAGCACAGACACACTGAATGAAGACTTTACTGCCAATTCTAGGAATAACCTTGGAAACCGAGCATCCAAAAAACCAAAGATGGTAGAGGAGGAAGCTTTGAGGATCTTCATGCGTCAGAAGTGATTGAGCTACTGGTGGACACAACACCCAGCTCACTAGTATGTTCAGAACTTTGCCTAAGATGACCCCAAGAGTGCACCCCCAGACTTTCTCCCAGGTGATCAAATATGAATGTGGATGCTGGCTTTGAGGGATTTATGACAGTGTAATTAAGGTCCTGAGTCAGTTGACCTCAAGACAAGGGACTAACCTCTGTAGGCCTGAGTTAATCCAGTGAACCCTTAAAGGAGAGAGGACTATTCTTAGCTAGAGAGATTTGAATCCTAAGGAACATTCTCCATTCCTATCTTGGAGCTCAGAGAAGGTCATAAGGCAAGGTGGCCATGAGCAGCCAACCACCAAGGAAATCGAACTCAGTCTTTTGCTTTTTTTTTTTTTTTTTTTTTTTTGAGATAGGATTTCACGATATAGTACAGGTTGGCCTTAAACTCACTTCTGCATCCCAAGCTGTCCTTGAACTCACAGACAGGCATGAACGACCAGGCCCAGCCAGACTCAGTTTCATAACTGCCAATCACCTGGAAGAGCTTTGAAATGACATTCTTCCTCAGTCACACTTCCCGGTGAAGCCGGTCTAGATAACAAGCTGCTTTCAGCTTTTGAAATGAATTGGGAACTGAGATCCCCAAATTCCCAGTCTGCAGAAATGAGAGCTCATAAATGGGTGTTGTTTAAAATTGCTAAAAACAGATACAGTCATCCCCCCTTTGCACAGAGGACATGCTCCAAGACTCCCAGGGGTTGCCTAGAACTGCAGACAGTACAAATCCTATGCATACTAATTTTTTCCTATGAACACATACTGATGATAAAATTTAATTTATGAATTAGGCACAGTAAGAGAGTCACAAGTAATAATAAAGTAGATCAATTATAACTCATACTGAAATAAAACTTATTTAAAACCAATAAAATGAACCAAAAACTAATTTTTAATGAAAAAAGAGGTTTTATTTAAAAGGAAAAAAAAGCAGTTTTCAGAATGGAGAGAGAGCAGTTTTCCTACAAAATGAAGTGCACTGGGAGAAGACAGAGAGGATGGGGGTTCTCTAGAGGAAGTTCTTCCCCAGGTTCCCCTACTCCAATCTGTTTATGCAAATGAAAGGTGCAAGTTTGCTCTATCTTGATTGGCCAGCTTTATGTAAATGAGGCATATAACTATACCCATTTCTCATTGGCTGACTTTATATATGGTTGTAGTTCATTGGTCAGGTACAAGCCAATGAGACTTTGTAAGGGAGGAGTCTACTCATCTTGGAAACAATTGGAAAAAGAACACCTCAGTTTGTGGAGCTTCCAGAAAAAGAGTGGTGTATAACCCTACCATCAGGCTGCTTTCTGAATTTTGGGTCCGGTTTAGACATTGGGAACTGAACCCCCTTACTTTCACTGCTATCCTTAATCTTGCAAAAAAAAAATCCCACAAATATAGCAAAAAACAAACAAGGTATAAGACTGGGCTGGGCTGGGCTGTGATGGGCCATGTCACCCCTACCTTACCATGTCCCCAACCTTACCTGAGCGTGGACATCATGCATTTTTTGCAAACACTCCATTACTTTTATGCTTCCAATCATCCAGCTCATAACCTCTCACCCTCGCTCAGAAGCAGCTCGGTGCCCTGAAATATCACAGTTGGTGCCAACTGCTCTGTGACTTCCACAACTCGAGCTGTCTGCCTCCTTTTATTGGCTGTAATTGATGGCCTGGCCTTGCTCCACCACAAAATCAAGACAGGCGCTATTCTTCAAATTTCTCTGCTCACATGCTGATGGAAATGGAGAGTCGTTTATGGTTTCTCCTGCTGGACTTCCTGTAAATTATAAGTCTGGGATTCCAGGCTGAATGTTCAGCAGGACTATTCAGCTCAAGGCTGAAGCATTTTCCTGCAGGGTTGATTACAATGAAAGTGGATGTGTTACTTCTTTTTTTTTTTGTCTAGCAGGTAACATCAACTATAATATTTCACTGTGAGTTACTGAGGAGGCTCTCTTACAGTAGTCATGAGCTTATTAAAGTGAGCACAACTGCTTCAGGATGATCTAATGATTGCATGATGGCAAAATAACAATAATAATAAATCATGTTCCTGTAATCCTTTCTTCTATAATGTGTTAGCTTGCCCCCATCTGAATTGAGGTAGCGATGAGAACTTATAATTAAAAGGGAAATCTGTTCTGCAGGGCAAGGAACCCCATCTGCTCAGCTTGGGATGGCTGCCTCTTGGGATACTCTGCCCTGGTATCTTGGGGGGGACACTGGGGGGTTCTTCCTGCACACCCCAGTCCAGTGACTGGCCTCACTCATGTATCATTTATTACTGCCCATTTGCAGTGTATACTAGTGACATCTATTATGGAGGGTGGCTGTGTGTACACGACACATCTTAGGTCTTTTTTTTCTTCATCCCCCACCAGCCATCCCTTCTTACTCCTTCCAACTCTTGGTTCTCTTCCCATATGCAAAAGCTTTAGTTTCATTTTTTTCTTCAATTATTTTTTTCTATCTATGACCTTTTCCTCCCTTCCCACCCTATTCCTTCTATCTCTTGTTAGCACATCTGTTTGAAAAAGATCTCCCTATTTCCTATCTATCATCTACTTTGCTTTCTCTCTCTCTCTCTCTCTCTCCAAATATATATTAGTTTTTACATAAAAGAAACCATGTGATATTTAAGTTTGTGTATCTGAATTATTTACTTAATATTATGCTCTCAAGTTACATTCATTTACCTGTGAATCCTCACATTCATCCTTCTTATGGCTGGTTACTCCATTGTGTATAAATACCACATTTTCTTTATCCATTCATCTGTTTTTTGTTTTTTGTTTGTGGCTGACTCTTTTGTTTGAGGCACCCCACCCTGGGGACTGGGCTAGCATGGCACATGGTGTTGAGGATCGGACTGCAGTCCCTGCACACTTGCCTAAGCTTGCCTAAGCAGGTGCTTTAGACCACTGAGCTATCTCGCCGGCCCTCCATTCACCTGTTGATGGGTATATAGGCTGTTTCTAAAATTAGTTATAATAAATTCTGCTGCTATAAACATGGGTGTGCATGTATCGCTGTAATATTATGGCTTTAACTCTTTCAGGAAGTATCTAGAAGGGGAATAGCTGGGTCAAATGGAACTTCTATGTCAGTTTTCTGAGAAGTCTCCATACTGATCTCTATAGTGGTTGTATGATAGGAGCAATGTAGAAGACTTCCCTTTTCCCCACAGCCTCACCAGCATTTGTTATTATTTGTTTCCTTGAAGCTAGCATTTCTTTTTAGAGTAAAAATGGTATCTCAGTTTGTTTTAATTGGCATTTCTCTGATGGCCCGCAGCAACAAACATATTTTTGTGTGTTTATTGGTCACTCGTTCTTCATTCACTTATCTTCAAGAGACAACACGGTCTAGGAACTGATGCTAAGCTGTGGAATCAGTGGGGATATTTTGACACTACTGCAACCTGGCTCCATTCAGATACTGACTTAATTTATCTTGAGTGTAAACTGTCTATTGAGAGGTTGAAACTCTTCCTAAGTGAGTTGAGGGTGTATAAGTCAGTGGTTAAAAACAACAAAAAAGTCCCCAAGTGATTCTAATGTGCAGCCATATTGGTAACCCCTGGTCTAGACGTTAAGACAGGATTAATGCCAAGACTTTCTCAACTATAGCTGAACAACCTTTGACTATTTTTCTTTCTCTTCCTTGGTTCCTCGTCTTTCAAATGGATATAATAATAGATATTACATACGTATTAGTAAATGAAATAACAGTATCTCATCTCAGTGCCAAGGACACAGTAAACATCATGTGCTCATTAGAGATGTCATAATTATTGTGAGACTTGTTGGGGGAAAAATGCCAAAAGTATCAGTGTTGAAATAAGTCATACAGAGTCTAGCCCTGGCTCTTTGATGTACTGGCTGTGCAACTTTGGACAACTCCTAAACCTCCTTAGACTGGGCTTGAGAGTAAGATTTCCCAGCTGCCAAACAAAGGCAGGAATGCTCTTTTTCTGTGGAGATTTAATGGGAAAGGTCCTAGCACACTGCATGACCCAAGGCAAGAAACAATCATACAATAACTATTAATAACTTATTGATGCAGCCCTATGTCCTTGGTTATGTAAGCATTCTCACCACTGAGACACAATACCCAATACCCACAACTTAAAGAAGCAGAGGTCTAATTTGGCTCATGGTCTTGGGATTCAGCTCGAAGTCAGCTGTCTCCAAGGCAGAGACAGCACAGTGGGAGGATGTGGTGGATGAAAGCTCCTCACTGCACAGCAGCCAGGATGCAGAAAGAGAGGGCAGGAGGGAGCTGGGGCCAAGAACACACACTCCAAGGCAATGGTACTCCAGTCCCACACCTCCTGCTAGGCCCAGCTTCAAGGCATTCAGCTGTGAACTCCTGAATGTTAATTCATCAAGTATTGGGTTCTCAGGATCCAATCACCTTCCCAAAGCCCCATCTCTGAATACATAAGACTTCAGGAGGACATTTTAGATCTACACCATAATACTGTCTCACATGTGGTGAAAAGGTCGCCTGAGCCTTATGAGTGTCATCTGCCCAGTATCCAGTGTTCATCATCCCCTCCTCCTTTATTACTGAAACACCTATGTTCCTGGCTGAATTTGTTCCCAGATAAAGGACTATATTTTTCAGCCTCCCTCGCCAATAGTGATAGCCATGGCATGGAACTCTGTTAGAGGGTAGGAAAACAGAAACCCTGAGATGTAGGAGTCCAGATTCACAAATGGAAGCACAAGACTCCCAGCTACATCTGGATTTCAAATAAATAATAAGTAACTTTAGTAGAAGTATGTCCCAAACATTGAGAAGAAATGCTTTGTGGCTTTTCCTTGCAATTCCAATTTAATGGAGCATCCTAGATTTTATCTGGGAACAGTTCCTGACTTACACATTTCAGAAATTCCCTTAGCATATTATGGTTCTCCATAGGATATACATAGATGAGAGAGAGAGAGAGAGAGAGAGAGAGAGAGAGAGAGAGAGAGAGAAACAGACAGACAAATAGATAACAAGGAATTGTCTCTCACAATGATGGATGCAGACAAGTCCTGAAAGCTATAGTCACCAAACTGGGTCTCTAGTGCTAGAGTTTGGATCTAAAATGTCCCTCAAAGCCCTGTGTGTTAAAGGCTTCATTCCCAGTACAGTGCTATTGGAGAGTGGCAGACCCTTGAATATGAAGTGAGGCCTCATGGAATACCTCAGGTCCTTGGGGGCATGTCCTCGAAAGGGGCTGTGCTCTCCTCCTCTCTCTTTTGCTCCTCCCTTGAGATGAGCAGCCTAGTCCATTACACCCTCCCTTGAGCTGCTTTGTACACCTCAGAACCTGGGCTCTAAGAGGAAGGGAGCAAGAAGCCAAAAGGGTTTCTGATGGTTTGTGGAGCCTTCTACCACCTGCTTCTCATCACTTGAGAGAAAAGAATGTATGCTTATCTTATCAGCATATCTATTTTCCCAAAAAGTTTTGTGCTATACGCCCCTAGACTCTTCACGTAACCAGGGCTAGGCATCAGCAGTCTCTACTTATATAGCTCTGTGTCTTGCCATCGTACTGCTCTATGAAATGTTCTTCAGACAGCGGGATGCGCTTGCTAAGTCAGTATGATATTTTTACCCTAAATGTTCAAAGCATTAACAGACACACAATTGTATCCACAGTCAACCCACAAGACAAGTCTCACTTACTGCATCTGTGTCTCTCTTCAACTCCTTCTAAACATTTACACAACACAGAGCACTATCAGCCTCTGCCACAGGCAAAGCTGAGCGGCCACCAGAGCCCAGATGTACAGGGAATCCAAAACAACTTGTATATAATGACCCAATAACAGATTTCTGTGTCACATGCACATCATTTTTGGACTTTGTCAAAAACACTTGGAAAATATAAATACTACAGAGATTAAAAGCTATGAATTTGCCCAACTGCCCAAAGCCTCTTGGAGACAAAGCTAAGCTGTTTAAATTCCCGTGCATAGCTGCAATTCAGCACTTCTGACCTTCTGACCAGGAGGCTAAATCTATATCTAAAACTATAATGATGCTTTGCCCTTGACTGAGACATACATAGCTAGCCCAGTGCCCTGGTCCCTGATGCTACCCAGATGGTGACGTCTCAAATGAGAGGATCTTGTCCTCACCACCTTTGAATCATTTGCACCCTGGCTGCCCAGCCCCACTTACAGCCGGAGCTCAGGAAGCATAGATTGTTTGTTGGCACGTGACTGAAAGCAATAGGGCTCCCAAGAGCTTGGTGCATTGTTGCACGGAAGCAACACTCTATTTAATAACATGCATTTAAGTTACAAGTTATGAAACAGGAGACAATAACAGAGAAAGAGCTTTCTAGGGGAAAAAAATTTCTTAATTTATTGCACCAAAGAGGGGGGAAATGTCACAGAGCGTTTTTTTGGTTTTTTTTGTTTGTTTGTTTGTTTGTTTTTTAATAGTAAGAAAAAACAACTGTCTTGCTGTTGTCAGTAGAACTGTTCTGATGGATCCTAGCATCAGCCACTTTCACATAGCCAGGGAGACCACCCAACTGCTCACCATCCTCCTTAGACAACTGGGGGCTCTGGAGTTAGGAAAATGTCCTAGAGTTCACTAAATTCAGGAGAAACTGTCAGGCACCGTGCATGCTGGGAATGATCAGTTCTCATGGGCTGTGCTATGAATCTCCTGCAGGAAAACCCTTGGGGAGTAGGTCCTCGTGAAGTCCAACTCTCCCATCCTAAGTGCAGTGAGTCCTCTACTGGTCAGCCCCAGTCTCTCCAGTTGTCTGCTATCTTCTTCTCTTTCACTGCACTTAGGCTGGCTCCAAACACCAAAATGGGTACCCACATACTTTTCCTCCAGGAGAAGTCCTCTTTCCACCCAGCTCCCTCCCTGCTTCATTTCCCTGTTTTCATTATTCATGAGGACCAAAATGTCAAATCTTTGGGAGTGCTTCAGAAATTGTTAGAATCAAGAAGGGTCCAGAAATGCACCCCAGAGAGGAAGCTCGGCTCTAGAGCACCGCTCTTTGGTGAGCAGGAAACCTGGAGGACGGAGCCCTACCCAGAGCCACCCTGCTTGCACCTGTACAGGTCAGAAATAGGCTTCAGCTGAGTTTTGGTTCTACCATTTGAACGACACCAAGAATAAGTGAGATTGCAAATGACGAGTTCACTTTTTCAGATACAGAAAGAGATACACTTAGTGTTGAGCAATATTCTTAAAATGGAAAATTATTTACTTCCTCTCTAGAATGGCACAAGTATCATATATGGCAAATAAAACCTCAGTGGGTTTAGGCAGCCCTTTGAGGCTCTCTGTCTCTCTCTGTCTCTCTCTGTCTCTCTCTCTCTCTCTCTCTCTCTCTCTCTCTCTCGCTCTCTCTCTCCCCACAAAGTTTATTTCTCCAGTAAATATATTCTGTTCCTAACTTTCATTGTTCCTAGAATTCATTCTTTGATTTTAGGTAACACAAAGTCATACCAGACATCTGGCAGGTTGGGAGTTTCTTTCCTCTATATTATTTGGAGGTCTTCCATTGAGATCATTGTACAGAGACACGGGGAACTCAGAGTCAAAATATATTATTCATTTGGAATGTGTTCTTAAGCACTGGGAGAGATTCAATCCTGACATGTTGAAAAAGAGCCACTTGATATTTTGCTCCACATGTGCAGGGCCTGCCTGCCCTCGAGAGCCAAAGTGGGATGCAAAGTGAAGTGGAAATTATGACGCTCTTTCACTACTAGAATCATACTTTAGGAAAGATGGGAAATGGCCAGAATTTCCTTATGTTCAAACTTTCTTTACATTAAAAAAATAATTCTTGTTTATGCTCAAAGTATAATTATGATCCACATGAGACTTCCCACATTCTTGTCTCTTTCTCTCCACGACCTAAAATAGCCAAACTAGATGCAGGAAAATTTTCAGATGACCCTGATAAGTACATTGAGCTCTTTAGAGGACTTACTCAGAACTACAAGCTAGACTGGAAAGACATAATGTTAATCTTAAATCAAACATGGATTTCTAATGAGAAATAAGCAGCATTAGAATCTGCTGTTGCATTTGGGAATAAATATTATATTGCTGATTTTAGGAGACTAGAAGACAGACAAACAGCCAGGGGAACAACCAGCTCCCACAGGATCCCAAGCAGTCTCTACCCAACACCCTCACTGTCCTAACAGCTGGATGGGAGATTAGAGTCAGATGCATTTTCAAACCTTAACAGGTTCTAATGGCTGAACCACCCTCAAGAAGAGCCTAAATTTAGACCTTGTCCACATATTCCATGGATATAAATCTCAATTGTTCATGGCCCCTCCTTAACCATAAGAGAAAGAGGAAAGACAAAATTTCAAGGAGAAAAGTAGAAATACCTCAAGTAAAATTACCCATTTCTATGGTGACTGTCTATTAACTTACAATTTGAACCACAAAACTAAGAAAATTGGTTGAGTAGAGATTTCAAATTTTAAATCCATCTATCACTTGGGGGGATTTGAATGCCTATAGGATGACTTTAAGTGACAGCTCAGGCAGGATGCTTTACACCTGGCACTAGCCAGAAAGAGTCCAATAGACAGACCTAATTTAAAGTACGCACGGACTTAGAGTTGCTAAGTAACTCAGACTTCTCTGAAGCATGACTTAGGAATTAGTTATTCCACATGGCAATTTTCCTCTTGGGTTCAATTAAATTCTTATTAGTGATTTTCAACCTTGGCTATAAATTAGAATAATGTGGAGAGTCAGTCTAACATACCAATGCCTGAGTCCCACTTCCAGCATCCAGATTTAGGGCTGCCCTAGTTGCTTTTCTCTTGTTGCTGAGACAAAATACCTGACAACCAAAGTTAATGGAGGAAAAGTTTCATTAACTCATAGTCTGTAGATGTTTCAGTCCATACTTAGCTGGCCCTAAGACAGCATGAAAATGGCAAAGGGACAACAGTTCATGGTGGCAAAAGACAGAAAAAGCAACAAGGAAGAGGCAACCTCTTTCTGCTCCTTACATTGCACCCAGTCTGCTGGGATTAGGGTGGTGCCGGTCCAATCAACAGATTTAGGCCGCAGTCACCCGCCCTCAATCCCAGAACCCTTAATCCCAATACTGTACCACTAGTCAATCACACACTCAATTCAGCCTCTTCCAAAGAAGCCTCTATGACTGCATGAGGTTTTGGGGGGACATCTGAACTAAAACTACAATAAGGGGCTCAGGTGATGGTATTTTTCAACTCCCCAAGTGATTCAAAATGCATCTCCAATGGAGAACTACCCATAAATTTCTCCCTCCTGGTTAAATAACTCCCAGTTTTTGTTGATAGAAAGTGGGTTTGTACTGCTCAGGATTCTGTTGTTTGTTGTGAGACCTTCAATAAATTATTTTCCTTAACCTTTGAGCAACCATCTAGGATGGATGTTATGATCTCTATTTTATAAATGAAACTTGAATTATACAAAGCTTACATATTTGCCCAAATTCACATAACTTAAAAACCAGAGAGCTGGATTCCAACTTAACTTAGATGACCTCAAGTCAGTGCCCTTCACGCCCACTACGGTGCCCTCTCCATCACTGGTGGCTCTAAGACAGCATGACACATGGCAAAGAGACAACAGTTCCTGGTGACTCATGGCCACTGGGAACACATGCGGTTGATGAATTCTCCTCTCCTCCCAGGGAGAAGCAGAAGTGGAGCAAAGGGAGAAGACAAATGAATCTCACTGGCTGACAAAAATACTTCAGGAGGACCGGGGAGATGGCTCAGTGGAATAAGTGCTTCCCTGGCAAACGCAAGGGCCTGAGTTCAATCCCCGGTTCCGCAAAAAAAAAAAAAAAAATACTTCAGGGAGCACTAGTACTGGTGGAACCCTTCGATGATCCCCGGTTCAACTGCTTCACTTGGTAAACAAGGGCACCACATCCCAGAAGAGCTCAGTCATTCTACAAAGTTAGTACCACAGTAGACGTCAGAGGCCCATCTCCTAATTTCAAGCAATGCTTTCCTCTGCTGTTGCAGCCTCCTGCTGGTCATCTAGAAGAGGGGAGGAGACAGTGGACCAGTAAACATCATTCACAGCTGCTGACAAGGTGCCAGAGGCAGGAAGCACAGACTGTGAAGGTAGTCTTACTCGTGGCTGGTAGACCAGGGGCAAAATTCATGGAGGAAGTAGTATCTAATATGAGCCAAAGCAAGGTTTTTGGTTTTTTTTTTAATTATTTGATGAGCTTAAAGAATATTCTGTGGAGAGAAAATATGTGTAAGTAAAGGCAAAAAAAGGGAGATTTCTGGGAATACACGGCAGCATGAACTGTCTTAAGCATAGGAGGTAGTCAAGGAAAGAAAAGTGTGCCGACAAGGGTTATTTGCTGGAAAACTGCTTTCCAAGGTGAAAATATAATGGAAGAGAAAAGCCATTGAAGAAAGAGAACCAAAACAGATAGTGAGCTGGGCTGCAGGGTGCGGGCCAGCAGAGGGGAGAAAGGAAGGGAGGCGCCAGGGAAAGGGAGTTGGCAGAGGGGCCTCCAAGGCAAGGCTCCATCTCTTTTTAGCTAGTATATGCTACATATTAAATAAATTCATCATGGGAATTGATGCAAAGTCTCTGTTTCTTACTGCTTAGCCTTACTGGAGAGATGACCAAAGGGGTCTCAAAGGCAATAAATAATTCATGGCAATAAACAAGGTGCTGATGCAAACGTATGAACTTCATTAAATCAACTTAAGTCAAATAATCTTGAGCGTGATATGTTCAAGGTTTTGGTGGAGATGGCAGTAAGAGACAGAACCACGCAGGTGGCTCTGTTAAGGAGCATAAGAGGTATGGGCGGAACTAAGGAACCTGGAGGAGATGGTGAGACACCACTACCAACCCAGGAAGCACACTTCCCGAGACCCAAGAGGGCGGCGAGGGAACAGCGCCATCACAGGCAGGCACAGCCACGCTGGTGGGCAGTGCTAGCACAGGGATGGGCGGAGAGGAAACCGCCGACTTCTCCCTTCTCCCCGCCAGGACTCTGAACACGGTGGGAAGCTACAGGGCAGGGACGGGCAGGGAATGGACCCTGGGGAAGGTGGGAGGGGCAGAGAGAGAGAGGAAGCAGCACTGACCTCATCAGAATCCTGAGCCTTCAGAGCCCATCAGAGCCACCTTTGTGAACTCTGCTCCTCAATCTGTGCAGGGAGCGAGTGGCTCAGCTTCCACAGGGGACGAGGAAGCTAACGGCTCCATACAACCTGGCTGTTGCTCCATGCCCCGCTTCTTAAATGCTTGGTGACAAGCACCTTGGGTGTCTCGGCCAGGCATCGCAGGGAACATGTGACCAGATGAGCATAATTTTGCCCTTTTAGACTCTTCTGGTTCATATTTTCCATGAACTAACATGGGAATGCAACCTATTAAAGGACTTCTGGGCTCTCTTGAGTTGAGAGGAAGCTTGAGTGTTCAACTGTTTTGGTTTCCACACATGTGGAATGTGTCTTTCTGTGTCTGTTTTGTTTCACGTGCAGAATGTTCTCTCATTATGTCCATGTTGTCACAAATGACAGTTATGTGTTTCATGGTTGAATCATATCCTATTGTACACAGATACGTGTGCATGTGTCCTCTGCTCATTCATCTGCTGACGAGCCTTAAATCAGCTCCATAATTTGATTATTGTGAACCATGTACCATGAGCATCGGACTGCAGCTACCTTTTCCTCACACTGATACCAAATTTTCTGAGTAAATTCATAGAAGTAAAATCAGTAGCTACCCAGCGATATTTTTTTTAAGAAAAGATATTGCATTACTTATGGGGCCTTGAGCCATAGCAAATGCCAGGAAATTAAAAATGTATAGTTTTTAGATTAGGATAAAGGGAATATACAGGAAAACATGCAATCAGAATGTAAAACTATATGAAATAGGAAAAACGCTTATATATGAAGTGACAGGTTGTACATCTAGAAGAGGCGAGGTTTACTTGGATAACACTGAATGCCATGCCCTCTGCAGCTTCCCTTGGCTCCTCTGCACCCTGAGGACCCCCGCCCTCCTGACAGCCTCTGACCCCCAGAAAGCCTTCCAAAAATACCCCAGGCCTGCCACCCACTTGCCCTATTTGGTTAGGGAACTAAGGTTTTCATTCAATCAAAATTGTATTATCAGCTTAAAAGTAGACTTTTTTTGAGGTGAAAATGACATGACTCCATCCTATGTACACATTAATTTTCATAAACATAAAATTAGAAAAATCTTCCATCAAACTGCAAATTTTTCAACTTCCAGGATGTCAGTTGGAGGCTATTTTCTTGATTATGGTAATTTTCATGAAAGTGGGAATGGGTCTACGTTCTCTTGGGGAAGATTTTTCTCTTTGCAAGAGTAGCCCACTAACTTAAATGACTCTTCCATTTGTGAAGCAGAGAATTAGAGAGATTTTTAATGCAAAAGAACCATTGCTGGCCACTTGCATCTTGTTTCCAATTATGACTGCCTCCACCCTTCTCCCTTAAGAGATTAGAGGGTTTTACTGTATCATCCTAGTTTTCCAAAAATATCAGCTGGTAAACAGTAAGAAGAGGTGGGCCCCCACCCAACATCAGCAGGTATTCCAATGTCACCTCATCACAGGGACTGTCCACAATTTTTGAAGAAGTGATTTTGATAACAATAAGGCATGCTAAATATTTTTTAACATAAAATAAATAGAGCCCACTGTGCCTAAGGTTCCCATGTGAAGAGTGCTAAGAAGGAGAAATACACAATACAGTATAGAGGCATAAGGGATGTTATACAATAAACAGCTGTATGTTCCCCAAAATCCACATGTTGAAACACTAACCCCCAGTGTCCTGGCATTTGCAGATGGGTGTTAGCAGATGCCAACGTCATGAGGGTAAAGACTGCATGAATGACATTATTGACTATATTATTCAGCTTTTCCATTCTGGGGCAAAATACCCAACACCTCCAATTTAAAGGAGGACAGCTTATTTTTGTTTGTTGTTTGTTTTTGTTTTGAGACAGGGTCTTGCTAGATAGTTCAGGTAGGCCCTGAACAGTGTAACCCAAACTGGCCTCAAACTCATGGCAACGCTCCTGCTTCATCCTCTGGAGTGCTGGAATTACAGGCATGCTCTACCCCACCTGGCCTAAAGGAAGAGAGCTTTGACTGGGCTCATGGTTTCAGAACTTTTAGCTCATGGCTTGCTGTCTGCAAAGCAGAAATATTATGGCAGAAGGGTGTGACGGAGCAAAGCCACTTGCTTCATGGCAGCTGGGGAGCAGAGCAGAGGGAAAGAGGCCTTCGAGAGATGCCCACACTCTCAAATGTGTACCCTGCACCCCCCACCTCCTCCTAATACTCCACTACCAGCATCCGTAGGTTCACCCACTAATAAGAAGAGTGCACCCATGATGCATCACCCCCGTGGGAGTCAGCCTAGTCGAGCTGACAACCAAGATCGGCCGCCACAGTGACCTTATAAAAAGAGGCCACAAACCAAGCTAGCTGGTTCTCTTTCTTCAACACCAGGGGGCAATGAGAAGTTGGCTCTCTGAAGCCTAGAAGAGGGCTTTCCCTGGAGCCCAACAACTCTGATAGCCTGACTGTAGTCCCTAGAGCTTCATGTCCTCAGTGTCGTTTCCTAGAGCTGCTGTTATAATTTACCACAAACCAGGTGGCTTAGAACAACAGACTTTTATTGTCTCAGAGTCTGGGGGCCGCCAAGTCTAAAATCAAGGCGTCAGCAGCATGCGCTCCCTGAAAAGGCTGTGGAGAAGATTCTGTCCTTGCCTCATCTGGTCTGGGAGCTGCCAGCATTCCTAGGAGGAGCCTGTGACTAGGCAAGTTCAATCACTCCCTCTTTCCCACACCATCTTCCCTGAGTCTTCTCTTCTCTTCCACAACTTGTCATTTCCTTTCAGGCCCACCCTTATCCAGGATGATGCCATCCTGAGATTCTCAACATAATTACATATTTCCAAGATGCATTTTAAAAAAAAAAAAAAAGGCCATAATCACTTAGCTCTGGGGCAGCTCACCACTCAACCCACCATGCCTTCACAATCCATCTCTTGGAACGTTATCTCATTTTGCCTGAAATTCTCCATTCCTGAGCTGAAAAGCCAACAATCCCTAACTCTTGACAACCAAGCCCATCACAGCCCAGCAAGGTCTCAGAAAAACCATGAATCACAGCTGAGTGTCCTTTTCTGCCTCCCACCTCCTCATCTGCTGGTGAGTGAGACTTCTTTTCCCAACAAGGAGGCAGGTATCCCAAAGCCCAGATCTTGCTGTAGCACGATTACATTTTTTTGAGTTCTGTTTTCAGTACTAGATATATTTTTCACAGATGTAGTGCTCAACCAATCACCAAGTTCTGTCCCGTTCTTTGTTCAGCACTTCAGGATACCTCTAAGGATAAATGATATTTTTGTGAATGGGGAGCAGAAGTAAACTAGCCGCATTTTAAACACATCTTAGTTTTCCAAGATTCAAATGAATCTTTGAAACAAAGTCTACTTGCACACAAGGACTCTGTTAAGCTTTCCTGCATCAGCTCCTGAATGAGAATTCAAGTCAGAGGCACTAGTTTGTAGTTGGTCCCTGTAGCAGTGAACACAGTCTCCTGGGGTTGTGTACTGTGCCTGACTTTGGGGAAAGAAAGAAATGGACGAGAACTCTAGATGACTGTTTTCCTCTTTGAGTGCGAGAGAGTGATGTTTGTGGACCAAAAGGGCTTTCACGTGAATAATTAAACAGATTTTTATGGGCCTCATGGCTGAAGAACTAGCAGTTCTTTTTCCTAAGATGAACAGACAGCAGTCCTTTCTTTAGCTGTGTAGGAAAGCAGCAGCTCTTTTAATAATAAAAGAAAGGAATGCCTGGCCTGCCCGAAGCATGCGTGCCTGTATGGATTCCTGTAACTTAGCCTCACAAGATCTCAGGCTAGCACTTCCAGCTGCCACTTCATTTTACATCCTGGGAAGCCAGAGCACAGAGCTAAGGGGGTTGTGCTGGGTTTGGGCCACCCACGAGGCAATCTGTCTGTCTGCATCATCACAGAAGGTACTTTGAAGGTTAGGCACTCCTAAGAAAAGAATCGAAAGAATGCCTCATTGCCTGAGTTTTACATTTGAGTTGATACATCAGTGGTTCTCAAGTTAGGCAGTGCTTAAATGGACTTGTCGAATCT
Source organism: Octodon degus (assembly GCF_000260255.1). Taxonomy (NCBI): domain Eukaryota; kingdom Metazoa; phylum Chordata; class Mammalia; order Rodentia; family Octodontidae; genus Octodon; species Octodon degus. The sequence continues at coordinate 3,037,455 of NW_004524599.1, forward strand.
TCACTTTTTAGTTCTGCCTCAGAATCAGAATCTCTTGAGGTAGACCACAGTACTGACAGTGGTAGGCATTCTGTTATTAACACACATGAATGGGATTCCTTGGGCTATTTCCATACATACATACAGTGTGCATTAACCATTTCCAACAACCCTTCTTCAAACCCCTGGCATGTGTCGCAATTCCTACTAATCACCAGTGTACTTTCAGTTCAACTTTTTAAAATTTCCACATGAGAGAACATATAGAACTTACCTTTTTACATCTGGCTTATTTCACTTCTTAACACAATGCCCTCCATTTCCATCCATGCAAATGAGAGAATTTTATTCTTTATGATTGAATAACACAGTGTTGCATATATATCTACACTAGATATAGAAAAATACATTTCCCATTTTATCTGTTATAGGCAAGTAGGCTTAATCTGTATCTTGGCTATTACGAGTGGTAGTGCAATAAACATGGGTGTGCAGGTATCTCATGGATAAGCTGGTTTCATTGTTTTTTTGGTCTATAACCAGGAGTGGGATAGCTGAATCCTATGGTTGCTCTATTTTTAGTTTTTTAAGGAACCTCCATATTGTTCTCCATAGTGGCTATCCTAATTAACAGTATAAAGTTCCTTTTCCTCCACTTTGCCAACATTTGTAGTGTGTGTGTGTGTGTGTGTGTGTGTGTGTGTGTGTTTCAGATTGTAGCCATTCTAACTGGGATAAGATGATATCTCCTTGTAAATTTGTTTTGAATTTCCCTGATGGTTAATGATTATGAGCATTTTGTCATATATTTATTAGCTATTTGCATTTATTCTTTTGAGAAGTGTCAATTCAAATTATTTGGCTATTTTTAAACTGAATTACTTGCTGTTGTTACTTTTTTTGAGTTCTTTATATACTGTCGATATTAATCCTCACGTTCTCATTCTGTAGGTTGTTTCTCTGGCTGTGCTTTTTAGTTCAATGTAATTTCATTTGTCAGTGTTTGGGGTTTTTCCTGCGCTTTAGGAATTTTACACAGACTATCATGACCAACACTAACGTCTTAAAGCATTTCACCTAGTTTTCTTCAAGTAGTTTTAGTTTCAGTTCTTACATTTAAAACTGTAATGTATTTTCACTTGATTTTCTTTTTTTCTTTATATATTTGGTACAGGGCCTCAGTATACAGCTCAGACTTGTAGTGATCCTCCTGTTTACAGCCTCCACAGTGCTGGGATTACAGGTGTGCACCACCAGGCTTTTCTCCGCTCAGCACACCCGGGGCAGAGCCGGCGTGCAGATGGTGCGGGGATCAAACCCCAGTGTCTGTGCTTACTAAGTAGGTGCTTAGTCTGCTGAGCTATCCCACCAGCCCTTCATTTGATTTTTCTTACAGAGTGAGAGATGGGGGCTCGGTTTCACTCTTATACATATGAATATCCAGCTTGCCCAGAACTTTTTCATAAAGAGACTGTCTTTCCGATGCATGATTTTATGCATCTAGGTTTATCAGGGATATCGGTGTATTGTTTGTTTGTTTGTTTTTATGTTGTGTTCTTGTCAGATTTTGGTAATAGTGTAATGCTAGCTTCACAGAATGAGCCTATAATGATGCTTGCCCTTTCAGTTCTGCAAGAAAAAGTTTTGAGAAGAACTGGTTTCTTTTCAATGAAAAATGGAATGTTTTCATTGAAAGTTTGGTAAACTTCAGCCATGAAACTATCCAGTCTTTGTGATTCAGAAAGTCTCACTACTTGTTATTGAGGAAAGCTGCTCACCTCAGAGTGGAAGAAAAGACAAGGCAGGAGCCAAGGAGGAAAACGTGCCCTTCCAGGTGGCGGCCAGCCCCTCAGGGACCCACTTCGTAGACCAGGCCCTGGCTTCTGATGTCAAGCCAAGTCTATCGCTCTCATGCCTCCTGTATTAAAGCCCTGTCTGAGAGCACATTAAACTGTGAGGGACGCTACTGATCCAAGAATTCAACCACATCAATCTTCCAGTAGTCTGAGGGGCCACTAGATGTGTTCTTCACTGATCTCCAGAGCCTGGCCCCACGGCCTCCTACTAGATGAAGCTACAGTCAAGAATCACCCCACTGTAGCCCTCCCTAGTCACAGTGATTATCAGGTAATTCTCTTAAGAAAGTCTGCTGTATTTGCCCCAGCACACAGGCATTGTAGTGGCCGGAGCATGGAATCAGAGAGTGCATGAGCTTGCATATAGCAAAGTGAGGCAACAACATACATAGATGGTTACTAAAAGAACTGAATTCAACAGCAGATATGAAATGCCTGGCATGGTATTTAGCAAGTGCCAGTTCTCTCTTCTTTTCTTTTCTCTGCACGTATTTTGGTCACATAAGCTTTAGGAACTTTATTATGCCCTCTAGTAAAACAAAAGTATGGCAAATCATTGTGTGTACACGCACATTACTGTAAATTATAGGTTTGCACCCTGTATTTTAATTACCTGGATTTTTCCAGATTGCCTGAATGAAAGCATTAATGGCAGTTCCAAATTCCATTAATAATTCTCTATGGTCATTCACACTGGGTCTCACTCAAAAAATTACCTACATAGAAATCACTTGATTACAAACCCACCCTGAAGATTGACCTGGACCCAAACCATTGTCCATTGCTTTTATTCATGAAGACATAGCTACAGCATTGCTTCATGCTAATCATACAACATCTCTCTATATCCATATTTTGGCTCCTCTGAGAGTCCTCCTGCCCAACCCTCCCTACGGAATTTTGAATACTACATGAGGCATTTCCATTCTGTAGCCAACCACTTCACATACAACCTCTAATTTGATGAGGTCACCTCAACAGGTAGAAACTTATTTTCTTTATATTGTATACAGAATCAAAGGAATGTCCTCCCAGTTCCAGAGATTCAGAATGACAAACCAGCTCAGGTAACCAGTACTCAGGAGTTTGACCAGGGCCTGGGAGTTTCCGTTTTAAAACCAATGCTATTTTACAGTTGGAGTACAAGAGATTCTAACCTCTTTCAACAGCCCTAGCTGGTCATCCACACTCCACACACGCACACACACACACACACACACACACACACACAAAACTGTGATTAAGCCTGGCCCAGTGAAGAGGACTCTTCTGCAAGGTCTCAGGTACAACTACACTGGATTGCTAGAGTTTAGAAGAGTCCAGCCTCTTTCAACACTGAAGAATGTTGGGGGCTGACAAGCAGAAAAACAGAGAAGCTGATCCTTCCCACTCTTGAATCATAAGAATCCACTCAGAATGTTCTTTCCCTCAGACATTGTGTGCGGGTCCTGGGGTACACAAAGAAGCAGGAAACTAGTAGGCTCTGCCCCTTCCTGGGAGTATGGTATTGAGCAAGTCTTCTCTCTACACCTGAATTCCCTCGCCTCCACTTTGATGGTAACAAAATCTCCTTCAAAGATCAGTTGTATGAATCCTTGTGTAGGATTTCTCTTCATAAGGTATTTACCTTTGGTCTTCATCTCTCAGCATTGTTGGGGAGATGGGTCCCAGAGGGACAGTTAGAGGATGGTGTGATGGGGGAGAAAGTAGATTAGCACAGTGGAAGTTGGAGGATTGTGTTGTGTCCGTGGGATACAAGTGTGCTTTAAAACTAAAGCCACTGAATTTATGCCAGCTCCTCTTCCATCGTTTGCCCATGGGGAAGCATACATTCAGGGATGGTTTGATAGCACCATCAAAACACTTTCCTGTGAGTTAGATCCTAACTAAATTAAAATGACAAACCATGAGGACTTCATTGTTTTTATATTCTAAAGTCCTTTTCTCCAGCATAAGTACCATTAATGATCCATTAACCTATGAGACAGGAAAGCCCAGATTCTCTGCCCTAGCCATGTGATGGGTAAGACAACCAAGGCACAGAAAAGATTGGTGCTTAATGTGCTTTCTAGGTAATGACCTAAAGTTCAGTCCTCCAACTTCCACTGTGCTGATCTACTTTCTCCCCCATCACACCATCCTCTAACTGTCCCTCTGGGACCCATCTCCCCGACAATGCTGAGAGAAAAAGACCAAGGGTAAATACCTTATGAAGAGAAATCCTTAAGTAAAATCTTTAAGAAGAAGGTAATCTAAATATACAGTGGGTGTTCCAATTAATTAATTTTATTGCAGTAAAAGACACATTATTTTTAACACACACACTCCTTGAGTTTAAGCATGTTTATCCCATTGTTGTTACTACTCTTTAAAGCATTTCTGAAAGTCCTCTTTGATGAGTTGTATTTAAAAATAAAGTGGGGAGGGATGGCCATATAGCTCAGCTCACTAAAGCACCTCCTTAGGCAGACACAGGGACCAGGGTTCAATCCCCTGCGTGCTGTGCTGGCCCCACCCCTGGGGCACACTGAGACAGCAATTGAGACTGGGTGTGGTGGTGAGCACCTGTAATCCCAGCACTTGGGAGGCTGAAAACAGGAGAATCACTACAAGTCCAATCTGTGTAGTGAGACCTTATAGACTCTGCACTAAATACATTTTAAAAAAATAAGGTGGGGGGCCAGAGAGATAGCTCAGTAATATAACTGCCTGCATGGTAAGTAAGCACAAGGTCCTGAGTTCAAACCCTGTTACCAAAAAAAGAGAGAGAGACTTGAACTTTTCAAAACTAAGGTGAGTGCTATTGCTGAGTGTCATCCAATGGAAAAGTGACTTCCTGTTCTTCCCCAAAGTCAAAATGACTATGAAAGGTAAACATTTTGAATTGATTCAGGATGTTGAGGCAGGAAAGATAGTATTATTAAAGACAATTACAAAAGAGGACTTCTAGAACTGCTTCAGAACATGGCAAGAAAGATGGGATAACTGTGTTCAAGTCAAGGAGGAGTATTTTAAGGGGCATTAATAGCAATACATTGGGCTGGGCAGATAGCTCAGTGGCCTAAGCACCTGCCTAGCACGTGCAAGGAACTGGGTTCAGTTCTTCATACCACATACCATGCTGGCCCTGCAACCCTGGGCCCACCGTGACAGCCCGGAAACCAGGCATTGTGGTGCACACCTATAATCCCAGCACTGGGGAGGCAGAGAAAGGAGGATCGCTATGAATACAAGCTGAGTAGTGAGATCCTATACCAAATAAATAAATAAAATATTTTTAAGTGACAATATGTCTTTTACTGTAACAATTTTTTTTAACTTCAATGTTCATTGTATGTTTTAGGCATACCTTATATTAACATACTGTGGATATTTAATTTAAAAGTGTGAGAAGGGCCAGCCAAATAGCTCAGCAGACTAAAGCACCTGCTTAGGCAGAGTGCAGCAGCTGGGGTTTAATCCCTGGTGAGCTGGGTCAGCCCCACCCCTGGGGTATGCTAAGATGGCATTGACACTGGGCGTGGTGGCATGTGCCTGTAATCCCAGTGCTTGGGAGACTGAAAACAGGAGAATCATTACAAGTCCGATCAACATGGCGAGACCCTGTAGACCCTGTACCCCATAGGCCCTATACTAAATTAAATAAATAAATAAATGTGTGAGAGCTGGCTTTTCTAGAAGAAGTAGGAAGATCTGGCAGGCACTGAATGCAAAGAACTCCTAGGGAGGGCCAGGCATGTCAGGAAGCGCTAACCCAGTTAACTTTATCCAGCCAGGGGGTTCAGCTGACCCTGATCATGAGCCTGCCTGATTGCTTGGTTCGAATGACTCAGTCTTGGGGATTTTTTTTAAATGGGTACAATTCTGGAAACTAAGAAATGGGGCTGCGTCACCTAGAAATATGAGCGTAGCAACTACCTGATAAAAAATGAGGTGCTGGTACCAGCGTTTAAAGGCTAATCAGATGAGCAGCTCTTATATCTAGGGCACAGGTCATGGCAGGCTCAACCCATTTCATTCCATCTGAAATTCTGCTGGGCTTCTGCTTCACCCTGGGGCACCTCTGTGATTCAGGTGTGAGCCTTAGATAGTTCTCCCCGAGATATATCATGCTGACAATGTGACATCACTTTTTAAGCTGAGAAAGGACAGAATGTGTAACCAAAAAGCTGTACCCAATTTGCTCAACCCAAGAATCTGACAACTCAAAAGGTAGAAAGTGAAGCTCCCCAAGACTGGATTATGAAATGAATTAGAAAAAACCAAGCCTCTCAGGAAGCTGTCTGTGGCGGCTCAGGAGTGCCCTGCGGCTGTGCTGTCACCCATCATTTTGGCAGTGAGGGCATGGTGAGTAGGACATTAGGTCACTTTACTGTGCTGTCCCCCCAAACTGTGGATAAGAACCAGAAGTCAGAATCAATTCCTTCTCTTCGTTAATCTGTAAAGATAAGTGAGCCTGTTTGTGGGGTTCTCTGGTAGTTAGATGTTTAGTTGGATTTAGGAACACCCTATGACAAAGACAAAGCATTTCTGAGAAAAATAGACATAATGTATAATGTGGCAGTCTAAAAGTGCTTTTAATTATGCATTAAAGTGGAAACTAAACTATAGATGAAACTTTATGTAATAGAAAAGATTTCCAAGCAGTATCCCTGGCCCACTTAAGAAAAGCCATATTTAGGAGGCCAGAATTGTCCTATAACAAAAGAAGTTGATCTGTTGACGTTTGCCAAAATGGGTGTGATGCACAGCAATAAAATAATAGTAATAAAAATAAAGGTAATTAAATGCTTATCCTGTGCCCAGAGTGAAGCTTACCACTTCCATGCGTTGTATATTGGCACAAAAATAAGTGTTCAATAAGCGTTAGGTGTCGTCTTAGTTACCACATAGCAATCTTACGTCCCCATTTGTTGATAAGGAAACTGAGGTCCCAAAATATTAGATCACTTACCGAGGCTTTAGCAGCTATATGTACTACACCCAGATCTCACCTCATTCTCATTTAACGAAGGAGACAGGACTGTGAACTGTAGTGATCTAGGATCTCCGGCTGCTCATGTTGCCCTTATTCAAGTTGCCTTCATCCATGTGACAAAGTCAATCACGCAAGTGAAAATAAGAACCATATAGTTCACACATGTGAATCCTAGCTTTTGATTCAGACTGAAGGCTTGGGAACCAGCTCCGCTACTTTTCAGCTATGTGACCTTCTGCAATTTACTTCACCTGACTCTGCATCCTGCAAAAATGAGGACAATACTAACATTTTCTTAGCATTGTTAGAAGAAAAAAATGAAGATTCAATAAGCTTTCTGTAATTGTTACCTATGATCATTACTAAAAGGACCTGCTATCTTAAATGCAAATATGCTCTCTCTGTAACATGCCTTCCTAAACAGTGTTTGTTAAAAGTTGTAGCAATGTCTATAAAGGACTTTTATTTCCAATTTGGGAAGACACTGTCATCTTTTCTGATAGCTGCAAATTCTGGAGGTGGGAGATCCATCAGCCCTGTGAGTAGCGGGTGGAGAGTCTTACACCACAAAGAATAGAAAGTCTGGGTATTCAGTCCTTTTTGTTTGGGATTTGCAAATGCTGATGGTCCTATGGAAAGACCAGCATGAAAGACCAGAATCCTTTTGAACACAAGCATGTGTGAAACTCATTTCTGCTATAGCCACAGCGCTTGCTTTCACAAAATCCAGCTCACGTATCTCCTAGTTGGCCAGGACGCTCCTGCCTCCCCTGGAGAAATGAGATGCACCAAGCAGCAGCCCTGCCCAGAAGCAGTAAGCCCACGCAGGTCATTCCACCATCACAGCTTCATCGCGCTACCTTTCCAAGGCACTTTCTCCTGAAGAACCCACTAACAGAACCCACTTAGCCCCTCAAATGGGTAATCAGTCGGCACCTTCTGCAGACATCCAGGGGGAAAAATAACACTTTCACAAACTGGACCCTGGAAGCTGAGGGAACAGGCAATGGATTCGCCTAGAGGTGCTGTCCTAGTGTGGGTTTTCACGCGTCATGAGGCACTCACTCTCTGTCCGGCCTGTAAGGACACACGCAATAAAATTGAATTAACTATGTGCCTTGTCTGCACAATCACATGGAAAACTTCTGAGGCCCTGGTTGCCAGTCTTCACGTCCCCACATTGAGGATTCCAGGGACAGTCAGACTTTCATGAACAAATGAAGGGCCTGATTATTAAATTATGTTTGTCATTAAACCATTAGTGATTCTCATATTTAAATCTAATTAAAAATCGGCTGCTCTGCTTAATGACTGTAGCAAAGGAGGTAATTGTTCAGCAGCTCTGAACACTTGACCTCCATCTTCAGCATGAAATACATGCTCGTTCATCAAGGGCTGGGCCAACCGAGATGTTTTTGATAAATGTAGATTTCTCTCAGGTAGGTCCTGCAGTCGTCTCGTCTTCGTTAATGATGCTATCATCCACATGCTTGGATGCTGATGGTATCCAATTATTTTGAAGGTGAAGAGGCACAGAAAAAGGGGGAACTGAAATTGGTATCCATGGCCATCAAAGAAATTCTCCAGACTGAATAAGGAAAATTCCTTGCCAATAAGGAGATAGTCAAGATTCATACTGAAATGTTAATTTTGAAAAGCAAAACTGTTTTATCTTCTAATGTATTCTGTTTGCTGTCTCCCCAATCTCACTAAAATATGTTTATTTTCTAATTCAGACTATGAACGCTCATTTTCATAAAAAAACTAACTGCCCAGTTGGAAGGCTGAGGCAGGAGAACTGCTCAGAGTTCAAGGCCAGCCTAGCCTACATAGTGCCTTTGACACCAGCCTACCTCCTAATGAGACCTTGTCTTGAAAAACAACATAGTATTACCTTTGGGGGCTTTGTTTTCTGATTTATCAAGGAAGAAGCTGGCTACTAAGTAGTCATGTTGAGTCCTTCCTATATTCTTGTTCAATTCCCTCTCTTGAAACACACACACACACATTTAAATGTTTCAGGCCTATTCTACCTGTTCAGTTTTCTAATTCTAGAGATGCAGTGATGGAAATCAAGCAGAACAGGGTTGATAAATGACAAGAATGCTGCTTATAATTACTTCTTTCCTCTCCTAATAAAGGATTCAAGAACTATAAGCCTATACCAAGGACCCAGCTCCTCCCTACCCCTTGGAGGTCCCACAAGAGGGCAGTCACAGGCATATAGTGGTGACACCTGGCTCAGAGGTCCCAAATGCACCTGAAGTACCCTGGCCACAGAGGAAGAAGGTTTGGGAGACAAGGATTGGAACATGATGTGCCATCTTAACTCCACCCTTACTAGCTGGTAGGTCTTGGGAGTGTTTCTGGCTTCCTGAGGCTCTGTCTCCCTATTTATCTGAGCACAAATTAGAAAAAAAAAATCACAGTTTTGTGACAAGAACTGAACAAGACCACATTTAAAGGCAAATGACAGAACTTATTTAACCAATGTTAATTACTTGCCCCTGATTTGACAATTGATTATGCATATTTAACTCCGTCTGTAAACCATTCTCCTTTCAGAATCTGGATCTATCTTGTCCTTGGCAGCTATCCTCAATGGAATTAAAGCTTATGAAGTTCAAGGTAGAATGTTAATTTAACAATCACTGTAGCCACTAGCAAGACTGATTTAATCAATACATAGAGAGAAATACATATTAGGAATATGAAGTGTGATCAAAGGCTATGGTGAATGTTTAAAAATTTTTAAAAATTTAATACAGTAATGGACACATTACCACTAATCCCCCTCAAAATATTCCTCCTAGTTTTGAACATTTACAGCAATTGTCTGTCAAAACATCACGGTGTATCTTCACCTACCTTATTCCCTGGATCTGGCACCACTGCAGTGTCTGCCTCTTCTCCAAAGTCAAAGTAACCACAAAAAGGAAATGTTTTGAATCAGGTCAGGACAGCAAGGTAGCCGAGACAGAACTGAGTGAAGACACTCACAAAAGAAGACTTCCAGAACTGCTTAAGGAAGAGGCAAGAACGACAGAATAAGTGTGTTTGAAGTGAGTGGGAGTATTCTGAGGGGGGTTCTTGGCAAAGTGTCTTTTACTGTAACAAATGTTTGATAATTTAAATGTTCACATCTCCCTTGTAAAGTTGATTCGGGGGGGGGAGAGAAAGATCAAATGGATGAGGCAGAGGCAAATGACCATGGAGAAAGAAAGACTAGAGTGTTAAAACTATTAGTTAAGGAATGCTGACAGTCACCAGAAACTAGAAGAGAAAAAAAAAATTCTGTCCTAGAGCCAGAGCATTACAACCCTATTGGACTTTCAATGTCTAGCTCCACACCATGAGATTTCTGTTGTATTAAGCCATGAAATATGTGCTACTTTGTTACAGCAGTCATGAAAAGTAAGACAAGGCATGACTACTATTAATAAGTACAGTTGACTTGTTTTTTAAGCCTTTATTTCTTAGCCTTGTTATAGAGAAGATAGAATAGTCTCCAGAGCTCCTATTTTCCTAACAAGAGCCCCTAAAAAAAGTGTCAGTCAAGATGGCGGCCGAGGGTAAATGGAAGATTTTGTCAGGATATTAAAGTCATATTGTGTCATCTGCTTTAAATCACCAAAATGTCCCAGAACTATGGAGAAATAAAAAGAGAAAATGCACTTAATGACAATATCAATCTTCACATTTGCATATCAGTTTTGATGTCAGCCATAAGTACCAAATACACTTGGCATTGCTGCCGATGGGGGACTTTCCATTTCCACTCCACAATGACCCCCAACTCCAGTCAACAAGGAAAATTAAAACACTTTGCGATGCCATTGCCATCCTGTGTAACAAGCAGGGCTGGCCCTCCAATGCTCTATCCTTAAATAACAAGAGTAAAGAGTTGGCTCAGTTCTCTGACTTTCTTTAAAAAGTCCATGTATCACCACTTGGCACCTTCAGCTTTGACCCATCTGGGATGTTGTGTTCCTTTTGTGGGCACACAGTGAGCTGAGACTCTGTCAAGGGTGTTGCTATATTCTTAGGAACAAAAGTTTGTAAGATTTTCTTCTTAACTCTAAAAGTTGAAAATTAGTTTGCTCGTAAAAAATAACAATTTCCTTTCTCTTCCTGGGGGGGGGTAGTATAACTGGAAGATCAGAACACATTAAAACCTAAACACCAAATTGAATATTTAAAAAATGTATTAAGAGTCCTTTGAAACTTTGGGTAGCAGCAGGGTGTCTTCACTACCTGTGCTGTTACTGAGATTGAAGTTTGGGGTGATCGCCTGATGTCTCAGTTCAAACAAGGTTAATGGCCTTTCCAGCCAACACTGAGGAGGGCAGGTGGAACTCAGCATCTTGTTGCAGTGCTCTGAGTGCTCTGGCTTGTTTTGAAATTCCTTCAGAAAACACCTAGTTTTTTATTTCTATCAGTGCTCCCTTTTTTTCTTCCACTTTTTTGACCATTCTATTGCTGTCTTCCACAAGCAACAAAATATACCAGGTAGAAGGCATCTTGTCTGTACTTTTTCAAGAGGAAGAAGTTTTATGCAGGCATTTCCTTCTAAATACAAGCTTTCCTTGGAGACCAAGTGGCTTAGTATGGGTCAGAATACTCCCCTTCATGTATATCTGTATGTTTGTTACCAGCGCATAGTAGGTTCTCAGCAAATATTAACTGCCTTCTGAATGAATATGTATGATTGCACATGTTGAGCAGTACTAGTGAAAAAATCTCAAATAAGTAAGTTACAAAGCAAAGAGTACATCTTCCAGAAATACTTTACAAGAACTGGACATGTCTGGCCCATGGAACTCAGTCACCATTAAACTACCAGCTACTTTGTGTCAGACACTGTGTAGACCATAGGAAGGCAGTGAGCCCAACAGAGTCTCTCCTTGGTGACTGGTTTTTCTAGTTTGGGAAACAACCAACAAGTAGGTATGAGGCAAGGTTGGGATTTTGCCTGAAGTTCATCTAGATATTTGCCCCAAACATAGGCACTGACTGGTCTCTAGATCAAATGATTCAGGCTTGTTGACTCTTTTTTTCTTTAAATCTCTGAATTTTAACCTCTCTCACAATACAGCATGATTTAAATGATGGAGCTTCACGTCTTCAAACATACATTCAGAACTACTACTTTATGAAGATTTTTTTTCAGGGTTTCTAACACTATCTCTTACAAAAACTAAAATAAAATAAACCCTGAGCTTTATAAATACATGGAGTGTATAAGTACAGTCTACCCCAGCGACCTCTCAGATAGTTTCCATAGAACCCTGGGCTTAGAGATGGTTTTCCAATGATCATACAGTCTCAAATGCTACCTACTCTAAGATACAGCCTGAGGGTCAGCCACATAGCTCAGCAGATTAAAGTGCCTGCAAGCAGGCGCAGGGGCCAGGAGTTCGATCTCCGGGCCTGTGGTGCCAGGCCCCACCCCCGGGGCATGCTGAGACAGCAGTTGAGACTGGGCATGGTGGCGAGTGCCTATAATCCCAGCACTTGGGAGGCTGAAAACAGGAGAATCACTACTAGTCCAATCTAGTAGTGAGACCCTGAACACCTTGTAGACCCTTCCTTAAAATACAGGAAAAAAAAAAAGTTAACAAAATATTTATTCCAAGTTAAGCATTCTTCTAATGATGGACAAAATATTCCACAAATCAAAATCTCTCTCTTCTCATTGACAGTAAGAAAGTGTGTTTGCACTGACATGCTGATAAGGGCTATGAAGAAACGTAACTCGGCGTTCACATAGATGGTCAGGAAATGCTTGTCATAAACGGCCTTGTGATCTAAGACTAATAAGGTGAGGATTGCAGGCTGGGGCATAAGCACTTCACTGGCAAGCACAGGTCCTGGGTTTGGTCCCTGGCACTGAAAAATAATAATAATAATAATAAAGTAAGGAATGAGCCATGCTGATGCCTGGGGAAGAGCACACTAGGAAGAAGAAATACCAAATGCAAAGTTTCTGGGGCAGAATAATAAGCAAAAAGGCCAGCGTGACTGGTGCATCATGAATGAAGAGGAACATAGTGAGAGCTGGGACCAGAGAAGGACTGGAGGGCTAGATCCGGCCAGATCTCCTGGGCCACTGCAGGAACGGGGGCTTTTAGCCTCATGACACGGGTAGCCAGTGGATGACTCTGAGCAGAGGAATGACTTCATCTGATTGAGAATTTAAAGCTCTTGTATGCTGTGCAGACTATGTGAAGCAGTTTAGAAGGTAAAAGACCAATTTGGGGAGTGCATGAGTCTAACACTTCAAGGGGAACACAATGATAGTTTGAACTAAGATAGTCCATGTGGAACTGTTGGGAAGTAGCCAGATTTTGGGTGTTTTTAGGAAGTCATTAAGATTTGCTGATTTTTGCATGTAAAGTATTAGACACAGAGAGGTTCCTCCAAGACCTTGGCTTAAGCAACCCGAATATAAAGTGATCATGCTCTATGGTGGGGGAGATGCAGACAAGGCTAGGAGAAGTGGATAACCTGAGTCTGGCTTGGAATCTGTTACGTTTGAGGTATCTGTTATCAACCCACCAAGCGGGGATATGAAATCACAGATAGATTATGCCAGGGCAGAGATAAGGGCTGGTACCATAGCTGAGAAGGTTTGGTCAAGAGGTTTGAAAGTGCTGGGTCAAGCACATCAGGTTTCTTCTGTCTAGACCCCTTCAAGTTTTTAACTCAGGTGTGCTAGGTAAACATCCAGGAGAACAATTTGTGTTTTACCAAATCTAACTTTACTACAGCACACTTATTTTGGGAAGCTTCCAGTCACACTATGAGGCGCTCTACAGAGAATGCTGTCAAATGCAGTTAACACTAGTCTGTTAGTAGAAATGACTCTGCCTTAAAGCAGGATATAGCACACAGAGCACTATGAGTTTGGAATACGCAGCCTTTTTGTCCTACTGCTGGGGATCAAAGCTTGGGCCTCACATGCCCTATGAAAGTGTTTTAGTATTGAGCCATACTCCCAACTAGAATGTCTATCCTTTCATCTGTACTTTCACCATTATTATCTCTGCGTGTTCCCTTGAGAATCAGTAGAACTCCATTACAGTATGGAATGTAGGCTCCTATGAGTTTTATTTGAAGAATCAAACTTCAAGATTTCCATCAGTGCACCCCTTAGGTGAGTCAACGAAGTTGAGTTTCTAAACCTGCAGGTCCATAGCCTTGGCCTCCAGAAGCCTAGGATGAAGCAGTTCACTGTGTCTTCATTATTTTCTCTTCACTGAGACACAAGACCTGACACCCACAAATTAAAGGAGCAGAAGTGTACTTCGGCTCACATTGGTGTGGGGGGTGGGGGGGGAGTGTGGGAGGGTGTGTCTTTTTGAGACAGGTTCTTACTCTGCTATTCAGGCTAGTCTTGAGCTCACTTTGTTACCCAGCCTGGTCTCCAACTTGCAACGATCCTCCTGCTTCAGCCTCCCTAGTGCTGGGACCACGGGCATGCACCACCACACCCAGTCACATTTTCATTCCATAGTTGGCTGGCTCCAAGGCAGGGAAGGATGGTGGAAGCAATTGTCAAAAGAAAGCTTCTCATGTCATGGTGGCCAAGAAGCAGAGAGAGAAGGGAAGAGTGGGGAGGGAGAGCCACCCTTCCCCCAGCCACCCACCTCTAACAGCAAGTCAGCTCCAGCACCCCATAATCCAGTCACCTCCAAAAGCCCTGCTTAGGAGTACCTGAGCCTCTTGGGGGCTTCTGGGTCAAAACCATAACTCCTGCCTTTCTCCTTCAGTTGTCTTCAATGCAGTAGATCTTCTAGATTCAGCTCACTCCTTCTCCCTCTAATCCTCACCAGCTTTAAGCCAAGACCTCTTGTCCTATCACCATCGCAGTCCCTGACCTGGCAGTCTTGTGTCACCCCATAACAAACTATGTACACCTCAGTGGCTCTGAAATCTACACATCTGGTATGGACTTTCTCTTGCATCCTAGGATGGTACCTTACACTGCTGTCAGCATCTCATTCCAGTAATCTAAAAGCATCCAGAGATGAACCTTCCCCTCTAAACTTCTTCCTTCTGAAGTGTTTCTCTCACTGTATACCACCACTGTGTTCCTGTTGGCCTAAACAGAAACCTGAGTCATCCTGCCCTCATTGTCCCAGTCTCCTTAGTGCACATAGTCACTCGTCAAGTCCAGTCATGGCTACATTTTCAGTCTTTCTCAATCTTCTCCCTCTTCCCTGCTTCAGTTCAGGACTTCACCATTCTCTACCTGAACTATCTCTGTAGCTTCCAAAGCGTCTTCCTGCCTTCCACGTTGGGCCACCACCACCTCTTTGCTACTCCCAGAGTTACCATGTCCAGTGGAAAACTGTCTGCATAATTCCCCTATAATCCTAACACTTGGGGAAGTTGAGAAATATGAGCACAAGTTCGAGTCCAGTCTGGACAAGACCTTGCCTCGGAAACTTAAAAAAATTGAAAAAGCCTAGGAGTGTAGCTCAGTGGAAAAGCCCTGGGTTCAGTCTGCAGTTCTAGGGGGAAAAAAGAAAAGAAAAAAATATGTATACGTGTGTGTGTGTGTGTGTGTGTGTGTATTTTTTTTTTCAACTCTTGTATTCCATTGTTCACATTTGGGTAAACACTTAAAATTCCCTGAATTAACACAGTTAATATATCTGCTGTGGTTTGAACGTGTCCCCGAACATTCCTGTGTGAGGAATTTAATCCCCAGAGCAACACTGATTGGAAGTGGGGCCTAATAAGGGGCAACTAGATTAGAAGGAATACCAAAACCTTCATAAATGGAATATTGTATCATTGTCTCAGGAGTGAACCCCTTGTCATCCTTATCACCAGTGAAACTGTGTTTTCAGTCTTCCAGCTCCTTAAAGCACTCGGGTCCCTGGCTCTCCAGGCTCCTACAACCTTTCTGGGTAATGCAGGTCTTCAGAAGCCTGGAGACACAAGTGTACATGGATCATTTGAGTAAGAGTCTTTTATTATCAACCTCTACCAAGGAAAGCTGTAGACATTTAGGGCTGCCTGAAATAAAGTCTCCATGGGTGGGTGTTGTTAAAGCTAGGTCAGGAAATAATGACAATGATCTTAGCCAAGTTTCAGGTGAAAGAACCAAGCCCAAGGAGAGCTGAAAATTGGCATAGCAGGGTACTTGGAGAATGGGGCTGGGAATGTGTTTAAAACCAAAGGGATCTCACAGGGGCTGAGCTGCCTTCCTGTCCCATCAGTAGTTCATACTTAGCAACAGAGATTCTGATTTTTAGGCCAACTGGGCAGCCCCTAGAAGGCCTTTAAAATACTTCTCTTGGATCAGGAGCTCTCAGCTACATAAACAGGTATGGTCGCAAGGGTTGCGAGCTATAGAGCAGAAATCTCCTCACTGGCTGGCGTCATGGCTAGTATGCAATGGTTTGTCAGGTCCAAGTACCTTCCTTCTGCTGAGAGAAGTTTCTCATGTGTCCCCAAGTATTCCTGGTGATCCTCACCTGCTCTCAATTTTTGGCATTTCCTCCCTTTCCCTGTTACCCGAACGCCTGCTGTATTACTTCTGCATCACTGGGACAAAATACCTGACATCTGTAGCTTACAAGAGATGCAGTTTGCTTTGAATTGTGGTTTCAGTAGGTGCTTTCCAGATTCAAGGCAGAAATGATGTAGAAGAACAGCACAGAACTGGAAGCTGCTTACACCAGGTTGACCTGGAAGCAGAGAGACAAAGGAGAAGCAGAGGATAAGAAAACAGCCTTTCAAGTCACAACCCCAAAACTTGTTTTATGTCTCTGGTCACTGTGCAGATGGACGCTGCCACCCTCCTACACATGATGTCCTGTACCTTCATCCTGGCCTGGGCTCCAGGACCAGCCCTTCCATCGCCTAGGTGTCAGCTCAGCCTGCAACCACACTCGTGTCAGAGTTCAGCGTCCTCCTTCTGAGTCCAGTTAAACCTTAGCCACAAAGGGTGTTTCCAATAGCAGCTCGTACAGTTCAAGCCTTTTCCATTATTTTGTGTACAGCTCAACCAGTCAGGGTAAAACTGACAAATTCAGGAGGTGAAATAAATCCAAAGCAAGTTTGACCATCGCCTTCCTCTTACCCAGCATTCCAAAGCACACTGTACCCTTTGACCACTCAAAGTGACTTCCTTGTCCCTAAAGGACACCCCTAGCAAGTAGAATGTTTATAAGTCTTGTCATAAAGCCAACACAACAGCTTGACTTTCCCTAAGGGTTGTCCTCACCTACCTCGCCACCACCCCCACCATACCCTGCAGAAGGTCAAAACCTGAGTTCTCTCTTGCTCTAGGGATGTACAACTCCGAGTGTGATCATTCAGATCCTGTGCTATAAGAAGTGCTAGTATAACTCGCGTGGATGGTCAGTCTTATTACACCCTAATTACCTGAGCAACGATACCCAGTGTGATAACAAATACTGTACTATGATTATCTGAAAGGGAACGAATCTAATATTTATCAAGTGCCTAGTATGATCCACGTTTTGCATTATGTTTTACATATGCATATTATTTCATCTTCATGCGCCCCTTGAGAAGGGTATAATTATCTCTACACACAAGGAAATAACTCAGAGAAATGATGTGCCCTGTCACAAGGTTCCACTGCTAATGAGGGCCAGCCAGGAGAGAGTGACACCCAGTAGTTCTGAGGACGAGTCTGTCGTCTGCCCCTTCCTGAGCTGCCTCATCTTTATTTATACCTCTGCCTCCCCCGCTGACCTGAGCTCCTGTTTGGCAGTTGCTATCTGTAATTTGCTACTGTGTCCCCGCTGAACCTGTCACACGCTAAGCAGGGGCATAAACCACACCTCCCCATGGAACCAGGGAGGGAGGAAAAGAAGAAGTAAAGCGCGAGGATTTTGCCTCACACTTGGTAAGTGCTTAGGAAATGCTCATGAATGAACGCCAAGGCTTTGGAGACCACCCCCCACCACCACCACCACCACCAGCTATCTTACGAGGATATTAAGTGATTTGATTGTCAAGACTCCATACATCAGCCTGCTCTAGGCAAGCAAATGAAACAGGACAAGAATGATGGGTCTGGAGCTAATGTAATTTCAGAGGAATCCATTAGAGATCTGGTACTGCTGGAAACTGGGACGGAGAATTAAAGTGCCCTCTATAATTTATACTCAAAGCAAATGCGTTGTGGAGAGGGAATCCTTGCTTTGTATTCCGATGCCTCTTTCTCTGGCCCTGGAATGGTTCTCAAAAGAACAGAGTTTGTGCAAGAGGTGAGAACTGGGGTTGTTTAGAACTGACCCTCACCCCAGTCCACAGCTGGGGGAGCTGACCCGCCGGGCTCGCCTCCGGACTCTCGGCTTCATGACTCTATTATTTGGGTAACAGAAGAGCACGCTGTCGGATGAGACGCTGCCAGAGGCAAGCGCAGGGCAAGGCAGGCAGCGTGTTTCATCACGGCCTGCGCCCTGTCACCCAGACGCTGTAATAAATCATTGCGTACGAAGGCGTCGATGCCGCCACTGTCTCTGCGTGTGACAGGGACAGCTGGAAGTGGATGGAGTCTGTGTCCACAGAGCTCGACTAATTTACTGTTCACGAGGAGATAAAAAGGATATTTCAGGGATTTCCACACGGGGAAGAGTGAAGAGAAGGAATCAGAGTACGTTTTAAATTTAAACCATTATCTCATCTCTGGGAAGAAATCCGAGGGATCATAATGTTAAAGGTTTCCAGGGCGATTTTCTCTCTCAGGACCTCACAAATAGGAGGATCAGAGGATTTTAGAGCCAGGAGAGACATTTAATGCATCTTCTGTACTTTGTAAGTGAAGGAATTATGTCTAACAGCATCTCAAAATTCATCATACAAGGATAACACCATCTACCTTCGTTTCTACAGTAGGGTCTTCTGTGTAGTTTTGGCTGACGGTAAAATCACTATCAGTCCAGGCTGGCCTCAAACTTGCTCCACCCTCTTGCCTCAGCCTCCCAAGTGCAGGGATTCTAGGCGTGAGTTAAAGTTTCTATGCTTTACAGATTTGCTTTATGAAACAAAGGTGACAATAGATGTGAGGTGAAAATGTTTTGAAAATTGTAAGCCCTGTAAGGTGCTACCGACCTCTGTGCAAACTCAAGTACTACAAACATTACTGACCTCGAAACAAGGTGACCCCTGTTTTATCATCCATGTAAATAAGTGATAGACTTCCCTTTTGTATAAATGACTTTTCAGTAGACATGTCCTTTTCAATCCTTTAATAATAATAAATCCCCCAACTTTTCTTTATAAGCTCCTTTTCTCATTATAAAAAGTAATATTTGCTCATAAAAGGTAATTTTAAAATACCAAAAGATGTAGAGAAAAAAATATCACCCATAGTCCCAAAACTCAAAGATAATCACTATTAATCTTTAGACAAATTTCCTTCTAGCTTTTCCCCATGCATATTTTAGCAGAGTTATGATATTAAATTGAATATTTTATTTCCAAAGTTTTTCCATTTAACATAACATATATTTCCCCATGTTTTTGAAACACCTTAATGGTTCTGTGACATTTTATTGTGTAGATATGCCATAGATTATTTATCTCTTCATATTAACCATTAGGTTGTTTTCTTTTTAAAAATATATACGTTGGGGCTGGTGAGATGGCTCAGTGGTCTAAAGCACCTACTTAGAACAAGCTTAGCAAAGCAAAGGGACCGCGGTTCAATCCCCCAGCACCACATGCCAGCCAGCCCCGCCCCCTAGTGGGCTGAGCTGGCCACATACACACATAAATAAATAAAAAATAAAAATTAAAATATACACACAATGGCGAATTGTGATTTCTTCCTCTTATTCTCTCTCATGGTAATCATGTTGGGGATTGAACTAAGGCTTCGCACATGCTAGGTAAATGCTCTACCACTGAGCTACAGCCTTAGCCCTGGCATGATCTATGAAAAAAACTTTTCTGCATCTCAGTTTAGGAACAACATAGTAGGATAGTTTATAATAGAAATCCTGGGAGAATGAAATTAAAGGTTCTTTACTGTTGATTTAACTTTGTGATGAATTTTTTTAAGATTTTGATACATATGTTTAAGGAATATTTTCATCCATTTATAATTAGCCCAGGGGCCAAGGAGATAGCTCAGTAGAATAAGTGCTTGCCTGGTAAGCTCAAGGGCCTGAGTTCAATCTCTGGTTCTGAAAAAAAAAAAAAAATACTTATTTAGTTTAGCAGCATAAACACCTGCCTGGCAAGTACAAGGTCCTGAGTTTGATCCCCAGTACTGCATTAAAAAAAAGTTTGAGATATAATTAGCCCACCAATGATATAATGGCTTCCTAGGGGTACTGTAAGAAATTATCATTAATGAGGTTTAAAAGAAGGGAAATGCACTGTCTCGCATTTCTGGAGGTGCTGCCAGGACTGTGCTCTCTCTGAAGGCTCTCAGCAAGAGTCCTTCTTGCGCTCTTCGCTTCCTGCGGAGTTTCGTGGTCTGAGATAGCAGAACTCCATCTTTGCCCCCTGGTTTCCACAGTCTCCTACCCTGAGTCTATGTTTTCAAATTGCTCTCTCCTTTCGGGAAGAAACCCGTCTTTGGTCTTAGGGTCTTCCCTAAATCATTGTGTCCTCCTCACCTATCGCATGGTGCTCAGCAATATCATTTCATATTTTTGTTGCTTAATTTATATCTTCAAAACAGACAATAGAGTTCCATAAAGAACTTCATCAATGTCAAATACGGTACAATGGTTGCTTTTCACAATCTTGGTTAGGTTTTCATTCAAGCTTAGAATTTTTCTTTCTTTCTTTTTCTTTTTCTTTTTTTTTTTTTTCATAACTAGGCTGGATAATTACTCATGTTAATGTTTGGAGTAGCACTTATGTGCTTTTTTGTTTGCTTATCTATCTTGGGTTTCTTGAGACAGGGTCTCTATGCAGTTTAGGTTGGCCTCGTGCTCACTTTTATAGCCCCCAGGCTGGTCTCAAATTTGCAGTGATCCTCCTGTCTCAACCTCCAGAGTGTTAGGATTACAGATCCCAGGCATGTGTCACCACACTGGGAGTTCCTGGGTAGCATGGGCGCCCCCAGGGTTGAGGAGCTGGGGATTGAACTCAGGACTTTGCACTCGCCAGGTAGGTGCTTTATGCCTCTGAGCTATCACCCCAGCCCTTCTTGTCTACCTTTAATGGATACTTGTGTGACATCCCTGCTGTGGGTTCAGGCCTCCACACAACCTTGGGGAGGAACTTCTCTCAAGAGCCATCCTGGAAATGAAGAAGAACAGCAATTTAGGAGTGAGATAGAACTGGGTTCAAATCTCAGTTCTGCCACTCAGCATTGTGTTACCTTAAGTAGAATATTTAGTGTCTCCAGGCCTCAAGTTTTCTCCTGGGTCAAATGAAAATGAAAACATGTGTAGGCAAAGCACTTACCCTAGCACGTAAGTACTTAGTCCACATAAGCTATAAACATTCCTGTTTATCAACGCCATCGTTATTGCTACCTGTGCTAGTCAGCCTTTCGACACTATAATAAATACCTGAGATAATCAAGTAACCAAAGAAAAGGTGTATTTAGGCCCATGGCTTTAGGGATTGCAGTCCATGGTCTATTGGCCTGATTGCTTTCGGGCCTGTGGTAAGGCAGCATATCACAATGTTGAGTGGGGTAGAACAAAACTATTCAGCTCATGACCAGAGAACACAAGAGAACAAGAGGAATGATCCCGCTTAAGGACACATTCCCCCAGTAACCTGAAGACCTTCCACTAGACCACACCTCTTAAAGAGTCTTCCACTACCCATGGGCATCAAACAGAGAACACTCTAACACACGGGCCTTTGGGGGAGAGTCAAGATCCAAATAACAGCAGTGTCACCATCAGCTTGGTGCTGATCCTCCCCAGTTTTTGTGTAATGCGGCTTCACCTCCTTGCCTTGGCTTTCCAGGTCTGGGCACTATCCCTGAAGCCCAAGCATTTCCTATGTGGGCTAAAACTATGCAATCCAATCATTTATTATCTGTATTTCTAGTATGTATCTTGCAGGCCTGGATTCTTATCCAAATAGCTTTAGGTCCATCTCAGGGCTTAGATATTTGCTTACAAATCTTCTCCTCAGGTTAGTCGGTATTTTCTGTGATAGAACCAAACCTACATCATTTGATTTCACCCTTGTGCCTACCCACATAACAGTACTCAAACCTGACCTTCATGTCCAGATCCTGTCTTGCTCAGGAGCTCTCATGTTAGTCTGACAGCAGACGGTGTATTCTTTTCTCAGTCCTTCCTTCCCAATCAGTGGTGCACTATGATTTCCCTATACTTAGTGATAATGTCTTTGAATATCACCAGACCCAATGCCTTCCTCTTAGCCTGACCAATCTCTTTTCTGCTGAAATCCTAGATGAAACCATTAGCTGCACTAGCATTGTCCACACGACTGACCTCAACAGGATTCTTCCATCCCATATATAACAGTTTCTAGAGTAAAACAAAAATATCACCCAGATTCAGCAATTTTCTGTATCATATATTTTATATCTAACAGGGCGAATCCTAGGAAATAGAAGCGGAAGAGCATAGTCAATGACAAAGTGGCCTGGGGCCATACAATAATGCACATGGTCACTCCCAATTCTAACCCACTTAATTATTAATCCCACTTAATAAAGTAAGGGAATTATAATATCCATCCACTCATAGTCTATCCTGTGTTATGTTACTTTGGACGCCTACTTTGAATAACTACACATAAGCCCATTAAAGTTGACTTTTATTTCTGCTTAATGTCAGAGCCATCTGCTTGACCTCCCTTCATGCATATTCATGGTATCATTAACAGCTAGGCCATGCCCCTCACCCAAGGCAGCAGTTAGAGAATTATGAGGCTGCCGTGACCTGGAAGTACATAGCATAGCAAAATATCACACTTTATGTGACGGTGCTCTGCACAAGCAAGACTTACTTCTATGGCTTAGAAATAACCTCTTCACTCTATGACACTGTACTCTCCTACATCCTCCTAAATGCTGCCAAACCCTTCAAACAGACAGATGCCAGCATCTTCTCTGCTGTCATTTCCGGAGTCTCATAAAAATCAT
>NW_004524599.1:3060451-3075244 GCF_000260255.1 Octodon degus
TGTCTCTCTCTCCTGTCTCTGTCTCTCTGTCTGTCTGTCTGTCTGTCTGTCTCTCTCTCTCTCTCTCTCTCTCTCTCTCACACACACACACACACACACACACACACATACACACACACCATCAAATTTATGAATTCAAGAAAACAGTCAGAGAGTTTCAATTAACAGCTAAAAATCCTGGAACTTTGGTTCTGACCTTGCATATCTCTGGAGGCAAGACAGAGGATACCATTCTGGACTGAACTACTTCTCCAGATAGGTAGATCACTGCTGTGGCCTGTGACTCATAGCTACCAGTATTGTACTGTGCACCCACAAAGGCTGATCAAAACACTTATTGAATGTCTATATCTCAAAAATAGATTACAGTAAAAAATACATTACTACTGAGCCTCCAACACACTCATCTCACTGTTCTTGCCACTTTCTGGAAGGTTCTGGAAATCCTCATTAGTGAGTGACTCTATAAGGTGTGGTCAAAATTTCAGTGAATGATGCTGCTGAATGCCATCCAACCCAAAGATGGGCTTGCAAAACTATCACAGTGTGTCCTCATCCACCTTA
Organism: Octodon degus; assembly: GCF_000260255.1. Classification (NCBI taxonomy): domain Eukaryota; kingdom Metazoa; phylum Chordata; class Mammalia; order Rodentia; family Octodontidae; genus Octodon; species Octodon degus. The sequence continues at coordinate 3,061,016 of NW_004524599.1, forward strand.
TTCACCAGATTTGGCATAGTGTAGCTCTGGCTCTTCATCCAAGGTCAAAATGGTCACAAAAGGTAAATGTTGGAATGGATTCAAGATGTGTAGGCAACAACATGAGCACAAGAGAATGCTCTTGAGAAGGCAACTTGTCAACTGCTTGATAAGGTGGTAAGAACAATAGGATAGGTGTCTCTGAGTGGGGCACAAGGAAAGAGAAAGCTTTGCCTTTGGGCCTTTAAAATCACATGATCTTTCACTTTTGAGGGAGCCACAGGACAGCACTGGGAAAGCAACCACTATGTAAGGATTAGCATCTAGGATGGTACTGAACTGAAGCTTAGATTAAGAAAATAATTCCAGGGTAGAATTCTAGACAACTGAAAGCTGGCTGTTGTGATGGCTGTACCACATTTCTTGAAGAATAAGATATCAGCCTTCTTGGAATATTCACATGGTTGAATAAACAATAAATAGATGAAGAATAATAAGACAATTGGGTACCAAATTAGAATCACCTTATGCATGGCAAAGGCTAACAGCTAAACTTTGATCACTGAGAGAATATTTACTTTTATTGCCCTAAAGAAAATGAATTTGTGCTCAATTATAAGCAGCCAAGAAAACTTGTTATTCACAGCACCTATAAAACTTCTCAAGATAGGTGAATTACTTGCTCCAGTCATAGAAGGGGTGGGAGAGACATGTAATGGAGCTAGGAAAGATTAGCCCTTTGCTCTGAGAGGGTGAGGACCTCAGAGCCCTTCTACCCAGCAAGTCTGACTGTGATTTGTTTTTAGAGAGGGTTTGAAACTGGGAATTAGCTCTCTGCACCCAGGGTTACAGTTTCACATCAAAGGGCATTTCACTCCCTCCACAGCACCCTGATGGTCTCCGAAGTCAGTCACCCCTCATACCCCCGGCTTGGGATGGCTGTCTGGACCTAATCCAGGGAGCCCCCATTGGCCTCTTGGCTCTGTCAAATGCTGGAATGTTGCTCTTCGAAACAGCAGGGACACCTTGTTGTCATTCATTGCAAACTGGGAAAAATTATTTTCTCATGCTCCCAGGCCTCTCAGCAAGGGTGACAAAATGAAACATGAGTTCACTCTGCATCTGAATAAATTTGCCTGTGTTTCTTAATTAAATCTTTTTCTGCTTCATATTTTTCATACTTGGAACTGGGACCAATTTTATTCTCTCCTTTCCTCAAAAACCAAGGTCCTGTCCTTCATCCTTGAGGTGTATGCCTTATGTCAGGGGACTGTGATCAGAGGTAATCTTCACATTTTTCAACAATTGTTGTACACTGTCTTATAAATTTTATGCATGAAACTTTAAAAATGTTTAGCTAGTCCTAAGGTTCAGCCCATATGCAATCATTTGCTCTTTTGGCCAACTTTTCTTCAACTCTCTCTCGCTGTGCTATGAGTCACAAATTCGGAGCTGCAAAGATGCAAGTGATCACCTCAACAAGCTCATATTCAAACAAAAATGGTTGGGGAAGGAAAGTTTAAGGCATGTCAGAAAGGTAGGTTATACTACCAGATATGTGACATAATTTCCAGAGTCTCTGAAGCTCTAGGAGAGCTTTATTAAACCCCTGAAATTCCTATATATCCTTAAAAATACTAAATTCACATTAAAAAAATAAAGAAAAATCCCTAGGGGGAAAAAAATGGGAGGATTCCCATAGAGGAACAAAAATCAAGGGCCGGCCAGATAGCTCATCAGACTAAAGCGCCTGCTTAGGCAGAGCGCAGCAGGCGGGGTTTGATCCCCATCCTGCCATGCGGGCCTCGCTCCCAGGGTGCGCTGAGACAGCGACTGAGACTGCGTGTGGTGGTGCATGCCTGTAATTCCAACACTTGGGAAGCTGAAAACAGGAGAATCACTAGCAGTCTTATCTGTGTAGTGAGACCCTGTAGATCCTGCAGACCTTGTACCAAATACATAAATTCAAAAAAGTAAATATGAGGAACAAAAATCAGACTTCACAAGGTGGGTAGAGATAATAGTGCATCGTTCTAGCCTTGAGGGGGCAAAGGAGGTAAGCTAAGGATTCTATGCTCACGTTGTTGAATATAAAGTAGGATCGCCAGACTGGACAAATGAGAACAGATGGGACAGCCAGTTCTATTTGCATTTCGGATAAATAATGAATAGGTGTTTACTGTAAGGGTGTCTCAAGTAGTGCCTGGAAATACATGAAGCCTTCCTTGTGAGTCCTATATTTTGCCTAGTGTTATGTCCTCTAAAAGTCTCAAAGATAGGACTCAGGGCTGGCACACAGATTGCTAGCGTGCTCACCTCATCTATGCATTAATCTGGTGATGAGTTCAGAACTGCGCAGGCCCTTAGATGATGGGGCCACGCTGGAGGTGGTGGGTCACTGGGAGCCTCTATCTGGACTTCACTCTTGCCTGCTCTTACGTGCCTGGCTGCCATGAAGAGAGCAGGCTTCCTCCTGAGCCATCTGCCTTGGGGCCAGCTGATGTGGCCCAAAACCCAGAGCTGAAATAAGCCTTCTCTTTGGAATGTTGTATATGTCAGGAGTTTTCTCCCAGCAGCAGATATATCCCCCAATGCCAACAGGAAAATGTTCCTCCAGCACTGTACGGACATTAAAGAGCTAGAAGATTTGCCATTCTTGTAAAAGTTACCTGAAGATTTATCACTCCCTCTGAAATAGTTACATAGACACACCAACAAAGTAAAGAATTTAAGTTAAGCAGGGTGGTCGCACCTGTAATCTCAGCTACTTGGGAAGCTGAAGCAGGATGATCATAAATTTGAGAGCAGCCTGGGTAACTTAACCAGACCCGGACTAAAAATAAAAATTGAAAACGACTGGAGATAGAGCTCAGTGGTATAGTGTCCCTTCAGTCACAAGGACCACAATTTTTTTTTCAAAATTTTATTGATAAACAGATAGCAATGAGACAGTTTCAAATCAAATCGGAAATACAGTTTCAACAAATAATACACTGCATATATTCTTCTTAGTGGTTAATTGCTGTACAAGATGCGGACTTGAGATCCTATTTACAAACACCATTAGAACAAATCACACAATTTTTTTAAATTTCTATAAGAAAGTCATGGCTTAATAGGTTGGGGTCCATATAAATATGGAAAAAATTCCAGGAGGGGCTGTGTGTTATTGAAAGGTATTTAAAACTAATAGAAATGCTCTTAAGAGGTATTTAATACTAGCAGAAATGCTTAAAAAAATTTTAATTAAAAAAAGAAATGCTAACAATGTAGAAATTAATTCTTACATAATGTTACTGAGAAGTAGGTGTGACCAGTGTAGCTGGGGACAAATTTTAAGTATCTTCAGAGCACAGTTCACCCGCATGGCAAGGATACCAAGAGGAACGATAAGGAGCCTCCTTATTTACAGGGGACTTCTGTGTGTGTTGCAGCGTGGGAACATCGTGTGCATAGCTTTCACCTGTACAGCTGGACAAATGAGGCTGACAGAGCTTTAGCTGATCTCCCTATTTTTAGGTGCTCGTAAGGGGCACAGACTTCTGTCTCCAAGTTGAGTAGGTTATTCCAACCTAAAGGAAGATGTTTAGTTGGTTTTGCAGAACTCTCCAATCCAGTTACGTTACCTGAGAGGTCAGAGTAACATTTCCCACTCAATAAAATACTTGTTGGGTTTTTTGGGGTTTTTTTGTCCCATCAGTCAAGCATTCATTGAAGGAGTGCCCTGTGCCAAATTATAACCCTGAGCCATATAGAAAACGTGACCCATTCAGCTGAGGGTTGTTGTTCTCAGTTCAGTTGGAAATCTTGAACTGGCAAAGCCCTGCTCTCTTGAAGTTACCAGCTCTGGGCTTTGAGTGCCCACAACTCTCAGTTCCTAGTGTCACAGCTCTTGTGATAGTTCTTAGTGTCACAGCCCCAGGCAACTTCTAGCCACTACCATCAGCTCCAGGCAGCTGAGCTTTTAGGCCCATTTGCAGCTTTCTGGTACTCTTCCTGCTCTCTCTCTCTCTCTCTCTCTCTCTCTCTCTCTCTCTCTCTCTCTTCTACCCATGACATGCCACTACTAGCATGACCTTGGGCCTTGGCCTTTCACCTCCTTTGTCATTAGCCTTAGGTTCTGAACCTCAGGTCTAGGCCATCTCCACCAGTGGCCTCAGTCCCTAGACTGACACCTGAAGGTCTTCAGTCTTTGTGGCCACTCATACAACTGATCTCCAGAACTCTTCAGGGCTAATCACCCCTAGGGCTACCAAGCTTTTTTAGTGCAGCCTAGTGAGCCCACTGTCCTCAACAGGGCACAGGACCACTGAGCAAGGCCTTCCTTGAAACCTGTGTTGCAGCAAGGGGGACGGGCACTGGAAGGAGCCCCGTTCCCTGGACCCAATGAGGTGTGGGGAAACACCACTTACACCAAGGAGGAGGAGTGGGCTGCACAAGCTGCCTGCACAACATGCACAAGGCTGCATTTTGCAGACCTACTTGAAGACTGTTGGAATAGTGTCAACGAGGGCAGGGCCATCGGAAGAGGTCTGCACTTCCAGCCTGTTACAGTCAGCTCCAGGGTCTTCCAGACCTGCCATAGGGCATCTAGAACACATCAGCTATTATGGAGAGAGCTTGACAGAGACTTCCCAGGCTCCCACAAAAATGGCAGGGCCAGAGACCTCTGCTGCTGTGACTTTTGTGGGGTCCCCAGAAGGAATCTTAGCAATGAGTATGACCCACTGGGGTTGAGGGATTTGAGGGATAGTAGCAATGGGCCCTGGGGTCTCCCCAACCTCCACAATTAGGCACTTTTTCTTAAGGGCTCCTCAGAGAGGCAGCAGCAATGCCTGGCTTTGGGGTGGGGTGACAGCCATTTCAGGTCACACCCCTTTGTGGCTGTCAGAGGAAAAGGGAAGGGTCAGGTGTCGTTCCTTTCTACCTCACTTAGAGAGGAAACTAGTATACAGGAAAGCTTCAGGAAAGGGCTATGTTTCAGAGCCCAAAACATATTACAAAATAGTATTAGCAGAATAATACTAATTGAAAAAAAGTACTAATTGAAAAATCCTTATCATTTTAGTTATTTTCAGAGAGGAAAAAATCCTGAAAGGTTAGAATATTTTCTTCCTTGTAATATTCTAAGTGTTCCAAGAGTCCTACAGTGAATAGCAAATACTTGAGAAATTGAGAAGAAAATCTTGCATGTGATCTTCCAAGAAGATATTTTGCAGAAGAACAAACCAAGCATACACTGGGACTGAACTTGTGCTAGATGTTGGATAAGCAGACCTCAGGGAAAGGAGCTGGAATTGTTCGCTCTCTGAAGCAGGGAAATCCTCCAGTTCCCTCACTCATGTCGGCAGCTAACTTCCCTGGACCTCAGTTTCCTCATCTGTAAATTAAGAACAATTATGCTAACTTCCTTGTGTTATTGCCTGTTGTTGCCAGAAGGAAAGATAACACTTTCAATAAATCACTCAGCACAGGGCTTAATACATCAGAACCGTTCAATGCAATAATTATTATGATTCTTACCTCTATGGGTGGAAACTAAAACTTTGAAGGGAAACCAAAGAAAGAGGACCTGATTACAAAAAGTTTCAAAAACAATGCGGAGGAAGGAGCTCAGGGAAAGTCTATGTACACAGTGGGTTAGAGGAGAAAACCAGGTTTCAAGTGAGCCTGAAGGCTGGCGCAGTTCAGGTAATAGCTGGTATATTAGGTTCCTAGAACTGCTGGGACAAATTACCATGAACTGATGGCTCAAAACAGCAGCAATTTGTTCTCTCACTAATCTGGAGCCTAGAGGTCTGAAATCACAGCGTCACCAGGACCACACTCCCCGCAGAGGCTATCAGTGAGGACCTACGTCCTGCTTCTCCCTACTTCTGCTGCCTGACATATTTCTGGGTTTATGGCTCTGTCACTCCAGATCCAAGGCCAACGTTTTCAGGCCGCTCTGCTCACTTTCACACTACCTCTCCTGAGTGTCATCTCCTAACTTCCCTTGGCCCCCAATTACAGGAAGGTACAGCATATTATTGTATTTACACTCCACTCGAATAATCCAATATAATCTCACCATCTCAAAAACACTGATTGAATCACATCTTTGGCCATCTGATTTAGTACTTACAGGCATTTACCTTTTAAGGTGAGCTACCACAGGCCTGATATTGGGGGACATTCATTTTTAGCCTCCCTGCCCCTAGATGGTAGTGGCCCAGGTAGAGAAGATCACCTACCAGTCCTGGAGCACAGGACAGCTTGAATGCTAACCTCTAGCATTCTGGGTCCAGGGCAAGAGGCCAAAAGGTTAGGGGAAGGACAGGCCAGTGGCTATTTGCTTCCTGGAATGGCAGTAACGTCAGCACAACCTACCTAAATATACGCCCTGATTGTGGAATAGGAAAAGAGAGAGGGTAGCAACGAGGAGAGATTTCTTTTAATAGGAAAAATTGATGGGCCTGGGTAGCAAGGATGAAGTGCAGAGACCCTGGCCAAAGAGAGATTCTGTTATCAACAAGAAAGACCTAAGGGTTCCACCCTTGAGGCTCTCAGGTATTTCGGGGCACTGCTCCTCTCAGTCCCTGATACTGCCGGACCAAAGCATAGCCCTGTCTGGGAGATGTTAATGAATTCGCTTCTCAGTCTCACCCATGTTTGAAGCTGCCAGCAGCCAGGAAGTGTCAGAACAGATTGTTTACCAAGCTCCAGCAAACATCGCTAAGCTCAGGGGAAAGCTTTAAATTAGGAAGAAATGGGTGCTTTGAAGATAGTCAGTGCCCTAGAAACTGCTACTAGAAGGTTGCTTTGCCGTATCTCCTGTGCTGATTAGGAGGTCAAGGGGTCCTAATTAGCATGGGAGGCTTATCACCTGTAAACTTGCAAAAGGAAAAGTCTCTAGGGAATCTGAATCTGAAAGAAGTGTCATTTCCCTTGTGTAACTTAGAAAGAAATGAAGACAGTGTGCCTCTGAGTTTTTCCTTCTGGGCAGGTAGACTGGGAAGATTTTTTTTTTTTTAATTTTATGTATTTAGTATAGGGTCTCACTACACAGCTATGACTCCTAGTGATCCTCCTATCTCAGCCTCCCCAGCACTGGGATTACAAACATGCACCACCACTCTCAGTTTCAGTGGCCAGCTCCAAGTGCCCGGGGTGAAGCCAGCGTGACATTTGGTACTAGGGATCGAACCTGGATCCTAGCGCTTGCCAGGCGGGTGCTTAGACCACTGAGCTATCTCCACAGGCCGTGGAAATACCATTTCTTGGCAATCCACATCAAACAGTTACTAGATATCAATACAGGCTTCATCGATCTAGCAAATTAGCCCCTAGTATGTTCAGTGAAACAATGCAATGAATGCTCATTAAAAGGATGCAATTTGACTTAATAGCCAGGAAACTAACAAGATTAGCAGAGCAATTTATACATCATTGTTTGCAGAGATGCATAAGCATGATGAGGACTCTGGGTTCCATTAGAAAGCTCTCTGGTGAGCGTTACAGGGAAAGCAGCTTGCATTGATTGGAGGAGAGGAATTTGCTCTGCACATGAGATAGAACAAGAGGTTGTGAGGTAGTGAATTCATTTATTTTTGCTGTTATGCAGCTGTGGGGGGAAATGACCCTCAAATGCAGAAGATCTGAGACCCAAAAAGCAACTAAATCCCGACCTGTGTAGATACCCACTGGGGGCCATCCGGTTTCAGAAAAATAATTCTTGCCTCCCAGAAGTTAACATTTTAATGAAACCTTGGCTTTCCAGCACCAAGGTTTAATATACTAAAATTATTTCCATTTCATTACATTCATTTGTTACAGATGCTTCTATTTGATTTCTCAAGAGACTAGGAATAGAAGAGCGCAGAAAGTGCCTACACCTATATTTTGCAAGCCCTTATTTCTTGCCAACTGGAAACCTCTCCATTCACAGCAGGAAATTTCACTGGTTCTGTTTTGATTTGGTTTGTTCTTAAGAAATGTGTACTAAGTCGTAAACTCTATGGGCCGAGCAGCAACTCCACAGACCAGCATTTGGGCACTCTGAGTGTCCCCACCATCCACCCCAGCAAAGCTCCTGGACCTAATTTAACTACCCTTCACCTCCTAAAGGGGAAGATAGGCCGAGTCCCCGTCTTGTACAGAACAAAAAATGAGAGCAAAAAACAGGCCGTGGGGACAAACCCCTCAGACCCTCAGACCTCCTCTGCCTGGAGAGCACCTGCCTGAGAGCCCTGGCCTCTGTGCTCTCAACCTCAGCACTGCATTTTCCTGAGCGCTGCTTTTGGTCACAGGCCTTTCTGGGACACTGAGGCAGGCCTGACTCTAGGAAATGTAAGGTTCCTCAGAGAGGAAGCTTGACCTTAAACAGAGCTACGGTCAACATCACCTCAAAGCCCACCTTCCTTTCTTCCTTTCTGAGACCAGATTTGTATCACAGACTGAAGGCTTTCCAGGCCTTTCTGAGATTCCTCCTTCTTTCCTTCACCAGCACTTCCCCTAGCATGTTTCTTGCACATTTACTTGATCTCAGTGCATCTGTTCTCAAATAAATGGGAGTCTTTGGGGAAGAGCAGACAGCACCTGGGGACGGGGTACATAGTACTGGTTTAAAGGGCAGATTCATTTCCAGAGGCATGGACCATAGCCGGACACCCTGAGGGCAGCAGTTCTAGTGAGATTTTACTCAAGGCCTGCTGTAGCTTTGTAATGTGCTAGCTTAGCTAGGCCAGACTACACTTCCCAGAATTCCACTTCCTCCTGAGGTATGAAGCTAGTAGGACTTTAGAGTGGGTTGTCACTTGCTCAAACCCAAACAGCAAGTAAGATATGGAGACAGATTTGCCCCTAGACCCTGGAATCAGAGTGTGGAGTATCGTTGAGGCAAGGAGCTAACCGGACTTGAAGCAGCACCTGACAGGAAATAAGCAGGCACCTGTGCTTGGGGGATGAGGGAGGAAAGAGAGCCGATGATTCATCAAAGCAGCAAGTCCATGCGTGCCCTGAGCTAAGGAAGCAGGACAGGCAGGCAAAGTGGAGAAAGCTAGCACAAGAGGACCAAACGCCCCCTGCGAGAGACTCTGCCCCCTGTTAAAGTCTGCAAGTAATTAATACCTTCCCTTTGGAGCCCAACGAAAGTAAGATGCCTCTTTTGTAGGAGCTACCTCGTCTGTGGAATAGCCATGCTTACTGTCCATAACGGGGCTCTTCTGTTTACAGAGTAGACAACCATGTTTCTTGGCTAAAATCAACTTTAACATTTTTTAACAAAATTGGCTCAGTCTGATGTCCATCTATGTGTGGCAGAGAATCCATCCTAGCCAGTGAGGCTCCTGTGTTTCCAAGCAGCACAGGCTACAGGTGACAGTCTTTCTGCAGGCAGGTGAACACACTTTGCTGGAGGCTGGGCCCACCTCGGCCTTCCCTGTCCCTGCGGCAGGTGCGTACTTATTCAGCCTTGGCTTCTGCAGGATACCCTTGTCGTGAAGGCCAGTAGGAACAGAGCCAGGCGAAGGTTTTGATCTGGGTTTGGGATCCAGCCTTAGTTTGTGAGGCTCCATACGGCGCTCATGAACTGCCTGCTTTGACCACCTGCCCATAGACTTCGAGAATAAGCAACTTCATAAAATTGTGAAGACTGCTTCCACCCTTCCACAACTGTGTGGCAAAGGAATTATATATGCATCTGTATCTTCCCTGTGAGCCCTGGGTGATCCGTTCTTGATGTGTTCTCTAGCCCACTTACTTCAAGGCAGTGGAGCATTTTAGGAACTGAATGCTTCACGGTGAAAGGAGTGCTAGCCCCCTGCTCTACTGCAAGGGTCAGACCCAGCCGTCAGCAACATCGAAAGAAAAACAGCTGAGAGCACAGGTGAATGCGTCCAGCCCGCCTGGTGGGGAAGGGCAGGAACAATTGTGCTCCTGCTCAGCTAACAGCACAGCACTGCCCAACCCTGCGCCTCCTCTCTCATAAAAGCTGGGAAAGAGAAACGTGATTTTGCCCAAGTCCACAGCAAGGGAGGCAAATAGGGGCACGGCTTTCAGTGTAGTCATAGTACAGGTCACTAGTAAATAGCAACAATTTTTTTTAATGTATTTAGTACAGGGTCTACAAGGTCTCACTATGTAGATTGGACTCGTAGTGATCCTCCTGTTTTCAGCCTCCCGAGTGATGGGATTACAGGCATGCATCACCACGCCCAGTCTCAATTGCCTTCTCAGTGCACCCCGGGGGGTAGCGGGGAAGCCCGGCATACTGGGGATCAAACCCTGGTCCGTGTGTGTGCCTAAGCAGGCACTTTAGTCTGCTGAGCTATCTGGCTGGCCCAATAGCAACACTTTTCTGCTCCACTTAAATTTGCTCCATAAATTCAGAAACTAGAAATAGAGCTGTTTTATTTGTTTGGGTTTTTGTGTTGCTTTTGTTTTAAACAGAATTCTATTTGATTTTTTTGTCCCCTATCTCTGTGGCAGGGAGGACATAAAGGAGCACTGATTGTGACACCTACTACCAACACCTATTCAGGTGTAGAGGGAATCTTGGAACTTTCCCAGAAGGGCCCTTGGTCTGACCCGGTTGCTATTGCTTCCCTTTCTCTTTACTTTCCCATCCCGGCATACAGGACCGCCTGTTGCTATGTACGAGGTACAGCCGTTACAGGGCAAGCACTCAGCCTGGATCACAAAACTCCAGGGCCAGGGTGGAAGATGCTAAATCACAGGCAGCAAGAAACCACATCAGCAAGAGTCCTGACACCCTGGAAAGTGCATAAGGATGGATAAGGTAACATCTCCTCTTCTCTGTCCTATGGGCTTCAGAGAATGCCATTCTCTCTTGACCCTGGTACTTCCCTGGGAGTCTAGACTCACTCTTTGTCTCCATAAGTTTCAACTATTCAAAACCATTTGCCAGTGTGCAGTCCTCTGGGCCTATCTCATCACAGCCACCTGTGCCAGTGGTGGCGAACCTATAGCACGGGAGCCACAGTCAGCTTTCTGTACCACCGAAAGTTCTAAAAGGTTCGCCATCGGTGTCCCTGTGCATTCCTCCTGATCCTGGTTCAGAGGTGCCCAAGAGAGTCAGAGTTTCTACTTCCCTCATGCTAAGTGTGTACATATTTCTTCCTCCTAAATTTTTCATCTATAAGATCAAAAACATTATGGATTAAAAATCAGGATAACTTTGGGAGGAAGGGTTGAGATAAAAATTGGGATGGTCATAAAGTGAGCTTCTGGAGAAGTGGCAGCACTCTAATTCTTGGTGTGGGTGATGGCTTTGTGGACAAGTTCATTTTGGTTAATTTATTGAACTATACATTTGTGACATGTGTGCTTATCTGCATACATTATACTTCACTATTAAAATTTAAGAAATAGAAATGCTAACAGAAAGGAATAGAAAAAGGTGATTGCCCACATTTATCTTTCATCCCCATGTCCCTCCCTAGATGATTAACTGTATCCAAGAGCTCTGATAGCTGGAAAACTTAGGTAGTCTTTATGTTGTTCCACCACTGGGCACACAGTCCATTGTGTTTCCTGCTCTTCTGCATTTGAGCAGGCTGTATAGGTGCTTCTGACCGGTGATTTCTAATCAGAAATGATGTATGTCACTTCCAAGTCAGGGCATCCATCTGCCAGTATGAGGTCCTCTAGGCCTCTCTGTCATCTGCCTCAGTGACACACAATTTTTCAATTAGTGTTCTCCATCACTTGGTCCCAGAGGGAGAATGACACAGAAGCAATTCACAATGGACAGAGAGGCACAGGTGAGAAATAAATATGTGATGTTTTGGTCTTGCTTTAATGGACACATAATAATTGTACATGTTTATGGGGTACAGTGTGATTTTCCATATAATATGTAATGATCTAATCAGAGTAATTGGTATAGCTATCACGCAAACATTCATCATTTCCTTGTGTCAGAAGCATTCACCATCCTCTCTACTAGCTATGTTACACCCCATATTTTAATCCACTGGGATTTGGGGATTGTTACTGCACTGACTCATAATGACATGTGTGTGTGCATGTGTGTGTGTGTGTGTGTTCATGTTCTGCTTGCATATATCTCTGAAGAGCATACCACAACAAAAAATGAAAGATGGAAGAAAATATTGTAGCTAATATATTTGTGTCGGGATCCTTCAGGATCTAAGTACAGAAATCCAAGCTGAAGATCACACATATAATAAGGCCACTGTCTTAAATACACAAAAGAGGCATGAGCGGGAATTGGACAACAGAGAACTAAGGAATCAGAGAGCAAATAGAAGGGTAAGCCATATAGCTAAGGCACCTGCTTTGTGCCTTCCTATCTTTCAAGGGACCTCAAGCCCCTGATATGTTTGAAGAGGTTGACATACAGGAGAATAGATTTCCACAACTTGCACACTTTGTAAGGCAGTGTCAAGAAACACACCTACAGAGACAAATGCAGATTTTCTGTTTCTGAATACTAACTCTCAGTGGGCATATAATAAATGTCAAATAGCACTATATGCAAGTGTAAAATTAATGATGGAGTTGGATTTGATCAGGAAAACACAGTAAAACCAGATCTCACATCATTCTTTAGTTTTAGCCAAAGCCTGGGCTGAGAAAGTCCAAATCTGACTTAAACTGGCTTTTTAAAAGATGGGCACTTAGTGGAAAAAATAAAAATACAGAACAACTACTGTTCTGCCACAGCAACTATTGAAGAATACTAGCCATGGCCCTCCATGACCCCATGGCCGTGGGCCTCAACAAGGGTCACAAGGCAACTAAGAATGAGAGCAAACTGAGGCACAGCCGCTGTCACAGATGACTCAGCAAACACACCAAGTTCGTGCAGGACGTGATTCGGGAGGTGTGTGGCTCTGCTCCCTATGAGCAGCATGCCATGGAGCTGCTCAAGGTCTCCAAGGACAAACGCACCCTCAAGTTCATCAAGAAAAGGGTGGGGACGAACATGCACACCAAGAGGAAGCAGGAGGACCTGAGCAACATGCTGGCTGCCATGAGGAAGGCAGCTGCCAAGAAGGACTGAGCCCCTCTGGAATAAAGCTTTACAGACAGTTTAAAAAGAAAAGAAAAAGATAGCTACATCTTGTCATCAAACAAGCATTCATCCACCAAGTAGGGGAACTTCCAAGAGTACATTGTCATCTACTGAATAAGTTAGTAAAAATGCGCAAGTTTTTCTGAGCTCTTTGATGTGCCAGCCATCGTACTAGGTAACAGGGCCAATCAAGAGATTTGCTGCATCATGTCCTGGAGCTTTGGAGGGACTGTGAGCAAGTGACAACTTTGTAAAGGCCCCTCCTAGGGTGAGGGCTATGACTTCATTTTTGTTGTAATTTTAACTTTTCATCTTGAAACAGTTTTAGCCTCAAAAGTTGCAAAATAGTATACAGAGCTCACATATACCCTTGACCCAGCTTCTGTCATACAAATTACATAAGGGCCGGCCAGCTAGCTCAGCAGACTAAAGTGCCTACTTTGGCAGAGGGCAGTGACCGGGGTTCGATCCCCCATGCTGGGCCCCTGGGGCATGCTAAGACAGCGACTGAAACTGGGTATGGTGGCGTGCGCCTATAATCCCAGCACTTGGGAGGCTGAAAACAAGAGGATCACTGTGAGTCCAATCTACATAGTGAGACCCTATAGACCCTGTAGACCCTGTCCTAAATACATTTTTTTGATTACATAACTATACCACAATCATGAAACCCCTGCAATTAGCACTGATCAATACTGTTGACTACCTAGAAGGCCTTATTTTAAATTCTTGTACTTCCCCCCTAATGTCCTTTTTTTCTTCTGGTATTCAGTCTAGAATTCTGTATGGGCTTTAACTGTCATCACATTAGTACTTTTCAGGCAAGGACACATCCTCAGTCCTTTATCTTTCAAAATCTTGACACGTCTGTGGAAAGCTAGTCAATTATTTCATACAATGTCATTCCATCTGAGCTTGTCTGGTGTTATCTCGTGATTAGGTTGGTGCTATATATTATTGACAAGAACAGCACAGAAGTGATTAAGTTGTCTTTCCCAGTGCTTCGTATCAGGGTTTCATGAGGGTCATGTCGTATTGGTGATGATGTTAACATTGACCACTTGGCTTAGGGTTGGTACAAAGTTTCTCCACTGTAAAATTACCATTTTCTCCTTGGCAATGGATAAATATTTTAAGGGAGAGTGAAAACTGTCAAAATCAAGACAGAATTGCTCAGGGGCTGGGAGTTCAATCCCCAGGCCTGTGGTGCC
>NW_004524599.1:3076329-3081727 GCF_000260255.1 Octodon degus
CCTTCCTTCCTTAGGCAGTAGCTATTTAGGAATCCCTGAGTATGTTGAGACCCCCACAGAGGGCTGGAGGCCCAAAGCTTGAATGACTATTATAAGGAGTTGAAGGCATGAGGCTGGAAGGGGAGAGTCTGGCACAGTGCACAGAGAGCGAAGATGTAAGACTTTGTAGGAGCAGGTCAAAGGACTCAAAGGAACAGAAGAGCGGAGCAAAAGTGGCTGAAACAGGAAGAAGCAGAAAAGCAATAGAAAAAGAGAGGTCCTGGAGCAGCCCATTTGCATTCACCTTCAGTTTCCCTACAAAGCCGTAGAAGCCTGCCCTAACCAAGTTGTTTATCTGGGACTTCAACACAGCTTCTAGAGTTCACTCAGAATCTCAAGCCTCCAAACCTATTCTTCCTGTGCTTTATGGGCACTTGTCTGAATCCAGGGGTTCAGGGAGTGTCACTCACTGTGACTCCTGGCTCACTGGATCAGGAGCAAAGACAAAGGTGCATCTTCAGGGGTGTACACTTGAGGACCAAGCTGAGAAGTCTGGGGAGCCCAGCGACAAGGCTGATTCTTAAAACAATATGGGGAAGAATTTATTTAGAGGCACAACTGTGGTGGGGTTTTGAAGTAGAGAAGAAGGATTGGGGTTAACTCAGATACAAGGAAAAGGAAAGATTTACAGTTTAGTAGTACAAAGGAGGTTAGTGGATGGAAAATTACCAAGAAGGTGAGGTCATTCTGCCAACCTGATCTAATAGGATTGTTGCCGAAGTTAGGCCAGGATGACCAGATGTTACCTGAGGGATCATGGGAAAATAAAAATTTGGCCAAATATCAAGGATTATCAGAAATGAGTGCAAATTATACTCTGAAGATGAGACATCCTAGCTAAAGCCTCTTGACAGGATTCTCAGTAAAACTGAGTGAAATAAAGATTGGCGCCGAAGTGCTAAACTCAAGGACTACCCAGAAAAGAACCCAGAGGAACTTGATTAAACTATTCAAGAAGTGGCTTTGTCTGGGGGCCAGGGAGATGGCTCAGTGGAATAAGCGCTTCCCTGGCAAGTACAAGGGCATGAGTTCGATCCCCAGTTCCGAAAAAAAAAAAAAAAAAAAAGAAGTGACTTTGTCAAATCAAAATTACTTTTCTACTAAAAAAAATCTGAAAACTACTTTTTCCTAAAAGACAGAAAATAAGGGCATATTCTTTTTTTTTGGGGGGGGGTCTTTTATTTTTTAAAAAGAATAAAGAAGTAAAAAATAATTAGAAACAAATGCAGAATTTTACTAAACAAAATGATAGGAATTCAACAATGATTGTTATATTGCATTTTGTTTCTTTCAACTTAATTGTTCAGATTACCAGACATAATAAATATGCAAAAAGTGGTCAAAAAGTTAGAAATGAGAGAGAAAAAAAATTAAACATTGACTGCTCCTTTCAATAGACCAGCAGAAAACAGCAGTACCATTATCCAAGCTATCCTGTGGCTATACATATACATTACTGTTGCCCTTCCTTCCTTCTTTCTTTTCTCCTTTTCCTCATCCCAGTTCTTCCTTCCTTTTGAACACTTCCCCTTTCGCAGAATCTATTGTACCGTTCTGATTTTATTTACTCTTTCAGATTCATAGAGTTCATGAACAAAAACCATATTGCATGGTAAATACTTCAAAGAATCAACAACTGGGATCTTATCATTTTGAAAAGTTTCTGCAAGTCAAAAGAAAACACCAGAATACCCATCTCTGACAGCACTGAACTGGAGAGGGGGGATACAGAGGAAGGACCATTTTGTATTTGTATATACAAAATAGTTAGGATAGATGTACGACTGCTTTTGCTTGGTTCAGTGAGAGGAAGGATTTGTAGTAGTAGTGTTTGGGCAGGATGTCCTGGCTGCTTCTTGTGCTGTGGATGACCTCTGAGAAGATAACAATGTGCAATGTATTAATTATTGAAAATGTCCTATTAATCAGCTTAGAAAGTGTCTCATTGATATTTGTCTCTCAAGAAAAAAAAAAGAAAAAGAAAAGACCAACAGAGTAAAAAGAAAACCTATGAATTGGGAAAAAAGTTTAACTGACTGTCCCCCAAACAAAGGCCTTCTATCTAGTACATATAAATAATTTTTAAAAATCAAGTCCCTAAGGGGTAGCCAAATAGCTCAGCAGATTAAAGTACCTGCAAGCAGGTTCAGGGGTGGGAGTGCTTGCTGAACCGGCCATACCCCAGGGCACCTGAGACAGCGATAGAGACTAGGCATGGTGGCATGTGCCTGTAATCCCAGCTCTTGGAAGGCTGTAAATAGGTGGATCACTATGAGTCAGATCTAGTAGTG
Organism: Octodon degus; assembly: GCF_000260255.1. NCBI lineage: Eukaryota > Metazoa > Chordata > Mammalia > Rodentia > Octodontidae > Octodon > Octodon degus. The sequence goes on from NW_004524599.1 coordinate 3,078,660, forward strand.
AGAACCTGAACACCCAGTAGACCCTTCCCTAAAATAAAAAAAAATAAAAAATAAAAAAAATCAAGTCCCCAAAATTCAAATTCAAAGACCCAATCCACTAATGGTCATCTGAAATGAATATATACTTCTCAGATGAAAAATGAAAATAGAAAATATGTTTTAAAAGTTTGGGGTTTTTTCATTCTTCTTTTTTGTGTTTGGTACCAGGGACCAAGCTTAAGACCTTGCACTTGCCAGGCAGGCCCTTGTACCACTGAGCTACCTCCTCCTGGGCTAACCTCATTGATCACTGGAGAAATGCAAATTAAAACAACACTGAAATTCCATATGGCCCCAGAAAGAATGTCTGTCATCAAGAAGTCAATCAATAACAAATGCTGGTAGGATTGTGGGGGGAAAAGAACACTTCTCCACTGTTGCTGGGAGTGCAGACTGGTACAACCACTAGAAAATCGGTGTGGAGGTTTCTCAAAAAGCTAGCATGAGACATCCCCTTCAACCCAGCTGTTCCCTCCTAGGTATTTTCAGAAGCACTGAAAACATCAGACCACAGCAATATATGCGCACCCACATTTATAGCAGCATAATTTGTCCTAGCTAAATCTTGGAAACAACCCAAATGCCCATCAACTGAGGAATGCATAAAAAAGATGTGGTATTTTTATGCAATGGAGTATTGCTCAGCTATAAAAAAGATAAATTCAAAGCTTTTTTTGGTAAATGTATGCAGCCAGAGAACACACTCGTAAGTGAAATAAATCAAACTCGCATGTGTAAACACACTGTCTTACTAGCATGAGAACCTGAAAGGACATATTCTTTTTTAAGAGAAATACTTCATAAATATTCCTTAAAACTTAAAAATTGCCGGGGGGGGGGAGGCGGGGAGATGGCTCAGTAGAATAAGCACTTGCCTGGCAAGCACAAAGGTCTGAGTTCAATCCCCAGTTCTGCCAAAAAACCTCAAAAATTGGTAAATTTAATCCATAACATAGTGGAAATTTTTCTTTTCTTTTTTTTTTTTTTTAGAAAGATAGCCTCTTTATTTTATTTTATTTTTTGTTTTTATTTTTGTTGGAACCGGGGATTGAACTCAGGCCCCTGCGCTTGCCAGGCAAGTGCTTATTCCACTGAGCCATCTCCCCAGCCTGAAATTTTTCTTTAAAAATTTAAGCATAGATGTTTATATTCAGTTCTGTATAAAAGTATGCCATTTTGAAAATAATTTTTAAAAAGAAAATAATTATAAGAACCATAAAAACTACAAAAAAGCACTTGAGACAATGTTAAGAAAATGAAGCATAAAATATAGTTATGATATAGTATTACAGCCAAAAGATACAAATCATCAGGAATAAAACTGTGAAGAGAATATGCAAAAATGGAAATCATTTTTCTCTTTGAAATGACCAGCATTGTGCAGTGATTTTTCTTTCTTTGAAAAATTACCTTTGATATTATGACTGTGTCCTTCCACTAAAATAAAAACCTTAAAACTACCAACCTACTTCTCTTTTCTACTCACTGGGCTTTAGTAGATTCTTTTCTAGGGACATAAGTTTGCCAAGTTTAAAAGAACATAGCACAGGTTAAATTTAAATTTCAGATATATAATGAATCTTTTTTAGGATTAACGTGTCTTTTGCAATATTTGGGGCATGTTTACATTTTAAAATTACTCTCATTTCTCAGAAATTCCAATTTAACTGAGCTTCCTGTATTTTTTCTGGCAACCCTGAGGGGAAAGGCTCAGTAAGATCACATCCTACCCCGGGGCCAGCAAGGACATCTCAGGTCGAATGCTACAAAAATTATTTTTCTCACCCCATATTACCGTCACTCCTCCAACCTTCCTACCGTGGTCAGCTAGAGGAAAAATTTCTCTCAGAGGGTAGAAAGAGGATGCAGGGAATGAAATACATTACATTATTTCTGAAGATATCTACCTCTGCCTGACCCACCTCAGCCAGACTTGGGGTGGAGGGAGGAAAGGAGTGGTGGAGGGCAGTCCCTGGAGGGGAGAAGGGACGCAGATACCCACTGCAACTGGGCTGGGTAAACAGCCCCGCCTTATTCCATATCAAAGGACGTAAGATTGAGAGCCCATTTAGATTTGAACATGCGTGTCCAGGCTAGTGCCAAAGTTCTATTTCTGCCTCTAGAACTAAGCTATAGTCCTAAACAGACTACTCAAGATCTATTTCCAACACGCTTGCTACAACATGGTTCCAACATAGAATTTCTTGGAATACAAAGCAGTTATTTAGGAAACACCATAAAAAGTATCCCGAGGCTTTAACCAATGAAAAACCCCACGATTCGTTTGCATGGGAAATACGAACTGCCCAACTGCCGCCTCCTTTCAACTCTCAGCAGCGGTGCGCAGTCAGTATCGCTGGGGGCTGGGTGAGTCCCGCGCGTTGCTGCCTCACCGTCCTCTGCCTGCTCCCGTGAGACTGTCACTCGTTCACCTCCAGTGGGAAAGCAGCAAGCTTGTCCACTGACTGGAGTTCCCTCGCAGGTCCCTGGTTACTGCGTGGAACCTGCTACTGCCACCTGAAAGCTGCCGGCCACTGAAGCAGAGGGCTCTCCCTCCAGAGAATTTCTATTTTAAAATTTTAAGAAACCCCTTAGGGCTGGGGAGATGACTCAGTTGAATAATCGCTTGCCTGGCAAGTGCAAGAGCCTGAGTTCAATCCCCGGTTCTGCAAAAACAAACAAAAATCAAAAAGCTATGTATCTCTGGCTGGGGAGATGGCTCAGTAGAATAAGCACTTCCCTGGCAAGCTCAAGGGTCTGAGTTCAATCCCCGGTTCTGCCAAAAAAAAAAAAAATAGTTCTTTGGGGCTGGGGAGATGGCTCAGTGGAATAATCACTTCCCTGGCAAATGCAAGGGCCTGAGTTCAATCCCCGGTTCTGCCAAAAAGAAAAAAAAAAAGAAAGAAAAAAGCCCTTAGTGTGATGACTCTTAAGTGGTGTGTGTCTGTCTTATAAGACATTGTCACAAACTAGTGGTGAACATTTAGATTTTCTTTTTCCTGGGCCAGGGAGATAGCTCGGCGGTCTAA
>NW_004524599.1:3082702-3088060 GCF_000260255.1 Octodon degus
TAAATAAATAAATAAATAAATAAACAAAATGTTTACAGCAATTTCTGTCAAATAAAAACTTGGGAGCCGAGGAGGTAGCTCAGTGGAATAAGTGCTTGCCTGGCAAGGGCAAGGTCCTCAGTTTGATCCCTGGCACCACCAAAAAAAAAAAAAAAAAACGTATTCACCAGATCTGGCACTGTTGGATTTTTCCCCAAAGTCAAAATAACCATAAAAGGTAAATGCTCTGGATCGATTCGTGACATCAAGCAGCCTCAATGTAACTAAAGACACTCATGAAAGAGAAATGCCAGAACTGCTACAGGAAATGCCAAGAATGATGGGATAACTATGTGTAAAGTGAGGGGATTGGGGCTGGGGACAGAGCTCAGTGGCATGTGCAAGGTCCCAAGTTTGATCCCCAGTAAAGGAAAGAAGAAAAGAAAGTGAGGGGAAGTATTTTTGAAGGGGTTTAGTGGCAATGTACATATTGTAATAACTTTTTTATGTATTTAGTACAGGGTCTACAGGATCTCACTATACAGATCAGACTTGTGATCCTTTCTGTTTTTCAGCCTCCCAAATGCTGGGATTACAAGTGTGCACCACCACGCCCAGTCTCATTTACTGTCTCAGCACACCCCAGGGGTGGGGCCAGCACGACATATCAGTGATCGGACCCCCAGCCCCTGTGTCAGCCTAAAAAGGTGCTTTAATCAACTGAGCTATCTATTGTAATAACTTTTTAATTTAAACATTCACCTTATTTTTTGAGTACATTTCATATGTGAGCTTTTGTTGATAATGACCCTTAGACTAGTTCTCCTACTGCAGAGAGGCTCCAAAGGGATTGTGGGTAGTAAGACTATCGCAGAAAACTTGGGTCCAAGCTCTTGCTTTGTCTCTGGAATCCTATACCTGTTACAACCCTCTTCAAATCCCTTGTTTGTTGAAATGGAGCTGATCCATCCTGTTTATCTCACTGACTTATTATGTGTAAAAAGTGGGAGGAAATAACGCCTGAGTGGTTTATAAACTCTAAAGCTGCTGTGCTAATAAAAGCATGTGTTTATCAGTATTCATTATGTGCTAGGAACTGAACTTCATATGACCAATCTCATTACATTCTCACAATAACCTCATAATAAATACTGCTTAGAAGTGACTATGAAAACTTAAGTATCTTGCTAATCGTCATGCCAGCAATAAATGAGAGGCCTGGGATTTGAAGCCAGGCCACCTGGCAGCCAAGCCCACACCCTTACCCAACTGCCCTAGGGTGTTCCCAGTGTGGTGTATTACAAACATTATTAGAAGTTGAGGTTAAAGCTTCTCCTGCTGGGTTATCACTGGGTAGAAACAGTGCTATTGCCATGGGCTTGCATCTGCATCTTTTCCTCTGTTCCATTAACTATAGACCTCTTTGTAAGGTTGACGTAGGTGATTCAGAATTACTCTCTGTGGGAAAAGGTCTCTCCTGTGTCTAACTCCTAGCATTTCAGGGAACAACATATCTGCCTAACCTGCATTACAGTGAGATGACCACACGGCATCCTCTTTCTAAGACAGGTCACAAGGTAGAAATACTATAACTGGTTACAGTCATGACTGGAATTTCAGGCTTTCCACGGCAGCTGGGTGTAGTGTAGGACTTCCCAAATGAGAGTCAGCTATGGAGATATTTTTAAGGAAAAGTGTTTTCATGGGTCATTAAGACCACATCTATGGGCCCCCAATTTGAGAAATGCTGATGCATAGTCTAAAAGGCAGTGCTGAGCCTGAGCTTAGGAAACCCAGATTCTTGTTCTGCCATTACTATTTCCTGGATACCGGTGGCCTAGAGGTGTGGTCACTTAACATCTGATTTTTCTAAGGGGACCTGGTTTATGTCTTTATGCAAAACCTGCTGATTCTAAATGTTGGAAAATAGTACAATATTTAAAACCCTAGGAGACCAAACAGAACTAGCAGTTTGAAACCCTAAAGATGAATTCCACCAGAAGTTTCCATGGGGCCATCATAAAGGCCCCATGGGGTTGCGGGGCCACCAAGTTTCCCCCCATCACAACCAGCACAGCTGGATCTGTTTTTCTAGTGATGCTGTATCAGCTCGCTTGAGAAACACTTCCATGGCTAACCACCAGATTGGGTTGTATTTAAAGGCACTCACTGCTCTAAGAGCCACATACATGCCTATTGACTCTAGAGGTAGGAGTAGACAGAAAAGTCTTTATGGTGCCCTTGTTTAAAAGAACTATTCATAGATTCAGAGGTTTGAACAGGGAGGTGTCATCTCTGCCCCCCAGCCCCCAGTTGCTGTTTGGCAGGCTCAGCCTTCCTCAGCACCTTCCTTCACCTTTACACCTCACCAAAATTGGAACATGAAATGACAGTTGTAGAAAGGCCTCTCTGTAAAGAAATTCCAGGTTCGAACAGCCAGCCACCCCATGTCAGCCCCTCTCACGTACTTTGGGCTCAGCAGCCAGTGGTGTGGCGCTTTCTGAAAAATGGTTCCCTGAAAAGCAATTAATTTCTGAATGCAGTTCAACCTCCGGTTGCTTAAAGGTTCTTCTTAGACCTTTGATGGCCTGCGTGTTTATTCTGTAGAGAAAGAGGCTGTCGTGTTTAGGAATGCATGCAGCAGCGGAGTTGGAAGGGGCACAATAGCATGAGAGCGTAGAGCCTCCCCTGGAAACGCGGGAGGGACTGTTTGCAGCATTTGCACAGCTGAAAGGATGCACAGTGTTGACAGTCCTGGCAGACGCAACAGATAAAAACTGCCACTGGAATCTGGCAAGGAACCTGTGTGTGTGTGTGTGTGTGTGTGTGTGTGTGTGTGTGTGTGTGTGTGTGTGAGAGAGAGAGAGAGAGAGAGAGAGAGAGAGAGAGAGAGAGAGAGAGAGAGAGAGAATGTGTATGTGTTATAGTCTTGTCTGTTGTCTCTTTCAGCGGTAATTCCACTGGTGCTACAATCACTTTACCACATTATTAAATGCCTGATCTAAGATTAGAGAAATTATTTATAATAATTTCCTTGGTGGTCCAATAATCACCTGGGTGGTCTAAGGACACCAAGATGAGTTTAAGGGACTAAAAGTAAAGAAATGAAATGCAAAGACATATCAGGAAAGCCTCATAAACCTACAAACAGGATTACCTCAATAGTTTCTCAAAGGGACATACATGACAGGGAGGCCCAGCATAGACAGTGACACAATACTGAGATGGAACCCTCTGATCACCCTGCATTGACAGAAGGCTTTCTATTGAGAGCTTGAGCGGGGGGAATAAAAGTCTAAGAGATGTTATCAAACACCACGCATGCCTGTAGCCCTCATTTATCAAATCTGGGACCCTCACTCCATCAGATTTCCAGAATTTGCTTCTCTTCCTGCAACACCTCATCCTTTTCTTGAGGGGAACGATGTTGTCACCTGCAGTTTTGCTCAGTTTGGTCCAGCTTATTCTATTTCTGACACACAGGAGCATTATTCCAGTATTGGCCTATTAGTCTTCTGTGCCCGAGCACCATTCTATCTGTCTGCCCAAGCAAAATTTACAAACTTGCAGATGTCACCAGCTTCCCCTGGTTTTCCAAGCTGGGTCACATTCTTTTTTTCAGAGCTTCTTGGATGGGCTTGGGAAGAGGAATCTATCATATCTTGACAACTTTCTATATGGAAATCCTCTTCCACTCTGCCACACACTTTTCACTCAAAAGTTTCAGGATTTTGCTATGATTCTAAATGGGATCAATGATATCGTCTTTCTTTGCTTTAGACGCACACGTCCCAGCCTCTCTCCCTTGTTCTGTTTGGAACAAACAGTGTATTAATGCACTGTTAACCCGTCATGAACTGGACCTCAATGGTGTAACACCGGCAGCAGCTCTAACTCAACATGTACCTCTTCTTCTAAGTTCCTAGACATCTATTTTTTTTTTAAAGGAATAGAAAAGTTAGTTGGAGAATAGGAAGAATTCCTGAGAGACTAGAAGGTCTCAAATGGATTACCAATAAGCCCATTTCTCTGAGAAAGTTTTATAGAGCAAAATCAGGTGAATATATGTAAGTCAAAAGGATAATCAACAAGGGCCAGAGATATAGCTCAGTAGCATAAATACCTGCCTGGCAAATACAAGGTCCTGAGTTTAATCCCTGATACTAGAAAAAACAAAAAATGGGTAATCAGCAAATAACATTGTAAGTATGGCCACTTGGCTAATACTGAGCCAAGCAATAATAAGGGCATATAGATGACATCATTAACCTTGGTCAATAATCTATAGTTTTAATCTTGCCTTTAATCTTAATCTTAGTCTTAGTCTCGGTCTTTGTGGGTAAATTAGGATGGCTCACCCCTAATGAGATCATGGTTTATTGTGTGGGAAATCTCAAAAGGGATTGAGATTAAATAAAAGAATAAACTTTCTTTTAGTCTTTCAGGAGGTATATAAATCTGGCCATGGTGACTCTGCCTCTAGCCACAGTTTTGTTGTGTGCTCATCTTTTGTACTGACTCCTTCAAGGGCCTTCTGGCTGTCTGTAATATTTCTACCTGTAACAGTCAGGGTTTACAAGGAAAAAGATTTAATTTATAGGAATTATTTTATAATATTTACCTAAAGAGTCAAATGCAAAAGAGTACGGGAGATATGTCCAAATACTAGAGGCCCACAGGATCCAGCTGAGGGCCTGGGTCCCACAGCAATGTCCTGCACGAGTCCAGCTGCAGGCTGGAGCCCATGACAGTGTCTCATGCACGTCTGTATCAAGGATGTGCACTGGAAATGCCCAAAGGTGAGTGGTGAAAACAAGAGAGCCGGTGCCCGCAGCCTGAGGGATCTATGTTGCACCTCCCAGCAGGGGACCACAGCCATCCTCAGAACCAGTGAGGCGCTGCAGAATCTGGAAATTGGGCAAATGCATAAAAGCAAGACTAGACCTCATTGCCTAAAGAGCACCCTGCCTGGTCAGTGTCAGCTGTCACTCACTAGGAAACCTTGTGTCACATGATACTAACTTTGCAAAGGTATAAATAAACATCTTTACTGTTGTTCTGAGGGTCATTTACCAATCAGGCATTGGCCACCACCTGCCCTCAGCTATTATCTCTTGCTTTTATTTTCTAAATCCTCTCACCATTTTCTCCTAGGGACCACTAAAAGACCAACAAATCTCTATACCTGGAACCTGAGCTCCTCCAGTACTGAGTATAGCCGAGTTCATATCAGGAAAACCAGCAGGACAAGCTTCTCCAGCAGAATCAATAGCACCATTTCCCCCTTCAGTTGTCTTTTTTTTTTTCATTTTATTTTATTTTTTTTTTTCTTTTCAAAGTTTTATTGATAAACATATAGCAATGAGACAGTTTCAAATC
>NW_004524599.1:3088785-3098044 GCF_000260255.1 Octodon degus
TCTCTCTCTCTCTCTCTGTGTCTCTCTGTCTCTGTCTCTTTCTCTCTCTCTTTCTCTCTCTTTCTCATGTTTTGTACAGGGTCTCACTAAACAGCTCGAACTCATAATGATCCTCCTGTTTTCAGCCTCCCCAGTTCTGGGATTACAGGGGAGTACCACCATGCCCAGATTCCATTGATTCCATTTGTATGATCACTTGGATTTAGCAGCCTCTAAGCAAGAATAAACAAATTTTGTAAGAAATTAAAGCATGGATAAGCAAAGCATCCACCAGCATGGAAAGGCAGGTCAGCAAAAGAGCCACACCTAGATGCTACTCCTAAGGGACTGGAATAGAGGTCTAACCAGCTGGCTCTTAGACCCCTCTACTAATGGAGGTTATCTATAAGCCTGATATTTCTTGTCATAAATCCTTCTAGTTTGTTCTGTAAGAAGACAGAGAGCTTGATGGTTTTAAAGGACAATTATTTTAACTATGGAATATAAAAACTCTTGCTTAGCTTTTATAGCTTCTACCATAGTTTTTTAGCCTTACTGAATCCTAACAATGATCAGTTACTAGTGTAGCTGAAAACTACCAGCAATAATCAGTGATTGGCCGGGGAGATGGCTCAGTGCAATAAGCACTTCCCTGATAACGGCAAGGGCCTAAGTTCAATCCCCAGTTCCACCAAAAAAAAGAAATTCCAGTGATTGGAGCCCCTTTGTATGTTTAGCTTTTAATAAGCTAAACTTAATTGATTTCATGCATCTTTTGGTTATAGTTTTCTGTTGAGTATTTAAGACCAAGTTAAAGTGAGACCTATGTTAATCAAAATTAACCTCTTCTATCTATCAAGGCCTCTTGCTATCTATCACCTCAGGTATTACTTTTGGAACCATGTACAGAGCCTCTTGGATCCTCTATCAGTGTCAGCCACCAGGATACATCATAACCTTGCTTGACCATGTTGCTTTCTGTAAAAGCAAGGTAGACTTTTCCTCTTTGGTGACTCGTTTTTTGGGCACACTGTACATTTAATGACAGTGTCCAATGGAGTCCAGCAGAGTTCCTCCTGAGGAGGTTGGATGACTCACCAAAGTTGTGGGATCCTGTAGGGAAGGTTCCCTCATGTCCCAGCTTCTAGTTGACCTTGCAGGGCCAGCCACTGTCCTGTTAGCCCAGTGTCTTCTTATTTCTGATCATCTCTAGCTTTTAGTTGTTGAACACCCAGAAAAGATCAGTTATGTCAGTATTGCAGTGAGAGTAGTGGCTTAATTACTATAATCTCATCTAGCTATCAAGCAAATAAAATATAGCCCGGAGATTGTTATTTCTTATCAGTCATGATTATTTTAGAAGTTGAATTTTGGGGCTGGCAAGATAGCTCGGGGAACTAAAGCACCTGTGTAGTCAAACTTAGGCAAGCACAGGGACCACAGTTCAATTCCCAGCACCACATGCCATGCCAGACTTGACCCCAGGATGGGAGGCTGAGCCAATCAGAGTCTGGGAGTGGTGGCACATGCCTGTAATCCCAATAGAGGTGAGGCTAAAAACAGGAAAATCACTATGAGTCCAAGATCTGTGACCCTACAACAACCAAATACATTTTTTTAAAAGTTGAATTTCTGTAGAATGCTAATAAACATCTTTATTAATCATCTTTACCCAGTAGGTTTTAAAGAACTCAACCTGATATGATCTCCATCTTATGCAAACCTTGATGAGATATTGCCTTAGAGCACAAAATAGACCTTACTCTAGGAAAGTAGGATATAGCTTTGTTTGGGAGCAATTCTTCCTTAGGTAAGGTCCAGCTTTCAAAATTTGTGTGTAGAAGCACCTGGGTCCCCTTCTCATGAGCCTGTGACCCTTGGGTGAACTTAGCTGCAGGTTCTCTTTCAGAGTGTCAGCACATCTCTAAGAATAGTGGCTGGCCTGGCAAGATATTCTGGAGAAAAATTATGACAAGAGAGAGGCAGTCTTCTGGGATAGCTCTTAATACCTGTTTTTGTTAGTTGTTGAAGAGTCTGTTGGAATTTAGTCAGATAAACAACAATTTTAAAGTTTTATAGAGAAAACTTGAGATGAAGACCCACACATAGTATTTTAGCATGACAATAATTACCTTTGGAACACCTTTAAGTGTTTGTCTTAGCATAAAATAACCTTTTTAGTTAATGATCTATATCCAGTACATAAAGAAGTTCTCACCTAATTTTTTATCCTTCAAAAAGAGAAAAAATGTTGAGCTCAACAAACGAGGCATAGATGTTGCAACCAGTCACAAATTAAACAGAAAAACAGACTGGCATTCATGATAGTTAATGGATGAGTATACACCCAAATGTATTTCAATAAGTTGAGTTGCAATGACCTTTTTATAATTTTTAGGTTTGTAACTACAAGTAGGCTAGTCAGAACTTTTTATAAGTCTGTTAACAGAGATCTCTTGTGATAAGAATCAGAAGGCAGCCCTGTCTGTCCTGCTGGCTCTGAGCCCAGTCTGAGGCATTCCCTAGACCTAATCCCATCCAGTGGCAGTGGCAGAATCTTACACTTTAGAAGACCTGTACACATGTGCTGGAGGTGTGAGGAAGTGGCCAGAACTTGATTAGCCACTCTTCCTATGCACCTGGGTCCCTTCTCATGAGCCTGTGACCCTTGGGTGAACTCAGCTGCAGGTTCTCTTTCAGAACGTCAGCACATCTCTAAGAATAGTGGCTGGCCTGGCAAGATATTCTGGAGAAAAATTATGACAAGAGAGAGGCAGTCTTCTGGGATAGCTCTTAATACCTGTTTTTGTTAGTTGTTGAAGAGTCTGTTGGAATTTAGTCAGTAAGATGACACCTTTTTGCAAGACATCTGTTTCTCTATAAAAGACAAAACCACTAGTGAACAGTATATCATCTACATACTGCAAGACTGTAATGTGGAAAAATATAAAATGTGCCAACTGAAGGGAGAGCACTTGTCCAAAAAGATGAGAACTATCTCTTAAAGCAAAGAAAGGCAATTCTGACCATTTTCCCTGTCTCTTACAGTACAACTCTAGTTGCAAAATACTTCTCTCTGCATTTTGCTTTATCCCTAGGGGGTTGGCAGGCCATGTAAGGCTTCAGAAGAATATTGAACCACTCTTTCTCAATACATGAGGGTTGCACAAATTCCAGTGCCCATTTCAAAGGAGTAAGAGAAGATGATATTCCGTTTCCAAACACTAGAAAAGAAAAAATAGGTATTCCTTTTAATCCCTACTTGGTTTTTATGAATCCTCAAGATATCTCAAGATGACCTGTTCCAGAGAAGGCAGCGGCTATCTGGAGAGTGACCAGAAGGTACGTCAGGCCAAACTATGTACTCTTAATGATGCACATGCCTACATGCTCTGGTAACTCAAATTCATAACTCAAAAATGTGTTTTAAAAAGGATAAGCAACAACTGATTTCTGCTATAACAGCCATGTTTAAAGAAGGAAGCACTATAGCAAAATTAAACCAATAATCAAGAGACCTAAGCAACTGTTTTCTAATTCTTTGAATGAGAGTAAAAGGGGGAAACAAATCCAAGGGCAGGTTGGAAGTTGTTGAAGCCCTTCACAAGGTTTAAAAGAGGTCACCTCTAGGAACAGATAGAAGCAAAGTAATGCCTTGGGAAAATCCTGCCAGGGTCCTAAGGCAAACAAGTTGCTGAGATGTTTGTGCTATCTACCTAATCCTTTAGCAGGAAGACAAAGCTATGTTTTACTCAAAATCACCTAGCTCTACAGATTTCTATGGCTCTCTATCTGCCGTATACTTAGGAATCCTTCATGTTAAAACCTGTACTCATCGTAGTCAACCACACTTCCCTCCCTGACACACATAAATGAAGAAAGCCAGGCTTTACGAGGAAGAGAGCTAGAAGGTTGGAGCCTTTCTGAGAGCAAGAGAGAGTGAGATAAGAGTCATTTAGAAATTCTCTCTCTGAATGTATTTTTGTCCCCTAATATAATGCTTACAAAAATAGCCCTTCTGGTGTCACCTAATAGTTTTTCGCTGTGTCTCAGATTTCAGTTTTCTGTATCTGCTGGATGAAAGCTTGTGCCTATATCACTAGGCAGGGACATCATCTTCATGTGTGTCCTCTTGGATGGGCAAACTTTAAGTGTCTTATTTGACCCAGAGATGAAGTATGGGCTCCTCACCTGAGATGACTTCCCCATCTCTGATGTTAACAAATGCTCATTCTCGGTGGGTTCAACTTGAAAGTTGTTGATAGGAAGGGACAATTGAGACAGATTGGACTAAAACCTTTTTAGAGTCTTTCTCCCTGATTTTTAGGAGAAACATACCTCCCTCCCTGGCCCCCCAAAAAAGGGAGAGTACAAAGGGATAAGAAAAAATCAGAGAAAGTCTTCTCACACACACAGTAAGTTGCTGAGACAACTTACCCATGAATCATCACCATTAGCCTAAAAAGACAAAAATGGGAAATCTCAAGAGCTAAGACTAGCTCTTCACCAGTGGAAGATCAGACTAGAAAGAAAACTGAGGCAGAAGAGGCTTGACATTCTCCTTTATGAGCATGGAGAGGGTTCAAGCCAGACTGGCCCAGTATCCTACTCTCCTCCCAGATTTAAGGTCAGCATCCACACAGTTGAAAATGACTGGCTCAGGGAACACTGATCTTATAAGAGATATTTATATTTTAGAAACTAGATTTTGTCAAAAAAAAAACAATAGCATCTTACAAATTCATATTTACTTAGTTTTAACCTTTACTATGGGATGCTGTAATGTTACTCTTCCCCACCACTGCTTGTCTGGGATGAGACAATAACAGAAGAGTCCAACAAGTCAAACTGGTCAAGCGAGGAGCATAAGTAAATTCACCAACTAGTAAGTCCATACACAACATAGAAGTATAGGGCCCTACTGGCAAAAAATAACATGTCCCAGCAAAGAAACATCATAATCTTCCTGTGTTGACAAATTAAATTTACCATCATTTGACTCACCCTCTAGAAAAAGCATAAAAAGACAAGGCACAAGCAACTGGCAAACAAGAATGACAATTTCTAATTACCTAAGTAAATCAGAATCCAGAATCCATGAAACATAAGCAAACTCTTACCTCCTTCCAATAATCTCAGTGTAATCTGCAAAATGATATAGGGGAGGAAATGTAACTCCCGAACTGCTAGATGTCAGAGATGCCAAGTTCATGTTCCCCACAGTCAAAGAATGAATATTAAGGAATAGTGGAGGTTAACAAGAAAATGTATTGGAGAATAGAAATGGGGAATAGAAACAAATTCTGAGAGACAAGGTGGGTTCCAAATAGGTTAGGTTTACATTTAAAATATAAACCAAAGCCCAGAAATTGCTGATAAAAGCACTATGATTTAGATGTTCGCTGACAGGCCCTATATATTAGATCTTCTTTTGCTATTTCACCAAATTGATGTTTTGACAGGTGGCATGTTATTTGGTTGGCAGGACTTACTCTACAGCAATTTTCTCTTCAGCCCTCTCTGAATTTCCTCTACAAGGTATAAACACCATGTTCCTACAATAGGTACATTTGTGGACCAGAGGTAATAATCAAAAGCCCAGGTCCACAAGTGCTGGAAAAGACCCTAGTAGTATTTATAGACCCTATTCCATGGTGTTTTATTTCATCAAGTAGTTTTAAATATGGTTTAATCCTTTCTTTTTCCTCTGGTGAGTTATTGATTCTTCAGCCTTGAAATGGACATTCAAATAAATATTGGTTGAGCAGATTTGATAGCCCTGTCTGATTTACTAGGAAGGAAGCATTCATCCTCTCTATAATAGCTCTTCGGGCATCACTGGAGTGTTATTTAGTAGCCTCTCTGGAGAATTACAGTACGGTTTCTCCTCAGCTGTGACACCCTGAGGAGAATTATCTCTCCCTCTTTCTGTAGAAATAAGGAAATGAGTTTCATGAAAGACTCCAGTTATGTAGACAATCCTTGGCCTCCTCACTTCATTTAAGTCATCTTGCCAATAGTATCTCTGGAGAGTAAATTTTTTGTGTTTCTTTTAAGATTTTATTGATATTCTACCACTTTGGCACTTGCTGTATTTTTCTAAGTGAGAGGGTACCCCCAGCCCTTCACTGGCTCTCATTACATTGATGTGGTCGTGCCTGAGAAACTTGGACTTCAGGTCTCTCAGAGGTGTTGCCTCAGATCCAGTTCCCTCTCAGCCTACCTGCACCTTTGTTCAGGGGCTGTGACAGGGGTTTTGGCACCTCCCTGCATTCTGCCTTCAACCCCAGACTCACGCACTTAGAAGGATGAGGAGTTACTCATCACAGACTGAGCACATGGTGTTCCCCTTTCTTGGAAACCACCTTACACCTGGGTACCATATCTCTTTTCAGCCCAGGGAGCTGCTGTCAAAAGAATTAAAAGGAACTTGGAAGTGTGGGCATTCTTTGACCTGGAAAGACAGGAGAGCCACTGAGTCCACCTTCATAGTTTTGGTAGCTGGGCAAGTGGGTGCTACCCAGATTCCACCCCATAATGGATATGTCCTGTCAGGGATCCCTCAGCTATAGAGAACCCCTTGACCAAGGTCACTCCCTTTTCCAGAGTGACCTGCACACCATGACTAATTGCAGTGGGAAGACATGAGCTTGACCATCCTAGCCCAACTTGGAACAAGTCAGAAGGCCTGTTCTGGCTCCAGCACTCCCAGGAGGCCAATGCTGGGCTGAGGCTAGCATCCTAGCTCACCACCTCCATCTGTCCACACCCTCCTCTGATGCTGAGCCCAAGAGCAGTCTCCAATGACCTCTTTTGTGCAAAACTCCAGGGGACCCGAACTGTGACATAGAATGGTGTGTATTTAAAACTATCATTTTCAGCAGCAGCAGCTTCTGATCTGTCCTCACTAACAACAACTAACCTCCCCACCGAAATGAAATTGGGTGAGAATAAACTAATAACAAAGGAGGACATTCTGTAGTTGTTGCCTCCCTAATAATAGCATCAAAGATATTAAATCATCAGGCATTTCATTTCCATTACTTCATTTAATCATGAAATTTTATGAAGTAGATACTATCCTCATTTTTGTGAATTAGGAAATAGATTTGGAGATGTGAAAATAACCTGACTAGAACAAAGGCAAAACTGGATCAGCCTTTTCCCTGAGTCCCTAATCTGCCCTTGCCTGCTGTGGGAAATGCTTCTCCTTTGTCCTCTTTGCTTCTAAAATGCTGCTGTACTCATTACACAGTCAAATAAAGCCTTCTACACACAAATTTTGAAAGCTGGACCTTACCTAAGGAAGAATTGCTCCCAAATAAAGCTGTATCCTACTTTCCTAGAGTAAGGTTTATTTTGCACTTTAAGGCAATATCTCACCAAGGTTTGTATAAGATGGAGACCATATCAGGTTGAGTTCTTTAAAACCTACTGCGTAAAGATGATTAAAGAGCTTCTTATCTGTCTCTATGTTGCTTTTGTTTCCTAGTATTAAGGGACAAACCATATAGGAGACCGAGTTAAACCTGCATCTTTATGCTTAGAAATCTTCTGCCACCCCACAGCTCCATCCTTCAAGCCCTGCTAACAGGAGACCTTAATCCCATGGTAGACATTCTATTTCCTACATCATCTCTGGCTTCATCTTCATACATTTACTGTTGCTTTGCCCTCGTTTCTCCTTTTACTTGAGATTTTTTTTCTTCTCTTACCCTGCTATATATGTTCTTCTCAGCTGTTTTAAATCCATTTTAGAAAATCATTTCCGTGTTCTATGCTACTTAGCTCTTTCCCCCCAGTCTCCTCCTCCATAAGACTGGTTCAAGAATAACTTGGTTTGCTAGAAACCACAAAGTTGAGTCAGTGCTATGACTGTGTCTAGACATCCCCCCAAAGGCTTGT
This sequence comes from Octodon degus, assembly GCF_000260255.1. Lineage (NCBI taxonomy): Eukaryota > Metazoa > Chordata > Mammalia > Rodentia > Octodontidae > Octodon > Octodon degus. Next base: position 3,096,670 of record NW_004524599.1, read on the forward strand.
GTGGTTGTAGGTGGGGCTCTGCAGAGGTGGCAGGAACTGGAGTGAATGGCTCTGAGATACTGGGATTGATTCATGATGTGACATTGGGATTAAGAGAGGCCCATCCTGGGTGGGAGTGCACTTGCCTTAAGGCCAGGTAACATGGATAGAACATAGGGCACAGAAGGAGGGCTTCTGTTGCCCTTCCTTGCCACTTGCTGCCTTCTGCCTGTCATGACCCTTTCTCTTCTGTGATGCACCCCTGCCATCTACCCTGCCCGGGAGCCAGCTGATTATGCAGTGAAACTGCGAGCCAAAATAAACCTTTCCTCCTTTAACTTTGGGTATTGGATATTTTGTCTCAGCAAAGACGAAAGTAACTCAGACAGTCGAGAAAATAGAGGTCTCATACACTTGCTTTTCCTAACCACTTACTAATATTAGGAAGGCAGAGTTGCACAGTGGAGCCAGCATAGGATTAGAGTTGAACTGGTTCCAAATACAGTTTATCAATAATGTGGCTTTGAGCACATTAAAATTTATATGTGCTAAAACCACTAAACCTATAATAATGCTTAACTTGTAATGCTGAGCTGACTAGAAGTTATGTGTGTAGCACCAAAATTTGCTCAAAGATCATATGTACCTTCTTTTCATTAGATTATATGTCCCTGGTAGGCAAGGATGAAGCAAATTCAAGGTATTCCAGTCTCTTAAATAGTACCATGAGGCACTGTGCGTACTCTAAAGAAGCAGGACTGTGAATGAATTAGTGGAGGAAGGAAATAGTGGTGGATTATGAGCTCTTTCAATAGCTGACTAGATAACTGCTAAAAGCCTTATTAAGTCTGATTCCTTGGAGGAGAAATGGAGAAACATAACCAGATCACTTCTGTTGTGTTTCTGGTGCTAGGAGTAGAATTCAGGGCCTCATGTAATGCTGGGCAGGAGCTCTACCACTGATCCCCAGCTCTTACTTGGACCATTTCTCTGATCCTTTCCAGCTTTAAATTCAATGGTTTTATGAGATATGATGACTGTTTAATCCCAGAGATGGTTGGTAGGGATCACAGATGCCCCATCCCCTTTCTGTCTGCTTCCCAAGATACTGATTATGCACTGAACTTAACTTTCCCTAGCGCTGTCCCTTCCTTGGTCTGCAGGAGAAAGAAGGAAAATGCCTGACAGTCACCACTGGCAGCAGCACGAGGGCTATGTCCCCCATCACACCCCCTTGTGGCCAGTCTACTTGGTTCCTGGGCCCACAAAGTGACAAAGGTGGTCAAATTCACTGCCCCCTCACCCCCGGCCAGGGAGACAGCTCAGTAGAATAAGCACTTGCCTGGCAAGCACAAGGGCCTGAGTTCAATCCTGGTTCTGCAAAAAAAAAAAAAAA
>NW_004524599.1:3098609-3105052 GCF_000260255.1 Octodon degus
TTTTTTGCGGAACCGGGGATTGAACTCAGACCCTTGCACTTGCCAGGGAAGCGCTTATTCCACTGAGCCATCTCCCCAGCCCCACTCTAGTAACTTCTGGTGTAAAAAACTAGGAGGTAAGCCAACTCTGAATACCTCCAAGTCTGAATATGCAAGCATTCATGAGCCCATTCCTTCAACTTCTCTGCATGAATCTTGGCTTGATCACTTGTGATCTGTTTGACTTCCCATAAGTTTATCGTGTTCTCTAAACTCTGTTTGCTCACCTGTTAAAGAGGATGACAGAGAATAATACCTAGCTCGTAGGTGCAGCAAGGAGTATGTGATGCACCCAGCACACAAGCATGTAATAGAATACATAACAGAGATTTCTCCTAACCATGGCAGGAAAGGATGTGCTTTAGAGCTATGGTGGAATGATTAGGAAAACAGAAACTCTCGGTCTCTGTCCTGTCTCTGGCAACGTTGTAGTGTAAGGTGGCCCCGGCCTCCTACTAGCCTGCCATACCAAAAGCTCTCAGCACTGGGAAAGTGTGAAAATGTCCCTTGTCAATACTTACACTGCTGAAATCACCTTCTAGCAAACTGAGTTTTCTGGTTCATTATTTTCCTTTTGTCACCTTGCTGCTCCAAGTTTCACTCTGCCAATTCATTTCCATGGACAACTAAAGAAAATTTTTTTCTTCTGAAGAAGTAAATTCCTTTTTTACAAAAAATTGTTTCATTAAAGTACTCCCAGTGACTATATTAACAAACAGCAGGGGCATTAAACTCCTTTTTTTTGTTTGTTTGTTTGTTTGTTTGGTTGGTTGGTTGGTTCGTTAGTTGGTTGGGTTTTTTGTTGTAGTTGTTCTTTGAGGTAGGGTTTCTCTATGTAGTTCAGGCTGGCCTTGAGCTCACTATGGAGCCCCTGCTAGCCTCAAACTCATGGCTGTCCTCCTACCTCTGCTTCTGAATACAGAATCAATGTTTTTAACTGGACTGGAAGACTTGGGCTATTTGTCAGCCTATCCATCAGGTTAACCCTCTTTTCATGATATTCAGATTAAGACCCCAGCTTAATAAACATTCTTTGCCAAACACTCTGCTTTTCTGACTTACATGACTTACTATCCATTTATATGCCTAGCTAACTATGCTTGGTATTAGACTAAAAACTTGACACATTATCTTTGTGACATCTCAGAGAGTTCGTTACTATTGTTATCCTCATTTAATAAATAAGTAAACGGTTCTTAGCCCAAGTAAATACAACTCATTAAGAAGGAGATTTTGAGTATAACCCATGTCCCAGGCCCCCTCCTAGCCATCTTAGACAGAGGCTTTCTTTCTCTCAACAAATTCTTCCTACTCGTATCTTGCTTATTTAATAAAATCTGATTTTACCATAATCATTCATATATTTTCCAAGTGAGATCAACTAGATTAATAAAGAAAATTAGTAAGATGATAAAAAGAAGCAGATTGGGGACTTCAGTGACATCTGTCTAATAGTTCATAAATTTTGTAGGGCTGTCCAACTTGTTTTGAGTCACAGATCTTTTTAGTAGTCTCATGAAATTTATGAAGCCCTTCTCAGAATAATGCTTTTAAATTTAAAAATATAAACATTAAAAAAGAAGTTAAGGTGCCAGGGAGATAGCTCAGTAGAATATTTGCCAGGCAAATGCAGGGTCCTGAGTTCAATCCCCAGTACTGCATTAAAAAAAAAAAAGGAGCCTGGGAGATGGCTCAGTGGAATAAGCCCTTCCCTGGCAAGCACAAGGGCCTGAGTTCAATCCCCGGTTCTGCACAAAAAAAAAGAAAAGAAGAAGAAGAGGAAGAGGAAGAGGAAGAAGAAGAAGAAGAAGAAGAAGAAGAAGAAGAAGAAGAAGAAGAAGAAGAAGAAGAAGAAGAAGAAGAAGAAGAAGAAGAAGAAGAAGAAGAAATTAATCACTATTTTAAATGTATGATATGATGATTTTAAATAGCAAGAGCTAGTGGCAGTTTAGGGGCATGAACAACAAATTTTGAGATAACGTCAACAACAAAAATGTTATATAAAACCATCTATGATTTCTATAGTGACAGGTACTCTAAAAGCTACTGGGGATTTATTCCTGCACTCATAATCGAGGAAAATGTTAAATTTCTCCTTCGAAGTTAGTGAAAATAAAAATGTAATTTTCCCTTCACATTAACTTGTGGACTCTCTGAGATCTCTGCCTGGGCCCTTTGGGAGTCTGAATTTCAGGCTAGAAACTCCAAAATATCTATGACTTTATTTGTGCATTCCCTGTCACTCATTCTATAAACATTTATGGGCACCTAGTATATTTTATGTTTCATACTAAGCACTGAGTGTAGAAGTGTTAAATAAGACTCTGTGCCTACCCTTATTGCCTACCAAGACAACCAGGTATATAAACTGATAATATATACTGCATCATAGAGCCAAGATATGTACAAATTATTATTGCTATGTTGTGTTCTCTTGGATTTTAACCTATTGTCTACTTACTAATAACATTTATTCTGACTAAGAAGTCTTAAATGAATTTCTCCAAGTATAATAGATACTGCCCCTCCACTTACAATGGTGTTACAGTCCCACAAACACATCATAAATCTTATGTATTTTAATTCAAAAGTGTGTTTGATATACCTAAGAGTTCTGAGCTACCTTTCATACTGTTTTACTCTTGGAGATGTGTGAAGAAACACATTAGTATTCAAGAGTCCATATCATTACTATACAAAGAAATTCCTGTGTTTCACAGTTATGTACTCCAACATTCCATGTTTGATTTATGTAACTGGATTTTCTCCAGATTTACATTGAACACAATTCTTGATACCTGAAACTTAAAGAAGAACAGGTTTAACGTGGCTCATGATTTCAGAGGATTCAGTCTGTGGTCATCTAGGTCCAAGGCAGGAACATCATGGTGAAAGGGCCTGGTGGAGCAAAGCTGCTTGGTTCTTGACAGCCAGGAAGCAGAGTAGGGGAGCTGTCGCTGAGAGGACGGGGCCAAGGACCACATTCATGCTGTGACTCACACCTCATGACCACCCACACCTACCCAGAGGTGCGCTCTCCAAATCCCCTGCCCCACTCCCAAACCAATTAAGTTGACAGTTAAGCTTATCTATGAAATCCCTCTACAGCATACATGAATCACCAACAGCTCCTAGTACAGGTTCCCCAGACTCGGTCTTGTCCCGATTAAGAGACTGGCTGAGGATATGAAGTTGGGCATCTTTAGTTCAGAAATTTTGGGGATCAAACTTCATGTTTGGTATTTGGGTTTCTCTATGGTTCAAAAAATAAGAAGCCAAAGGTAAGAAATTATTTTAACAAAATCAGAGAGGATCTGACTTTTCAGCATACACTTAAATAGAGAATTTAGGAATCTAGAAGGTCTTTCTTTTCATTTGAATAGTACTTTATAATGATGAAAGCCATCTCACACCATAGTCCTTGAAATCTCCGTGACCTTTTTCTAGTTGACTGATCTTTTCATTCCCAAAGCTTTGCCTTCAATGGTCAATTAATTGCTTCAATGAAGCAATTGATTCACTGCTTCACTGGATCATGACAAGACCCCTTAACCACCCTCTGGCACTGCTGCATCCAAAAGCTCAATCATTCTGTCATCTGTGATCCTGAAGGACACCCGAGATTTTCTTATGGTTCCCCAACTTCATGAACATTTCTCAGGTGCAAACATGCCCCACTCCTACTTGTCACAGTGGAGGCTGGGAAGATAAGACTCTGGCCTTCCCATGCTCTCATAGCAGGGTACTCTGTCTTTCTCTGACACTTCCAAGGTGGAAAAATCTAAACACAGGACAGGGGCTTGGATTCTGAGCAGGCAGAAAGAAACACAGATGTTTGTATTACTTTCTGAAAAAAGCTCAAACAGAAAACTATTCTAGTTTCTCTCCCTTCTCCAAAAAAGGAGAAGCTAAACATGGCCTATATCCTGGAGGTCATTGAAACACTTCAATAACTGCCTTTTCCCCGTCTCACACTGAATTACAACCCGTGAATCTCCCCCATTAAGTTCAATAGTCAATTCACCCCTCTTCGCTAGGGATTTGTCATAATGCAAGAGCGTAGTGACTGTGTCCCTCTTGTTGGGCATCCACCTCTGCTAACCTATTGTGTATTCAGGCCTCACACTGACTTTTACCACAACCTTGCTCCCCCCCATCCTCACTAGCAATCTCCTTTAATCACCATTTCCTGAGCTTACTCCTATACTCGGTGATGTGCTAGGCTTGGAGGATGTTTGTGTCTTCCCTTTCTAAGAGGAAGGAAGATATACAACAGACAAGGACAACTGAGGGTTCAAAACACGGGAGTGCTCAGATTCTTGACAGAAATGTCTCCCATTTAAAGTATCTGTGTCTCAAACAAAGCAGAAAATGGCTCCATTGGTTTCCTTTTGTATTCAGAATAAGCCCAAACTCATTCTAACCGTGATGGTTGGCAAAGCACTACAGACACGGGCCCAGCCTTCCTCCCTGGGCTGCTTGCCCCTGCCCTCCTGCACTCAGTGTGAGCCAGCTCTTCCAGTCTTCTTTCCAGTCCCTGAATAGACCAAGTTCATCCCACCCAAGTTTTCTCCCTTGACACTTCCTATTAGCCGTGATCTCAGGACCGCTTCTCGGGCCACCCATGACCGCGCTATTAAAACAGCCACTCTCCTCCCAGTCACCCTGTCTCACTGCTCTCGTGTCCACTATGCTATGTACCTATCATTCTCCTTCCCCCAAAAGCATGTGTACCAGACAGAAAGGCCCTGTCCAGGCATGCTCGCCGCTGTCCCCAGTGCTCTGCACAGTATTCCCATATACCGAGATGACAAGAAATGTGAAGAATAAATGTAGGAATAGAGTTTCTGTTCCTTAATGCTGCTGTAAAGAATAGAAGTTTATTTCTTTGCACTGTAGAGGTTGGGAAATGCAATATCAAGACACAAGCAGATTTGGTATCTGGTGAGGTGCCTCTCTCTCCTTCAGGGAAGATCCCTGGACCACTGGGTCCTCACAAGATGGAAGAGAAATAAGGGTAAAGAGGAACCTGAGCTATTTCCATCCATCCCTTTTGTAGGGCACTTATACATGATGGGCTTGTGCCGATGGAAACCCACTGTAATTACTTAATCACTCTACAAAATACCCTACCTCCTAATACTACCACAGTGGAGGTTAAGCATCAACATGTAAATGGTAGATGTTCATCTAGACCATAGCATGTGGCAAAGACGAAGTCCCACCTGCTAGGAAGGGCCACTGTCGGCTAAGCAGAGATCGGGATAGTTAATAATATAAATCTTTAGAATGTACTAGAACATCTTGGATCTTCCCATTTTCTGAAAGTCCCTCTGTCCCTTTATAAGTTTTGCCAAAAAAGTGGGAAGAAAAAAAAAATAGAAGTATCTTTGATCAAGAGAGGACAGAACAGCCCAGGAGGCCTTGGAATGAGGATGGAGCTTCATGACAGAACTTGACTAGCGTGTGCACGGCCTTGGGTTCTATCCCAATCAGTCAATCAATCAATCAATCAATCAATAAACAATCTTTTCCAATGGTAAGAAGGCACTTGTCTACTCTGAAGACCTCACCACAAGGGTAAGTAGCTAGGAAGGCCCCAATCTGGCCCTTTCTAAATAGTCAGAGATGACAGCATCTGCCCTCTTATCTGGTCATGTGAAAACAGCCTTGTGTTCAGTCTACTAAATTTCAAGACTAGCAGCAAACAACAGAGCGGGTTCCAAGTCTGCTGATTCTCTTGTCAGTGTGGCAAAAGCCTTGGCAACTTTCTCTTTATCTCAGTACTCTAAGCTATTTATACACTGGCATAGGAAAACATATTATTTGCAGAAATGCCTCTGGATCTTATGTCATTTTAACAGGGACAGAAGATGTTTTCAAAGAACCATATTTCTGTAGTATTTTTTGCAACAAAGACTGTACCGCAATGATCTGCCAGGTTGTGTGGGTGTAAAAACAGCCTCCATTAAATATTCTCCAATTCTTCTTTGGCTGCTTAAATATCTATACAAGTATTTCAGTCTGCCCATATCCTTAGATTTTTGGATTTTGCCCAGGACCAGTTTGCAAGCTTTAAGAATACAAGAGAGTGCTTAGGAGTTCCTTTCCTAATCCTCTCCTCCACTCCCTTGGGGCTTGTTGGAATGAGGCCAAAATCAGTGCCCTCTGGAACTCATAAATTAGATAATCTAGAAATACGCAATTATAGGAGTAATGAATGCAAGTCTCTTCCATAGGCTGCTTCTTAGTCTAAACTCTCTGCAGCTGCCAAGACAGGATGAGGTAGGAGAGAGGTTCAGGGAAGGAAATGCCAGTGAGGGAAGGGAGAGAGAGCTAAAGGAGTGAGAAGAGCTGAGGAGGAGGAGAAGGAAGAGGAAAAAGCAGAGGAGGAGGAGGAGGAG
>NW_004524599.1:3105152-3115853 GCF_000260255.1 Octodon degus
GAGGAGGAGGAGGAGGAGGAGGAGGAGAAAGTAAAACAGGGGCCAAGTAGCAGAATCTACCCAGTAGCACAGTTCTGAGTCTCAGCTAGGTGAGTGAAAGGCTTAGAGCCCAAATCATCTACCAGAGGCATCTCCCCTTGCAGAAGAGACTTGTATGAGCAGCCCTGTGGCACTCAGTTGTGATCCAGGAGAAGCCCCTAGGAGAGTGGACTCAGTAGAAGCACCAGGGGACCTCCTGTCACACATGGTCCTGCAGCAGAAGGGCTGATGGGAGCACTGGCATGGCCACGTAGCTTCTACCCAGTCTGCTCAAAAAGAATAAAAGGCAGCAGCTTTTAAATAGTTTTCCTCAGTGGACTGGGCCCCTAACGCGACCCATCTGTCCTCACAGTCGAGAGCCAAGAGGTCAGGAGCATCCGCAGAGGCCTGAGTGTTCCCTCACCCAGACAGTCATCTACCGTTTATGGACATTGAAATTCTACCCAAGATTTCTTTTAGGGGGAAAATGATCCCACTGCTTCAATAGCTCCAGAATGGCTCGTGGAATGCCACTGACAGAGAGACCGCCCTGGAACCCCAGTCCTTGATCTGAGTCTCTGGGGAGGGGGGATGTTTTCCACCTGAAATCCGTTTCCTCACACCATGCTCTTATGCCCATCTGTGTCTCTCTGCAATCAGCTCTTATGCCTAGTTTTTTTTTCTTTCTTCAGTACCTAGAAAATTCATCCTTTGAGACCCTTACCAACTGCCATCTGTTCTCTGAGGTTCTCCATGGCCTCCTTAGGTACAGAAAGCAGCTCATGCCACTATGTTTCCATGCTACTTTGTGCCCTGGTGACAGCCTGAGTCATATTTTATCATAATTTAGGTATATATTTATGCCCTCCTACTTGTAAAAGTTTTGTTTTATTCCTGGTATCATTCCACACTGATATTCCAAAACTGTGTGGGTCGATTCTCTTGCTCTACTACCAGAAATAAGACCTCTAGCTGGTTGTGTTAGTCTCCTAGGGCCGTCATAACGAGTATCACAACTGGGTGGTTTGAACAACGGAAACATATTGTCCCACAGTTCAGGAGTACAGAAATCCAAAATCTACGTGTCAGCAGGGTTTGTTCCTTCTGAGGAGTGTGAGGAAGAATCTTTTTGGGTATCTTTCGTGCTCTAGTAATTTACTGACAATTTTGGTGTTATTTGACTTAAAAATAAAGCATCTCAGTCTCTATCTTCATCTTCAAGTGATGTCCACCCTGTGTGTGTGTGTGTGTGTGTGTGTGTGTGTGTGTGTGTCTTTCTGTCTGCCTGTCTGTCTGTCCAATGTTCCCCTTTACAAGGAAACCAGTCATATTAGATTACTGGCCTGCCTACTCCAGTATAACCCCATTTTAGCTCCACCTGCAATAACTCCATTTCTCCTTTTTTTTTTTTTTCTTCGTGGAACCGGGTATTGAAATCAGGCCCTTGCACTTGCCAGGGAAGCACTTATTCCACTGAGCCATCTCCCCAGCCCCTCCATTTCTCAATGAGGCCACATTCTGAGGTACTGGGCATTAGGACTTCACCATGTGAGGCTGGAGGGAGGTACAATTCAATTCCTACAAGGAAAAGAAAGCTATATACTAAGTAATTCTGAATTCCTATTACATGCCTTAAGAAAAACTAAAACCCTAGCCAATAATAACAGATAGAGAAAGGAAGGAAGGAAGGAAGGAAGGAAGGAAGGAAGGAAGGAAGGGAAAAGAAAAGAAAGAGAGGAAGGAAGGGAGGGAAGAGAGAGAGGGACTAAATGGCATCCAAAAAGGTGGCTCTAAACTAATTCTCACAATAAAATTACTTGTTATTACAACTTTCCAAGAATCATTAAAATGACAACAAAAGAGAAAACATATCTATACTCCGCCTATTTATTCTACAATGTTTACCTACCTTTGTAGGTAAGCCTACCTTTGCCAAGCAACGTTACAAGTGCTGCTGCGACCAAAAACTAGTATTAAAAAAAATGATAGAGACTGATAAATAGCTGATTCCAGGGGGTTCTCATGCTCTGTCAGAACCTAAATTCTAAGAGCAAGGGCCTGAGTTCACCCCTGGTTCCACCAAAAAAAGAAGAAAAAAAAGGACCTAAATTCTAAGTGGACACTGGGGGAACAGCAGCCCTTGCAAAGACAAAAGCTGTTGCAAAGGCTCTGAGACAAGAACACCAAAAGGAGACAGTGGCCAGCCTATGGTGGGCAAGGCAGGGGTGGCAGTAGAGGCTGGGGAGGCAGGTCGAGTCCAGCTCCGCAGAGCTCTGCAGAGCAGCATGAGGATGTGGAGTTTGGGAACATGGGGTGATAAGGGGCATTGAAAGCGTGCATATTCTATTATCTCACATTATTTTTAAAATATCACAGAGGGCACTGTGTAGGAAATGATTTAAATAGAAGCCAAAAAAAAGACTAGTTAGGAGCCTTCACAGAAGTCTAGACAAGGTGGGACAAAGATTTGGACTAGGAGAAACAGCAGGTTTCAATATTAAATGGATGTTTAAATAAAAGTTATATTAAAGTAAGGGATCCATTGTCATTAACCCCTAAAACAATCCCCTTCACTTGCGCATTCCTTATCCCATCATTCTCGCCACTTCTGGAGCAGTTCTGGGAGTCCTTCTGTGAGCGTCTTTACAAGTTGTGACCCAAGGTGTGGTGACTATTCCTGCTGAGTGTAATCTAAGCACAGGGCAGGCTGGCGAAAGCTCTCAGCTGGGCCCCCACCTACCTTATTCACAGAACTGGCACCGAGCCACCTGGGACTCTTCCTCCAAGCCAAAATGACCATGAAAAGTGAACATTTGTATTAATTCAGGACATGGAAGCAGACACAGTAATGGAACTTAAGACATTCATGAACGAGAATTTCCAGCACTGCTTCAGAAAGTGGGAAGAATAATAAAATAGGTGTGTCCAAAGCAAGGGGGAGTGTTTTCAGAGTGATTGACAGCAATACGTCTTTTATTCTAATACAATTTTTAAATATTCATGGCATCTCTGTCACACCTCATATGCAGACACAAGCACACACTTGTGCAACGTATGCATTGTTGCTAATCTCTAAAGATTCACTAATTCTATGACCTCAGATCTCTATACAGTACTATTACACCAATTTGCCTTTGCAAAAAATGATTCAACATAGCTTGCCAACCCATTTCTGCCAACACCCTCAGGACTCTAGCCATTCTAGGAAATGATTACACAGAGCAGAGAGCACACGAGTTTCCATTTGAGACACAGATAATAACATCATGAAGTGTGGTCTTTGAGGCTGATTTCCTTTTTTATTATTGGAATCTGTATTCCTAATTAAAGGTGATGCAAAGTTGTGCCTCCTGTGCAGTGCAGCCCCAGGTAGACTATTCTGAGAGAATTGGTGAGTGGGTTTTTGAGTGAATAATTAGTTGACTATCTGTTCTATGAAGTCATCTCTCACTCTGACAAGGCAGAGGCTCCTAACTGACCAGTCTACTTCCAGAGTGCTAAAGGCCAATGGACAAGGCTAATGGTGTCGATAATGTCTCTCCCCTGAAGGGTCTCCTCTCCTCCTCCCATGCACACAAGGACCTCTAGATCTCTTGTCATCCAAGCGCCATCTGCCTCCCTCTTTGTCCTATGCTTTGACCAAAACTGCGGATGAGAGTCACTTTCAGTACCACCTACCCCTCTTTACGTGTGTGGCATGAGTACCAGCTCAGGCCTCCCTCCCACCACAGCCTCCCAGAATGTCTTTGTGGGCTCCCACCTCAGCGGTTCTTAAAGCATGGCCATAGCGCTCTGGCACAGGGGTAGAGGGCGCCACCCCTGAGCCTCTTAGGGAGTATCTGTGAGGTCACAGTTCAGGGATAATAATACTAAGATTTCATTGGCCTTTTCCACCATGATGGTGATGAGAGCTTTTGTAAAAGCAAAGGCGAGTAGAATGAGGCCACCTGAAGACCATCCAGACCAACCAGAACCAACAGTCCCATGTTCTCCACCGTCGCACACTCACAAGATCAGCAAAGCACCGACAGCTGCACTTATCCATGCCCTTGACGAAGAGGGAAGCGTTTCTCATTGTATCCAGTCCCAAGCCCTGGACACATGACTTTTACTGTCCAGAGTGCTGAAGCAGGCAATACATGCACATTTCTGCTCTGTACAAGATGGAGCACCAGTGTTTGGGTCACAAGCTGAGCCAACAATTGTTGATTTCTTTATTTTGTTCCATAGAATAACATTGTATATTTTTATTTTATTTTTCTGCCAGGTTAATCGGTTCATTATCAGTAGAATAATGGATTCATTTGTTTGTCCTTGTAGGTCTATTGGTTTTTGGCTCAAAGGAGAGGGAAGAGGGGGAAGGAAAAGAAACAAACAAAGAAACCTCAATCTTTTTCTTATGGTACACGCAAATACTAACTCAAAAGAAACTCTTGCTTCCAGAGGAGCACACAAGAGGATTTTAGTGACCCTGGATTTGGCAAGGACTCCTTCAGGCACAAAAACATTCAAGTTATAAAAAGAAAAATCAATAAATTAATCAAAATCCTAAATTTTTGCTGTTCACAATGATAAGAAAATGAAAGCAAAAGCCATGACTAAATAAGATGTTTGTCAAACGTCTGTTTGACAGAGGAATAATATATAGAATACACAATATACTTACTTCTACAGCAGTAAGACAAGTACCTCATGAAAAGCAGGCCAATGATTTGTACAGACATTTCATCAAAAGACATCCATGAAAGGCACATAGTACGTGGAAAGGCACTCAACAGAATGAGTCACTAGGGAGAAAATTAAAGTCATGATCAGCTATCACTACACGTACACTGGAGTGGCTAAAGTTAAGAGAGGGACAATGGCAAGTATTAGAGAAAATGAAGTCCTGACACTCTTACCCATTGCGAGTGGAATAGTAAATGGTGCCAACACCTTGGAGAGCCATTTGACAGTTTCATAAAAAGTTACACATAGGGGCTGGTGAGATGGCTCAGTGGTCTAAAGCACCTACTTAGAACAAGCTTAGCAAAGCACAGGGGACCGCGGTTCAATCCCCCAGCACCACATGCCAGCCAGCACCGCCCCCTGGTGGGCTGAGCTGGCCACACACACAAAAATAAATAAATTAATTAATTAAAAAAAAAAAAAAAGTTACACATATACTGTACGACCCAGTCATTCTATTGCTAGGCTTTTGTCCACAGGAAATGAAAACATGTCCACACGAAGCGTGGCGCCTGACTAGCCAGAGCGGATGTATTTAAATCTTAAAGGGATTTTACCTGAGGAAAAGTTAGATAAATTGTGTTCTATCCAAACAATGGACAACTGGTCAGCAATAAAAGTAAACAAACTACTAAGTGTTATAACAGATACATATAGTGAATTTGAAAGAAAACCAACCAAGTCAAAAAATAGAGCATATTTTATAATTGCATTTAGATAAAAAAGTAGAACTACCCTGCTAGGTGATGTAACCACTGGTCACATACAGCATTATTAAATATTTGAAATGTGACTAATTCAAATTGAGAGATATTATAAGTACAAAATACATATCAGATTTTTAAGTCTTTGTATAAAGAGAGAATGTAAAAATCTAATACTTTGATAATACCTTGTAAATAATGTGTTGTGTTGTATTAAATATGATCTTAAAATTAATTCCACCTCTCTTTTTACTTTTTTTTCTTTATGTATTTGGTACAGGATCTACAGGGTCTCACTACGCAGCTCAGACTCCTAGAGATCCTCCTGCTTTCAGCCTCCCAAGCACTGTGATACAGGTGCACACCAACATGCCCAGTTTCAATCCCCATCTCAGTGTGCCCGAGGGGCAGGGCCAGCATCACACAGCACGCCAGGGATCAAACCTTGGCTGCTGCACTCTGCTGAAGCAGGAGCTTTAGTTCATTGAGCTATCTGGCCTGCTTTTTACTTTTTTAACACAGCTACTAATAAATTTACAAGGGCCGGGGAGATGGCTCAGAGGAATAAGCGCTTGCCTGGCAAGCACAGGGGCCTGAGTTCAATACCCGGTTCCGCCAAAAAAATAAAATAAAATAAAAAATAATAATAATAATAATAAATTTACAGTTATATTGTATATAGTCACAGCAAACATAATAGCATGTAACAATTCTTTGGGTCAATGGTTTTGCAGGAACGTGCAGCTTTCTAGAGTGACAGAGCACAGCTCAGTGATAGCTGGGATTTGATCTGGAGGAGGTGAGAAGGAAAAACAGACTACAACTACTTTGGGGGTAATAAAAATGTACTTTCTTTATTCTTGTGATATGTACATGGATGTGTACACCACTAAATCATACACTTCAAATATGCCTGATTTATCACGTGCCCACTGTACCTCAGCAGACCTGTGGAAAAGTTTTAAATTTCTCGGTGTGTTTCCAGATTCAGTATTGCTTCTAATCCTTAGGAAACTGTCACTTGTCAAATTTCATGTAACAGTAAAGTAAAATATCCACAATAGTTTGAGGAGGATCTCAATATTGTAAGACTCCTCCTTACTAAGCTACACATCTGTGAGAGGTTTTTCCACGTACTGCACTAGCACAGCAGAAGGGGTGCAGAGCCCTGTGTAAGGGTGCAGCGGTCTGCTACAAAGCCAGACATGAAAGAGGTGGGTAAAAATTTTAAATTTGCCACTCTTTCTGTTTTGCGACTTTGAAAATAGTTATTTTTCATTAAAAATATGTTGTCTGTGCTAACATATACTGGGTATTTTTTGAGTACTTATAAATGAATTCATATTTAAATTTTTTTGTTTAATTACTCGTTCCATTAGAAGTTCCTAGAATGCTCGATGCATCCCATGATTCACAGGAAGGGGAACTTCTCCAGGAGACGTACACACAAGCAAGGAGAAAAACGTATATGTGTATCTTTAAAATCAGCTTGCATCTGTGTACTTTAAAATTGGCTTTTAAATAGTTCAGTCCACTGGGCTTTCGCCAAAGTCCTCTGAGCTAGAAATAAAGAGGCAACTTTTCTCCCTTATCTACTTATCGAGCTTATTTCACTTACTGTAATGACTTCCAGGAAGGCTTTATGCTCAGTCATGCACATTTCGGGACGATTCATAGCGACCTCCATCTCAGGGTTGCAGGAAGCTGTATTATCAGGACCCCGAAAGAAGCCAGAAATCACAGCAGTCGGTTTAGCACCTAATGTAAGAGAATGGATTGCCCTGGCCAGGCAGAGAGCAGCTGAAGAGACGGAAAAGAACGGGACTTTCTGGCAGTGGTCGCCCACACAGGCTGCAGCCATTCCACCTGGGACAAGGGGCTGAAGAGAGAGGTCAGACTCTGAGAAGCTGGGAAGCTTAGAGAACAGGCTCAGAACCCTACAGGGACCCGCCGGAGCCAGAAGCCAGGATATAGGGAAGGGGTGGAGTTTGACAGCTGGGGCCATGTCTCAGTAAATCTGTAAACTGGAATCAGCCGGGCCTGGAGGACTGAAGTACTGCGGCCAAAACACTATGGGCGAAGCAGGGAGCAGGCAAGAAAGAGAGTGGCTGGGCCTTCTCAGCCAGCTTCACAGGCTCCCAAGTCCCCATGGGGCAGAGTCTAAAGAAGGCAGGCAGGGCTCAGCGGATTAAGGCACCTGCTTAGGCAGAGCGCAGGGGCCGGGGTTGGACCCCCAGAGTGCCATGCCAGCCCTGCCCCCCCCCAGGGCAAATTGAGATTGGGTGTGGTGGCACACACCTGTAATCCCAGCGTTTGGGAGGTTGAACACCAGAGAATCACTCCGAGTCCAATAGACCCTGTGCCAAATACATTAAAAAATAAAGGAGCCAGGCAGCAAAGGCAAGAGATGAAGGCAGAGCATCACAAATCCAGCACCAAACAGAGCGCGGTCCACACACCTGTATCCCAGGACTCAGCTAGGTTTGAGCCTGGGCTACAAAGTGAGCTTAAGACCAGCCTGAACTGCATAGCAATACCGTTTCAAACAAACAAACAAAGATTAAAAAAAGAAAAACAGTACCGGAGGGTTTGTTTGAAGCTAAGAGACACCAGCTTAACCAGTAACACTGAGGCAGGGCCCAAATTCCAACTGCTTCCCCCAACACAACATGTCATGTGCTGGAACTCGCCTACATGTGAATGACGGCAACCGCATCATCCCTGCCCGTGTGCCTCTTACTTCAATCTCCAGATACATGAACCTTGTCTTATTTTTTACTAAGATATAATATTTGCACATCTTTATGGGATACATTGTGATACTCTGAAACATGTATAAAATGTATAGTAATGAAATCAAGGTCATATACACTTTGCTCACTTCAAAGTGTTGGGAATTTCACTCTCTTCTAGTCATTTCAAAATATCCTAGTTTTAACCAATAGTTCCCTATTGTGCTATGGAAAACCAGAATTAATTCCCTCTCTGGAACTGTGTTTTGGTGTCTTTATTTAACTTTTGTCACCCACCCCCGACCCCAGTCTCGAATAACCACTCTTGATCCTGTTCTTCTATAAATTCATATTTTAGTTTCCAGGCATAAGTGCAAATGTAGTGTTTGTCTGTCTGCCTGTCTTTCCTTTTTTTTTTTTTGTTCTTTTTGAAAGAGAGTCTTGCTGTGTAGTTCAGGCTGCCTCTGAACTAATATATAGCCTAGGCTGTCCTTGAACTTGCAGCAATCCTCCTGCCTCAGCCTCCCGAGTGCTGGGATCATAGGCATGTACCACCATTCCCAGCTTAAAACAGATTTGTTTTTGTTTTGTTTTGGTACCGGGAATCAAACTCAGGACCTTTCACTTGCCTGACGAGCATTGTGCCACTGAGCTACATCCCTGGCCCACATTTGTTGTTCTGCATCTGTGTTATTTCATTTGATCTAGCTCCATCCACATTCCTGGCAACAACAGGATTTCTTTCTTTTTTGTGGTTGAGCAGTACCTATGCCCTACATCTTCTGTATCTATCACACACAGAAGGGCATCTAAATTGATTCTGTGTTGTAACCCTTGTGAAACTGCAGTAGACACAGGAGTGCCGGTGTCTCATTACAGTGACTTCATCTCCTCTGGATATGCACCTCCTACCGGGATTGCTGGCTCATTGGAGAGCTCTATGTTTATGTTCTAAAACAGTTGCATCCTGTTCTCCAGTGTACAAAGCTCTGGTGCTTGTGGCTGTGGTACTCATGATCCTGGGTGGGGATGGCCCCAGGTCACATGACACAAGCACTGCGGCAGAGCATGTGGCATTGGTATCTGTACTCCTGGAGCCATGGGAAGCAGATGGCACCTTCCCCAGGGACCAGAAAACAGGTACAGATGGCTTTTTACTGTTAGTGATGGTCCCTAGGCCAAGGGCTGGGAGGAAGCGTTCCTTGGTTCCCCTAGTTGAGTGATTCTGCACCAGGGTTGAGGTGCTGGTTACTGGGTTCCTAGAGCTGCAGAGCACAGCAGGGACCTTGCCTAACTTCCGGGAGTCAGGCAGAGGTGACCCTGAGCCTTTTCCATCACAGCCACGACCCCAAGAGCATGGGCTGGGGACGGACCTTCCCAAGCTCCTATGGGATGAATGCAGGCAGGACTAAGGCCTGTGGCTGTGACAGCAGCTGGTCCTAATGCTCCAGGGCACTTAGGGGCCTGTTCCCAAGAGCGGGTGCCCACACACAGCGCAGACAGGGGGTAGGTGCTGGCCCTGAGAGCCTAATGGCATCTCCCAGTGCCTATCGTAGCGCCTTAGCTTCTGGTGGCTAGAGAGCATGACTGGTGTGAGTCGTCTCTGGAAGACAGCATTCTCTCTGAGGGCAGCCAGGTCCCCGAACAGGACTGAAAGCCCATGAGGACTGGAATTCTCCTGCAGCCAGAGCACTGCACTGCGGCTGCGGCAGGGCTGCTTGTCCTCTTGTCCTTACCTTTTCCCAGCAGGCAGAGTGGAATCTACTCCCCCTCCCAAGTACCCAGGGCTGCAGTTCCGGTGCACTGTGCTCCTCTCCCAGGGTCGCCCTTCTGACTCTGTGTGCTGGTAGGGATCCAGTCACTGGCTGGAATCCCCTCACAGAACACAGGGGTTAAACTAAAAAAATCATTAAATAAAAGCGAAGAGTCACATTCTGTTAGATTCAAACTTTCTTTCTTTCTTTTTTTATTTATTTTGGTGGAACTGGGGATTGAACTCAGACCCTCGCGCTTGCCAGGGAAGTGTTTATTCTACTGAGCCATCTCCCCGACCCCTAGATTCAAACTTTAAAGTTTAGCAGGGTGAAAACTTGACTGAGGAATGAGTAAGAATTGACATGGTTTCTTACTCTGAAAGAATGTTTTAAGTGTTCACTCTTTGGGGCCTAAATTTAATGGTAGTGAATGATGGTTGCCATGGGCCATGACGTAAGCCAGAGCTGCTTAATTCTGAAATGATCCTTTGCCAATATTTGGGAAGAGATACCAGGAACCACATGAAGAAAGGAATACAAAGCTCATAACAGCACTGCAGATAGTTGACTTAATCACGTCTGAAATTTTAAAAAGCTTTAGAGGATTAAGGATGAAAGATAGAGCTATTCTCTTTCTGTAGACTCAGTAAGAACATTAAGCTGCATTTCAAACATGAATTCACTGGTACAAAAACTCACCAAAGCCTCAATTAGTGTGAGGAGTCATCCTCACCCCAAATCCTTTTGAAAGTCAAAAAGAGCCTC
>NW_004524599.1:3116003-3160668 GCF_000260255.1 Octodon degus
TTTCTTTCTTTCTTTCTTTCTTCCTGCCTCAGGTTTATTTGTACAAAGAGCACAGGAGGACAGCAGCGCCCCCACAGATGGCACCCCAGGGGTCACACCAGTCCTTCTGCTTTTACATCAGCATATAAAAGGCTTTTACTGTGGAGCCTTTGCAGGGGCCTGGGAACATGTAGGGGCCTTGGCTGGAGCAGAAGCTGGAGCCTGGGCTTTGGCTGGAGCTTGGGCCTTTGGCTGGCATGGCCTGAGGCCCTTGGCAATGTGGGCATGAATACACTTCCCAAGCTTGGGGTGGGCAGTATAGGCAAGTAGAGCAAGCCTGCGGTTTACTCCCTTTGGAGATCTTGGGCTTAACCACCTTGGGCTTGACGAGGGCCTTGATAGCCTCAGCGCATGCACTCATGGCCTTGGCATTGTTTGCTTGCATCTTCTTGAAGCTCTTCTTGTTGTGCTTCTCTGCAAAATGCATGTTCCTAAGGAACTTGGGATCTACCCCCTTCAGAGAGTCTTATCTTTGTGATCAAGGTTTCTTCATGTCATTTCTATGCCATTTTCAGGACTGGTTGTGCGTGGTGTGGTTCTTGGACTTGATCATAACTGCACTGTAAACTGCAGCTGCCAACTGCAGCCTAGAACTGGAAGAAGAAAAAATGTCCAGGCTTTTCTCTCTGTGTCTACCCTCCTTCTTCTGAAGGTGGCCCTGTGTCTTCAACACTGTGTCCACACTATAGGGAAGTGCAAACGGAATAGAAGATATGGGTCCTGCTGAGTGCTATTTTTGATCTAGCTGCGGATATAAACTAACATTCTCAAACCAATTAAAAGCCATAGTACAAAGTGCAGGGACCACAGTCCACTCCCCAGCACCACATGCTGCACCAGTCCTGCCCCTAGGGCAGGCTGAGCTGGCCAGAGTCTGGGCGTGGTAGCACTTGTAATCTCAGCGCTGGGTAGGCTAAAAGCAGGAGGATCACCATGAGTCCGAGCTGCATTGTGAGACTCTACAACAACCAAATGCATTTTTAAAAAAGCCATAAAACAGATATAATATTATATATATTCACAAAACTAAGAACAGGTGTTCCTCAACTTACAATGAGATTATGTCTTTTTTTTGTTTTTTGTTTTTTGTTTTTTTTTTCAGAACTGGGGGTTGAACTCAGGCCCATGCACTTGCCAGGCAAACGCTTATTCTACTGAGCCATCTCCCCGGCCCCAAGATTATGTCTTTTTAAGTTTCTTTTTTCTTTCTTTTATTTTATTTTATTGTATATTTATTTATTTATCTATGTAATGTATTTGGTTGTTACAGAGTCTCACTATGCAGCTCGGATTCATGGAGATCCTCCTGCTTTCAGCCTCCTCAGGACTGGGATTACAGGTGTGCACCACCATGCCCAGACTCTGTGGCTAGCTCAGCCCACCCTGGCAGCAGGGCTTGCGTGGTGCTGGGGATCAAACCACAGTCCCTGTGCTTGCCTAAGCTGGCCCTAAGCAGGTACTTTATTCCGTTGCGCTATCTCACTGGCCCTTTCTTCCTATTATTAGTAGTGCCTATTAATTATACAAGCTATTGGGTTTAAATGCATATATTCTGATCATAGACACCCCTACCATTGCCCTTCATTACATACCCCATTTTCTTCCTTTTGGCTAAGAGATTACGTCTTGATAAACCCATTGTAAATTGAAATGACTCACTAAGTCAGGAGATGTATTTAATATGCCTAAGCCACTGGAAAATGCATTTAATACACCGCACCTACCAAATATCAGAGCTTAGCAATGCTATAGAGTTCACTGTTTTTTCTTGTGATTGGACGGCTAATGAGAAATATGTTTTCACAGGTCACTAACCCCGAAAGAGATGGAAACCCAAAGTGCAGCTTCTATAGATGTAAATCACTTTCACACTACTGTAAAATAAAAAAAAAAATCATAAATCTAATAGTCACAAGTCAGGGACCATCTGTACTAATCTCCAGTAAAAACCAGTGCTCAATTCATTAAAACCAAGTAATCCAAAAAGGATTGCAAGCAACCTAACAGCTTTATTTAAAGAGTCCCTTGAAAGTTTGTGAGGCTTCTCAGATCAAATGATTTTTTTTAAAGGAAAAGATACCTAATGACTTCATGAACATTTCTACATAATGTTCAATGGCCATCTAGTGCATTGGAATAGTAAATGTCACACAGCAGCTGCTGAAGAACACTTCTGATGAATTTAGAGTCAGGATGGTATTTCCCTCAAATGCGTGTCCACTGGCCTTTCTTTAACCTAAGCCTGTTTTCACAAATGGCCTTACATGGAAACTACTGTATATGTAATAGACCAGACCAAGAAAACTTAGAACATTCACTCTAAGAAAATTTTAATTATAGATTTCTGTTTTACTCTATTTCCACTCCAAGATTCTAAAAAAACCAATGCCCAAATCGAAAACTATAAAACTCTAAGCAACAGAAACTCATCAATTAAGGTTCTGTAAACAAATTCCATTTTTAGTAGAATTACTTAAAAAAGAATTACACAAAAACTACAAAAAAAAAGAATTACAGTGATCTAATCAGTGGCTATCACCAAAAACATCAGAGGGTTCAAAAGTTTGGCTTTATCCTCCATTATAAGCAGCCAACTTCATTATGCCTTCTGCCTAATAATTATAGATCTTATTAGCAGAGCTAGGTTTCATAACATAGAAATAATAGGCATTACAAATTGCCTATGCTCCAAGGCACTGGAGATTTGTGTCATTTCACATATCAATATGGAAAAACATGACTTTTGTTTAATTCAGTCACTGGTGGTGTTCTCTAAGTGTTGTGAAATTAGGCAATTTAAGGGTCACAGAAGTCGCACACACTCCTTTAAGAATATGCTATATCAAGGGCCTGCCAGATAGCTCAGTGGACTAAAGCACCTGCTTAGAAAAGTGCAGGGACTAGGGTTTGATCCCCAGTGTGCCATGCCAGCCTGGTCCCCATGTGCCCTGAAATGGCAACTGGGTGCGGTAATGCGAGCCTGTCATCCCAGCACTTGAGGGGCTGAAAGCAGGAGGATCACTATGAGTATGATCTGTGTAGTGAGACCCTGCAGACCCTGTCCTAAATACATAAAAAAGAGGAAAAGAAAAGAAAATGCTATCTCAGTCCTGCTTGGAGGAAGTAGCGGTGCTTTTTCCTACCTGCTCCATTTGATTTTTTTTCTCCCTTGCATTCAAGTCAACTCATGTATGAAAGATATAAAATACATTTTAAATTTCTGAGGCAGTGGGCTATCTTTTGGTTTTTTGCTATAAAATGCTTAATGTTATAACAGTACTCAGCGTAGAATACTCAGAAAATTAAAAAAGTATACAGAAAATTCAAATTATCTGAAATCCCAGTCTAAAAATACTCATTTGTTGTAACTTGGTTTATTGTATTCTGATACTTTTATTAATGTCTGCTGCACAGTTGAGATAATTTCGTACCATTATACGCTCACTCTTCATTGGACATAAACCTGCCAGCACTCTCTTCCATTAAAGTCTTGGTAAATGCACTTCTAGTGGGCTTCTCTTCCTCACTGTGTGTGCACTAAGTTACTCCATCATTCCCAGGACTTAACTCAAGACCTTCCCACAGAGCTACATCCCTACCCCAACCCTTTTCCTGTAAGGAACAGCAAAAGGCAGCGATCAGCTGAGACCACTGTGTTTGTCTCGCAAAGGCCACTTAGCGTGGAATTTATTGTGCCTGGGTGAGGGCAGACAGAGGACAGAAAGGGAGAAGAAAAGAGTGGGCCTCTTTCATTAGGGCTTGAAAGGAGACAAGGGCTATTAAATGGGAAGATCTTAGTCAACATGAATGGTCAGAGTCTTCCAGAGGTCTTGTGCCTCAGTGGGCAAAGCTCTCGAAATGTCAAGTGTAAATGTTCAGGTGTCTTCAGATGTCCAGGTGTTTGGAAGATTCCCTGCTCCACTTTAACTCTTATGACATCCTGTGTTTACGGCGGGCACTGGCGTTGAGCTGAGAACAATGCCTCTGCTGAGTATGGGGAGCATCATGGGCTTTGGGTGTCAGGCATCGGGCACTGGGAGAGTCATGTTCACATAGAACCCTACATTTTTATTTTTTATTTTGCGACAGGGTCTCAGTCAATTACTAAGTTGCTTTGGCTAGGCTTGGACTTGGGATTCCCTTGCCTCAGCCTCCCAGAGTGCTAGGATTCTAAACGATAGGTTTCCCTACTGATGAGCTTCAGCAAGCACACATTTCCAGCACTGTAACAGATAACTTGATGGCTGTATATGTACATTTTTATTCTCTGGGCTGGAACCCAGACCTCTGAAGAAGGGACGGGGGTGCTTGCCTCATGGCCACATCCCTGAGAGTTTTGAAGGAAATATTCCTGCAGAAGTACAAAGCCAAAGAACATTACAAGTATGTTTAGAGATCTTAATACTTATAAATACGTTGCTTCCCAGAAGATTGTTCCCACTTATACACCACTAACAAAGGACAAGTAGGAACACTTCACTATGTTAGCAGCAGCACAAAGCATTAATATTTTCAGGGTGAAATTATTTTTTGAAATTATTTTGATTTGTGTTATTGAGTAACCAGTCATCTTGAATACTTAATTCCTAAAGTATATATTGTTTTCTTTTCTTTTTAAATATTTTTTTTTCTTTTCTCTTAAATTTAGTACAAGGTGTACAGGGTCTCGCTACACAGATCGGACTCGTAGAGATCCTCCTGTTTACAGCCTCCCAAGCACTGGGATTACAGGCACAGGCATGCGACCATGCCCAGTCTAAATCGAAGTCTCAACGTATCACGGGGCGGGCCAGCAGGCATGCCGGGGATCAAACCCTGGCCCCTGCCTGGGTCTGCCTAAGCAGGTGCTTTAATCCGCTGAGCTGTCTGGTCCAGAGTATTTTAAATGTTGATTCAAAAACTAGGTTTTTGTAAAGTATTTTCTCCTAAATTAACATGGCCAATCCTCTTTCAGCCAATTCTGAGCACTTGCATGAACATTTTTTCATTTCTTAACTTAAAGTTTGTTTTATTCTCTCTTTTTTTAAAGGCACTATTCGTTGACATTAAATTAAGGCCTAAAGCAAATTGTTCAGTGGAAAACAGTTGATCCTTTTTTTAAGCCAAAAACATTTCAATATAGTAGAAAATATATAAAAGTAGGCATTGGCAAGTACAGGGGAAAAAAATTGCGATTTAGAGTTGTGCTGAAAATCTGTTTATCCAGTGGGGCTTCTGAGAGTGCGCAGTGACGAAGCGCAGTTCGCTTTCTGCATGTCTGTGGTGAACGAGCGCCTGTTCAATCCGAACACTTTTCTTGCTGATTACACGCCTCCCGTGCTTAGAAGCTAGACCTCAGTATTAGCGGGGGCGCCTGGCTTTCCCCGGGGATTGAACTCAGGCCCTTGCGCTTGCCAGGCACACGCTTATTCTACTGAGCCATCTCCCGGTCCCTGGCTTTCCTTTTTAATGCTTCTCCTTACACACATCGCTCATCCACTCCTCAATCTATTTCATAAGTGGCCGCAGTTCATTCTGAAGATGTACTTCAACATTCCGAATTATGTGAAGCTCCAAGTGACTTTTTTTTCTTTCAGAATTTCAATGCATACTGGTGAAAGAGTTTCAAGAAAAATTAAGAACCAGCACGCCCAAAGAGCACACCTGACCACAGCGTTGGTAGCAGGATGCAGAAGTCCCGGCTCGACCTCTGCCTCGCCTCCCGGGGCTCACCCGGTGACATCTGCCGCACGCACGCCCTACGCCGTTATCTGTGCGCATGGTTTCCAAGGCGAACAGCAGTGCTGCCAATCCCAGACTATTCTTCCCATCTATAGATGAAACCATAGCTCCGAAAGGCTAGAAGCTGTGATTGGAAGCTAGGTTTGTCTCTTTCTAGAATCTGGGTGGGTTTATTAATTTTAAGTTTTCAGTAAAATATATACACAAAGAGGGAACAGAAATACACTGCCTCAAAAATAGAATAAACCCAGATAGCTTAGCAGATTAAAGGTTCTGCTCAGGCAGACGCGAGGACCGGGGTTTGAGCCCTGGTGTGCCGTGCAGGCCCCACCTCCGGGGTGTGCTGAGAAGGGCGACTAAGACTGGCCGAGGTGGCACACACATACAATCTCAGCTCTTGGGAGGCTGAAAACTGGAGGATCACTAGGATTCCGATCTGTGTAGAGAGACCCATAGACCCTGTACTAAATACATTTTTTTAAAAAAGTTCGTGTAATTTATTTTTCATCAGCACATGCCTGTAGCATACACAGTTCACAGTCACAGGAGTGGGCACATGTACGGAGTGCAGTACGGTTCTTTTTTATACCCTTCTCCTTCCTTCCCACACCCTCCAAATGGCCAGATTTAGCCAGTAAAAGTAGTACATCCCATGTGATGATTTGGATACATTTATACTTTTTTAAAAAGTATTTGTTCTTTTCAAATTTAACAGAGTATCCTGGGCCGGCCAAATAGCTCAGCAGATTAAAGCATCTGCTTAGGCAGACTGGGGCAATTGAGACTGGGCATAGTGGTGCACCTGTAATCCCAGCTCTCAGGAGACTGAACACAGGCAGATCACTACGAGTCTAATCTTCATAGTGAGACCCTGTAGACTCTGTACTAAAAATTAAAAAATAAAATAACATAAATGAAACAGAGTATCCTGTATTCTACCTGGCACTGAATGGTATAGATTCTCATTACAGCTCTCCATGTCTAATCACCAATTGCCAGTAGCCCTGCGGGGTGATGAGCTTTGTTTCTGTATTTCCCACAACACAGGAATATAGAAATGACAGGGCTGTAGAGTTAGGAGATCTGGGTCCTAATTTCTACCCTGTGCCCGTTCATCATGAGCCCTGGGACAAGTCCCTTGTACTTCAGGAACTTTGGCTCTCTCATTTTTCAAAACCAAGACCATAAAAATGTCCTCAAAAAGGCTAAAATCTTCATCGATCACAAGAGAAACTCAGTAGCCGGCGTCTTGTCTTGACAAGCCAAGAAATACCACCAAAAGTGGAAATCCTGAAAATAGCACTACAGAGGTCCTGTGTCCACCTCAGGGTTTTAGGGTCGCAGGAGCGTGGGAAGGGGGAGGGGCAGCTGGCAATGTTGTTTCTCAAGATTTTTAACACTTAGTTGTGTTTGGCGGTTTTCTTTTGGAGTCCTTTCTCAAAACTACCACAGTATTTTATTTATATGCCTTTTTATCTTGTATGTTCTTTTTTTTTTTTTTTTCTTTAATTTTTAAAATCGTTTATTTATTTATTTATTTGCTACGCAGCTCAGACTCATAGCGAGCCTCTTCTCACAGCCTGCACAGCGCTGGAATTACAGGCGTGCGCCAGGACTCGGTGGCCGGTAGGCGGTGGGTCAGCGTGGCATGTGACACCAGGGATCGAACCCAGGGCCTTGCGCTTGCCAGAGAGGCGCTTAGACCGAAGAGCTATCTCCCCAGCCCTGGTTAGTGGTTTTTAACGTTGAGTTGACCTTGGAAATTTAGAATTGTTGAAAAAAAAAAAAAGACGAAAAACTGAACTTGCATTTTAAAATCATACTAAAAGAAGGATAATGGGGGCTGACGAGCTAGCTCAGTGGTCTAAAGCGCCTGCGTAGGCAAGCTTAGGCAAGCATGCAGGGACCTGGGTTCAGTCCCCAGCACCACATGCCGTGCCAGCCCCGCCCCTAGGGTGGGCTGAGCTGACCATAAAAAAGAAAAAACAAAAAGGAAACATTTAAAATAAAATAAGGATAATAATCATCATCCTTTCCCAACAGCGTTGAGATCCAAAGTGAGAACAGGTGTGTCGGAATGCTAAGAACATTCCAAAGTGAATGTCATCACGCCTGTCTTTTTTCGAACACTGGGAAAGAATCATGTCACCTCGCTGTCCCCAAAGAAACTGACTGATGGCAAGAGAATTTTCCCTGACATTTTTGATAAGTCGCCCAACCCTGGCTGTTCTAATGAGAATATGTTCAAAAGGGCACAGCGCTCTTGAAGGGTTTAATAAATCTTTTCATGCCAATGAGGAATTCATGTTACAAGATTTAATTACAAAGAGGAAAACACCTCTTGGGCTTCTCATGTAGGGCAGCGTCTTGAAGTAGACAGAGTGCCTCTCCCTATATTTGCCTCTCAAATAAAGGAGACCGTCCCCACCTGCTGAAATGAAGAATTGTCAGGTGCTGCCAAGCCGGGGACAGATTGCTGGGTCTTTTAGCAATTGATGTGAGCTGCAGCGCCTCCTGGAGGCGCAGGAGGGGAAAGCAACAGCGCGGCCAGAGTTTCAGCCTACTTGACCTCTGGCTGCTGCGCTCTGCCCTCTCGTGGCAGAAGATGCTACCTACACGCGGAAAACGCTCGCTTTCCCCAAACGCATCAGCGGCAGGCAGTCCTAAGAGAATCTATGTCTAGGGAGACAGAAACCAATAAATCCTACAGATGCCATGCTCTTCAGTTGTGGGTAAGGGGTGAGGTTTCCACATCTGTGGATTTCTCACTCGTCTGAGCTAGTGATTCCCTAGAAATCAGAAAAATAAGGCCAATATTCAAAGTAAAAAGGCATGTAAAAGATTGCCTTCATTGTGAGAGTTTTTGTTCTCCTGGATTCAGAAAACTTATGAAATAAAGATGCAGACAGAAATATTAATGTCCCCTATCCCTTCTCAGATATTTTGGAAATGAGTACTATTCGTATTCTAGGAACCGCTGTCCCCAGCTACCCAGATAGTCTCTCAAATTTCTAATTAAAGTTGTTTTCAGTTGGAATAGATACTCAGAAGCATCCGCTCCAGGGCGAGTAAGATGCTCGCCTCTCCGTGTTACATGAGACTTAAAACCTAAGTAGGGCGGGTGACCCGTCTGGTCCGCTAGAGTTCAGTACTTTGCCGGTGACGGAAACTCAGTAGGAAACGCTGGGAAGCACGAAGGTTGCAGGTGACAACGAGGACCTACAACCCAGATTTTCCTGCCCCCCAATGCAATGTCCTTCTGATATACAGCTGCTAAATAATCCAAATAATAGCAAGGAAATATTAATAACATAAAGGAAATACTGTAACTCCCAACCTCCGAGATGTCTCAGACACTAAGTTTGTGTTCTCTAAAACTGAGGAGTAAATTTTGGGAACAATGGAGGTTAAGAGTAGGAACAGGGCTGGGGAGTTAGCTCAGTAGAATAGGCGCTTACCTGGCAAGCTCAAGGTCCAGAGTTCAGTCCTCGGTACTGAAAAAGGAAAAAAAAAAAGATTAGGAACAGTTTATTGAGAGAAAGCATTTTTCTAAGAGGAACAGAAGAGGCCCCAGAAAGTGAGCTGCCCACACGCTCCATTTCTCAAGGATATTTTATTATTCAGCAAAGTCATGAGGCGAGGTGGGCTCAAGGTGGGACAAAACTACAGTCAACTAATAAGGGTTAGAAGTATAGTGGCTTAGGTAATACTGAGCTAATGGGAGGTTGATATAGAGAAATGAAACTCCCAGCCTGAAAGATACCTGGACGAATTCATGTTCTCTAAAACCAAAGAATGAATTTTAGAAACAAACAGAGGTTAAGAGCAGAATATTTATTGGGAAAGAAAGCTTCTGTCTGAGAGGAACAGAAGGGGGACCGAGGGGTTGTCCCCAGGAAGCTGTCTCTTCCAGGGACTTGCATGGAGTAAAACCATGCAGATCTAAGATGGAGAACACAGGAACTTGCTTAGGTGGGCATAAGGTAAGACAAAACTATGGTCAACCAATTAGATTACAAGCACTGTTGCTCAGGAAAATTAAGTCCAGGATCAAATGGAGAAGCAAGTCAGTAGTAAGTGGGCATGAAATAGAACAGGACTTTGTCCGGCAGCCAGCCGGTAGCAGTTGGATCAATGACTCTTCCTGGCTTCCTCAAAGTGTGATCAGTCCCAGATGCCTATCTTGAGGGAGTCAGCATTGGTTCGACCTTTGGTCTGCGGGTCTAGCTCACAGCAGGAGCATTCGTCCCTCTCACAGTTGCAGTGTATCTTGTCTTCCATGCTGGCTCCTTGAGGGCCTGGCCCTGTCTGGCTGCCTAGAGTATCTCTATCTAATTTAGCTGCCTACAACAAAGTCACAGGTGGGTGTGAGGGGTCAAAGCTATGGTGAACCAATATGATCACAACAAGTGTGGTTGCTTAGGTACTATTGATTAAATGGGGATCGAGTGGGGAAGTTAGGCATGTAGCAAATGTACGTGGAATGAAACAGATTTTCTGGATGAAATGGACTGGAGATCCGGGTCCCCCACTCGAAGTGCTGGATGCATATTTAGAAGACCAATCACTGCTGTTCATCCCTAGGGGAAGCAGGTAGGTGTGGTCCTTCCTCAGTCCTGAAGCCGACCTTCAGTGAATGCACCTCCAACCACAGTTGTCTGCTGCACTGACCTCTGGAGGGCCCAGTCCTGTTGCCTACAGTATTTCTAAATAACTTAGATGTCTCTAATCTTTTCTTGCACACCAGAATTGTAAGAGTTCTGGTTAAGATGAGCAGTCTGCTTGATGACCCTCAGCTGGATTTTCCTAAGTGGAAACTGTAAGATGGGGACCAAGGACCTGGGAGATGGCTCAGTGGAATAAGCACTTCCCTGGCAAGCACAAGAGCCTGAGTTCAATCCCTGGTTCTGCAAAAAAAAAAAAAAAATGAGGACCAGGACAGCAGGATGCCAAAATGGAGAATCAATATTATTTGTGCCAAAAGACAGCCTGGGATATTCTCTTTAGGGAGTACCAGGGATGGGGAGGGGGTTAAGGCACTCATTAATTCCTTTGGTTTTCCCCACTAGCTGCCATATTAATGAGACTGGGAGTTGAGAATTATTTATTGAATAGGAGTAGAGAGAAGGCTTTGTGTGCCAGGAGAGAAAATCAGAAAATAAAGACCTCTGGGAAAATGGGAACGGTCAGTGGCCTTCACCAGGAAGGGAGTGACAGAAACGGATCCTACATCTAGCTGTGAGGCTAAGCCCACGTAGCTCCTGAATGACCAGGTGTGGAGAAGACAGGGCAGCACTGGACCCCACACTAGTAACATCTCGGGGAGGGTTGTAGTCCCTGCCGTGCTACGCCACACTGTAATATCCAGGGTGTGGCAAGACACCACTCTGCCACAACATGCTACTGCTGGTGTTAGAGCAATTTTAAGTATACCAGAGCTGAAGAAAACAAGTGGCACTCAGAGAAGTGGAAGGAACCAGCGTTAATGCTAGTAGGCCCCAGGAAGGCCAGCACTCCAAAGTCTGAGCCCCAAGCCTGGGGCCAGGGCCCTGCATAGAGGCCATGGTGGGAAAAGGCAAGCAAGCTAAGTTGCAGAAGCAGGACAGAGGCAGTTACCCAAAGGCTTATAGCTCTGCGTACCTGGTGGCTTCAGCTGGCCAGGGAGAGAGACTGCAGGCCGTGTGAAGCCAGGGGGTGCAGCTGGCACAAGGAAAGGAGGGAGTGGTCAGCAGAGGGCCTCAGAGTTGAAAAGTTTCATTTTCTCCAGCACCACAACTGGCAACTCCCCGCCATCCTAAGCCCAGTGAAGGTAAAGAACCAAGGAAACAATTCTAAAAGAAGATGATTTACTTGAAGACAGGAAGGGAAGAAAAGAGAGATGACAGACAGCTACTGGTAAGGAGTAGAGGGATTTTGAAAGTCAATTGCCCGTGAGTTCTCTGTCTCATGCGCTCATACAGGCTCCTGGAATCTGACTCCTTGCTTCTCTCATCCGAGCCTTGGATCTCGCCCAACCTTGCAAGCTTCCCTGGTCTTTCTGTGGGTAAGACTGTGGGTGGGGCCCCTAGGACAGGTAGGTTAGGCTAAAGGATTATGTTGATTATTAATCGTGCTCCCCAGGAACTACGGCTCCTGAGTTCTTTGTCTTTGTCTTCCTAATTGCTTGAGTTTAGCTGCCTTTCTCTAATTCCTCAGAGTCCAGCTGCCTTTGCCCTTATAATTGCTGGAGCATGGCTGCAGAGGTCAGAACCGCCTTATTAATTTTTAATAAAGCTCAAAGATTCATCCTATCTCTTTCCTACCTACAGCGCCCCTGTCCTGATACACTGAGATATAAAATTCCAAGCTGTGTGTCCTAATGCTCTCCAGAGTACATGTCTAGACTTCCCTAAGTTCCTTTTTACAGTTCCAGAGATGCTGTTTTCAGTAATACACTATTTAATGATGAGGAGGAGGACATAGAGAAATAGAAACTCTCAGGCATGGCTGATAAGAACATAAGGTGTAATCAAAATATGCAGTGAATGTTTCAATTTTAAAAATGTATTACAGTAAAAAATTATATATATTGTCATTAAACCACTCAAAATACTTGCCCCGCTTCAGCCCTTCTTGTCACTCGCTGAAGCAGTTCTGAAAGGCCTCTTTTTTTTTTCTTTTTTTTTTTTCAGATGAACTCATTTATTTGACACATTAAATTATGCAAAGAAAAATATTTGCAAGTGCATAAAAAGAATCCCATTCTCATACTACTCAAATACCCAGCAGTGGTAAAAACAAAGAACTGTAGAGTAGACCCCATGACTTAATGCAAAAGCATTGTACAGAAAAATTTCAGGCTTCTAATTTCACTGAATCCAAAACTACACGCGCTTTATATTCCTCGGCTTCTTCCAAGTCTTTTTCACTTTCCCCAAGTTCTTATAGCTGCTGCCCACATTATCTGTATTTACTCCTCTTTCTCAAACTGACTTAGAAGTAATATCTGCTGAAGGTCAGTATATGCTGCCTCTAACCTGCGCTGGCAATCTGGGATCATCATCCGGGACTCTTGCAGGATCTCTGCCTGCTTTTTAATGGCATAATTTTCACCCTCTTCAGCTTTCATTTTTTCAATCTTTTCTTCTTGTTGTTTTGCTTCTTTTTCATACATCACTTTTTCTTTGACTAATCGCTTCACCACGCCGGTCTTGATCTTGATCTGCCTCACGCGGGGATCGGCCACAGCGCCTGGACTCGTGAGCAGGAGGGGCGGCACCGGCTGGGCCGAGAGCGCTGCACTGGAAGGCCTCTTTCGTGAATGTCTTTACACGATGTTGATCATAAAGGTGATGAGTGCTGCCAATTGCCACCCACGGAAAGGCAGCTGGTAAAAACGCCACTGTGTGTCCTCACCTCTCTATCCTGCAGATCTGGCAGCTACAGGAGTGATGCCAGGACCGCCACATGTGACACAAGGACCATACTGTAACAGCCAACCTGCTAGATGTCCAGTATGCTGAGTGCGTGTTCCCCACAGTCGAAGATTGAACTCTAGGAGCGACAGAGGTTAAGAGTAGTGTGAGGTGTTTCAGTGGTGTAGTAAAAAGAGAGGAGAGATAAAAGAAGCCTTTATTAACTCGGAAGACATGGAAAGAATGCAAGGGAAAATGAGGGGGATCTTCTGACCTGAGACAAAGGAAGCCGAGACTTGTATGGACTTTCACTAGAGAGGGAGTTTCAGAGGCAGTTTTCACTACATGAACGGAGCTGACTGGGGTCTCCCCTGAGTGCGTGGGAAAGGTGAGAGGAAACTGTAACC
This sequence comes from Octodon degus, assembly GCF_000260255.1. Taxonomy (NCBI): domain Eukaryota; kingdom Metazoa; phylum Chordata; class Mammalia; order Rodentia; family Octodontidae; genus Octodon; species Octodon degus. The sequence continues at coordinate 3,129,565 of NW_004524599.1, forward strand.
AGGACTGGGATGGGGAAGAAGGGGGAAGTGGTCATTGGGAAGATAAGCTGTCGTTTTAAGGGCTTCGTGACCACCATAATAACTTAGCAATTTATACAAGGGCCAGAACCTATCAAGTAGGCAATAATTTATTGAAAGGGAGAGATACAGCTCCTGAAAGGCAGGGGGGCTCCCAAGTGGGCTCTTGAAGACCCCACATCTCAGGGGAAGTTTTACAGAGCATAACCATGTAGGTACAACATGGAATACAGCCATAATTAACCAATAAGATATAAATTAGGTAATATTGAGCCAGTGGGAACGCAAGTCACATAGTAAGTGTGCATGGAAAGAACTTTTTAGGGAGTCATCAGTCCAAGGGACTTGGCACCTGCCAAGGTGACTGATGTCTATGGAGACTTCACTAGACCAGGTGTTACCACTCACCTCGGGCCTGGTTCTGTCTTTATCTCGAGGCCTGGCCTCTGACAGATGCACATCTGACTACAGCTGTGACGAGTCTTCTGAGAACCCAGCCCTATCCGACTTGCCTGTTACGTCCCTGCCCCACTCAGGTCTCTCTCGGAGCATCATGTGACTGCTGGTTCTTCCCCACAGTCAAAATGACCAAGAAAGATAAATAGTTTAAATCCATTCAAAACATCGAGACAACTACAACAGCTCTATTAAATACACCAAAGAGGGCTTCCAGAACTGCTTTAGAGCGTGGCAATGACAGTGGGTAAGTGCGTTCCAAGAGAGGGCAGTTTTTCAATGGGGATTAATGACAATGTGTCTTTTATCAAATCAATGTTTTCAATTTAAAAATTCACTGCATTGTTGAGTCACAACTTCTATAATATGTCACAACCACTATGGAAATCAGTCCGGCAGCTCCTTAAAAAGGTAAACAGGGGCCAGTGAGATAGCTCAGGGAACTAAAGCCCTGCTTAAGCAAGCTGAGGCAAGCTCAGCAACCATGGTTTGATCCCCAGCACCGCATGCTGCACCAGCCCCACCCCCGGGGCAGGCAGAGCTGGCCAGAGTCTGGGCGCAGTAGCAGACACCTGTAATCCCAGCACTGGGGAGGCTGAAATCAGGAAGATCACTAGGAGTCTAAGCTGCATGGTAAGACCCTATAACAATTAAATACATATTTTTAAAAAAGGTAAACAGAATTACAATGTATTCTAACAATTCCTCTCCTAGGTATCCATCCAAAAGAACTGAATAACATATTGAAACAAAAGCCAGCACAGGGATATGCACAGCAACATTAGCAGCAAAAGGATGGGAACAAAATATCCATAAACCAAAATATATATAAAGTGGTGTGTTCATGCAATTGATTATGACAGAACTATAGAAAGGAATGAAACGTTGATACATGCTGCAAGACAGATGAACTTTGAAGACAGGCTAAGTGAAAGAAGTCAGATATGATTTTATTTACAGGAACTACCCAGAAAAGTTAACTCCATAGAGACAGAAAAATTAGTGGTTGCGAGGGAATGGAAGGAGGAAGAACAGACCCTACCTACTGGGCACAGGTTTCCTTTGGGGACAATAACAATATTTTATTTTATTTTTTTTTATTTTAAATATTTATTTTTATTTATTACATTTATTTATTACATTTATTTATTGTGTGTGTGTGGCCAGCTCAGCCCACCAGGGGGCGGGGCTGGCTGGCATGTGGTGCTGGAGGATTGAACCGTGGTCCTTGTGCTTTGCCAAGCTTGTTTCAAGTAGGTGCTTTAGACCACTGAGCCATCTCTCCAGCCCCTAACAATATTTTAGAACCAGATAGTTGGGCTGGTTGTGTGACACTGTGGATATGCTAAATGCCACTGAACATGCATTTTTATGTGTACACTTATATGGTGAGTTTTATGTGCTGTAGGTTTTATCCCCCAAAAAATTAAATTTTAAAATGGTTTTAAAATATTAATGACTAGTCAGTTTAGTAACTAGTTAGCAGTTGAAGAGATCCTGGAAAGGATATTGTAATCTAAAACTTCCCCATGGTATTCTGGAACTACAGGGATTAAAATTTAAAGGATTACTTTTCTCCCATTGGTTGAATTTAAATAAGTACTAACCTTTAATAATGCTGTGCTGGTTCCTGCAGTTCACTTTTGTGATTGATGATCATTGTTGTGCAAATAACCAGGATGAGCGAGATGAAAGGCTTTGTTGACTGCTTGTCCCACAAATGAATTACCCTGGTTAATATAATTGACCTATTCGGCAAGAGAAGAAAGACAGAAAGAAGTTAGACCTGTTATAATATATAAAAGACCACTGCACCTCTGGAAGTGGATCTCTTACTGTACTTCTTTATTTCATTTATAATAGGATGCAACTGTTTTTCATAGTTTAATGTCACCGCAGTCAACACCCCTCTGCCCATCACTGAGGCTGGGCATCGATCGCAGTGTAGCTGTCACTGCCTTCACTGTTACATCAAAAGTGCTACCCTGGTGGCAGAGACTTGGAAAACCTGAGACAAGAGCAGAACATTCTTGATTTGAAAGCATGGACACTTCTGAGTCCATGTCAGAAAAATGATTCAGAAGAATTGGACTCTGAAGTTTTATTACTCACCATCTTGTTTAAATGATATTTTCTACTTTATATGTGTACATAAACACAGCATAGAAGATCTTTGCTAATGAAGTCTTAAAAAGCTATTTCAGAGAAGATAAAGTACAAATTTAAGCGAGAAAAGTATTGTATCTTAATTGAACTGGCAACATTTTTGTTTCCATAGACTATAAAATAATGGTACATCATACATTCAATGCCTTCATTTTAATCAAGTATAATTATTTTCTAGCAAAATCTTAAACATTTACATTATTTTCAAAAATTATCTATGCCATTGCCAGTTAAACAGAAGACCCAATGCTATTATGGGCTTCTGGACTCTTTTAGAATATTTTGCTGAGTTTACACACCTATAATATTCAACAACGGAACTTAAAAAAAAATTGGGGTATAACGATGAATGTCCATTTTGTATCTGTGTATTCAAAGTGGTTGGGATAGATATATAGTTGCATTCTCTTAATGAATAGAATGATTTTTTCTAATGGTGTTTGTAAGTAGGATCACAAGTCTGCATCTTGTACAGCAATTAACCACTGAGAAGAATGTATGCAGTGTATTATTTGTTGAAACTGTACTTTCGATTTGATTTGAAACTGTCTCATTGCTATATGTTTATCAATAAAACTTTGAAAAGAGAAAAAAAAAGATATGAAAGAAGAAAAAATATATAAAAAAAAATTATCTATGCCCCCAAACATTAAAACTAGCACAGTTTCTTATTGAAAACAAGCATATTTCAACCTTGCTTTCTTTTTTCTTTTTTTTTTTTTTTTAAATTTATGTATTTAGTACAGGGTCTCACAACTCAGCTAAGACTTGTAGCGATCCTCCCAGTTTCAGACTCCCCACCACTGGGATTACAGGCGTGCACCACCATGCCCGGTCTCGGTGACCGGCTCAGTGCATGCCGTACCAGGGATCAAACCCTGGTCCCTGCACTTGCCTAAGTAGGCGCTTAGTCCACTCAACCTAGCTCTTTCAATAAATGTTTATTTAAAACCTGCAAAACCAGAGCTATGTACAATATGAAATTCTAAACTATATGACACCTTCTGCCCTTAAATAATTTACAACCTAACACATAAGTGATATTTCTGGGGTTTTTGTTTGGTTTGGTCTGGTTTGGTACCAGGAATTGCTTTCAGGACCTTGCACTTACCAGACAGGCAGTTGTACCACTGAGCTATGTTTCTGATCCAGTGTGTTATAATCATTTTTAAAATATTTACTGAGCAATTTCTACCAAGTCCTGCTCTAAGAACTATAATAGAACAGTAAAAAAAAGCAACATTCCATACTCTCATGGAACTCACATTCTAGAGGGAAGACGATCTATAAAAAAGGATAAACAAGGAAATGTATAGTATACTAGATTACAAACACTAAGGAATAAAAACAGCTGCGGACTGGACAAGGACGATGAAATTTGAGGAGGAAGTTGAAACTATATACGAATGCAGAAAGTTCTCGCTGGGAAAACCTGGAGCAAGTCAAGAGTTAGATGAGGAACGGCGCTGCGCACAGAGGAGGCAGCCGAGGCCCGGCTGTGAGCCTATGTGTTTAGGACCGAGGGACACAGTCTGCCTGCAGTGCAAAGAAGAGGGACAGGAGCGGCTGGTGCAGCAGACCAAGATGTGAGAAGGAACCCAGTCTTGATGGCACCTGTGGCTTTTCTTCTGAGTACAGTATGGAGTCACAAGAGCTAGTCAAGCAGCAAAGGGACAGGGTGCGGCCTTCTCTTTTCATGGGATCTGTGTGAATGCCAGGTTGAGAGGAGACTGAAGAGATGGAAAAGCAGTGAGGAAACCTGAAACAGCCAGGTTCTCAGCCCAGCTGTGCTGGGACTAGAGAATTTGAAAACAATGGAAATGTGTTTCTTCCTGTTCCACAGGCTAGGAAAGCCAGAAGCAAGACAGCCGGGAGGACCTGGGAGAGCCTGTTTCTCATAGACTTTCTCTGTTCCTTTGTGCAGCAGCAGGTGGATGGCAAGAGGCTACCTGTGCCCCCTAGCTCCTTTGCAAGATCTCTGATCTCAGCCACAAAGGTGGAGGCTTCGTGGCCCACTCGCCTCCAAAAGGTTTCTTTTCTTATAGCATCACCTGGGGCTGTAAGTTCCTACACAGGAAGTTTAGGCTGAGACACCCATTCAGACCCCAGTGGAGCGGGTGAGTGAGGAAGGTGAACTATGGCACAGGTCTGCTTATCTTGTGCAGGTGGCATTGACAAAATCAGCTGATGGGTTTGTGAGATACAGAGAGAGGTCACAGATGACATCATGGTATCTGGTTTGAGAAAAGAGAATGGAATTGTCCTTATCAAGACTCTCAGCACCGATATCAAGAGCTCGATTCTGGACTTCCCACATTTGAAATACTGTTCTACAGATAGTTAATTCCTACACATCTGCAATTGGCCTCAACTGTCAGGGGTTTGGTTTGGCTCGGTTTAATGCAGTGCTGGACATCAAGCCCAAGCTGTCATGCATGGTAGGCAGCTCTCTGTCACTGAGCTGCACCCCCAGAGTGAAGGCTTTTAATTAAATGAGAAGTATTCCTCCTCCACAGCACCATCCCCTGATAAGACATAGAACACACCAATGAACGACGTTGCTTTGGCCCCTTGAGTTCGTGGACTTTCTGGATGTTTGCACAGCTCGTCAGCATTGGTAAGGTTCATGATCTGTGCCTGATCTTGGTGAAACGGAACTGGTTGTGTAAGAGTTAAATGCCCACGTAATGCCTGGTGGACACAGGAAATCTTAGCAGGGGTTGTGTGGGGCCCCCTGGTTGTGAGGTGTCCCATGCACACATCAGCAGTCCTTTTCTAAGCTACAAAGCATAGCCCTCACAGCAGGTGATCCCTGGAGCTTGTACCTGGCCTCTCCAGGGCCCATGCTCTGAGACAGCCTCTGACAGCCCTTACATCAGTGCTGCTGCTCCGCTGCACCCTTCTTTGGCAACCAGCGGTAAGTCACTTGGGTCCTGTGAATCCTCTTTAGCAATTCAGTTCTGCCCAACCAACACCAAGCATCAGATGTCTATATTTTTATTTTATTTTATTTTATTTTTTGTATTTTAGGAAAGGGTCTACAGGGTGTTCAGGGTCTCACTACTAGATCAGACTCATAGTGATCTACCTGTTTACAGACTCCCAAGAGCTGGGACTACAGGTGCGCACAACCACACCCAGTCTTCAGATGCTTATAGACACTGCAGTATGCCAAATACAAAAGCAGGCACTACAGTGCCTCCATCAGGGGTGAAATCTGTCTCTCCCCACTTGGAATTGGCCTGTGACTGTCACTGCCAATAGAACTTGGCAGTAAAACATTTGCAGATTTGGGGGTGAGTCTCAGAAAGCCCACTGTGCTTCCCATCTCCTCTTCTCTTTTGCTCCTTTGCCCCTCTATGGGATCAGAGCTGGCTGACCCACTGGAGGATGAGACTTAAGGAACAGAGTGCAGTCAGCCCACGTGTCCCAGCTGAGGCCCCCTACATTTATTTGGAGCAACACAGCCAAGATCTGCAGGCCACCCAGCATACTCACGAGCAGCCACATGCATGAGTGAGCCAGGCCTAATCCCAATCAGCAGAGCAGGCAGCTGCCCCCAGGCTGTGAGCAAAAGTAAGTTTCCTTTCATATATTACTGAGGCTTGGTGGTTGCTTGTTGCACGGCCACCGTGGCTATTGATAACAGGTATAGATACTGAGGTAGAGAATCAGGGAGGCTGAAGGTAGAAACATCTGAAGCTCAGGGGAAGAGTCCAGATTAGAGGAGACGGGGAGAGTCCGGCAGCATGGTAGTGCACTGTCAGATGCTCCGCCCACACCCCCTTGCTTACCTTTTCGTCTTCTCTGAGAGCCTCACTCACTCCTTCTGTGCACTTCTACTTCCAACACCCAAAATCTGTATTTCTTGGGGGATGCACTGTGATGGTGTAGATCAAGTGTATCAAGAGTGTTCCCTAGGAGCCAACGAGATAGCTCAGCAGACTAAAGGCAAGCTTAGGCAAGTGCAGGGACTGCGGTTCGATTCCCTGCACCACATGCCATGCCAGCCCTGCCCCCAGGATGGGCTGAGCCAGCCACAGAGTCTGGGCATTGTGGTGCATGCCTATAATCCCAGTGCTGGGGAGGCTGAAAACAGGAGGATCACTATGAACCCAAACTGTGTAGTGAGACCCTGTAACAAGCAAATACATTTAAAAAAAAAAAAAAAAAAAAACCTGTTCCCTAAAGACACCATGTGCTCACGGGCATGGCTTGGGGAAGATGACTGAATTATCCCCTGAGGAGTGACTTCTGCAGCTGAGGGTGCCGTCAGGAGGCAGGACCCAGCCAGTAAAACATTTGCAAAAGCCAGAAGAGGGGGTGACTGGGGAAGGGTGGATCTGTCTCCTGCTTCCTCCCTTTGTACTCCCCTTCCTGTCCACCCTGACCTGAGCAGCTTGGCTAGGATTTCTTATATCCTCTTCCCAGGCCTTTCCATCCTGGTCTTTTGGCCATGGAGCCTCCTAACCATGGACTGAAACCCAAGGCAAAATAAACCTGTCCTCCTCCAAGTTGTTGTGTCAGTGTCCCAATGATGAGAAAGTGGCTACCGCACTTGAGCCACTGGGACTGCTTTGCCCCCACAGCAGACAGCTGTGGATGTGCTTCCCAGAAGAGCCCTTAACCAGGGACTAGCAGAGGTTCAGAGTGGGAGAGGGCTGTCTGAGCCTGGGTCCCTTGTGGCAAAGAAGCTCGAGTATAATTTAAGCCCCAGAGTGTCCTTATACTGAGGAGCAGATTAAACTCTCCTCTACGAAGACTTCTGGAGATTATGCCTGTGAGGAACTGTGTCAACCAGGGACCAACTGAGACCATCAGACTTGAGTAAAGGCAACATGATGTGGAATTCATTGTGCCTGTGTGCAGGCAGGCAGAGGATGAAAAGGCCGACTGGAGGGAGCAAAGAGAAGTAGGCTTTCTAAATAGGGTTTTTTGAAGAAGGCAAGGGTTATTAGCTGCTGATCTTTGTAAACACCATTGGGCAAAGTTCTCTGGATGTCTTGTGCTTCAGTGGACAGAGTTCTTGAGTTAGCTGGTGTAAATGTTTGGGCATCTTTAGACGTCCTGGTGTTTGGAAGATTCCCTGTTCCATCTTTTTTACAACATCCTGTGTTCGACCAGGGCTCTGGTGTTGAGCTGAAAACAGCGCCTTTGCTGGCAGACAGGGGCTGCCAAAGCAAGCACAGAGTTGAGTATTGGGCGAGGCATGGAGCCTTCCAATACCTTTGATTGGTCTTCTCTCAGAGTTCTGTGGCTCCCTGTTCCTTCAATCTGAAGAGTACTTCCTTAATAAATCCTGCACAACCAAATCCTTATTACAGGTTCTGTTCTTGGGGTACCCGCCCTAAGACAAACAGGTAACACCTGAACGCATGCATCTACCGGAGCTAAAAGATACCAAGCGGCTCAATATTCACAATTATTTTCTATATTTAACATTTTAAGAGATTTTTGTGTTAACTTAGCCATCAAGACATTTCTCAGTGTTTCTGTGCACTAGGGCTGCTGATGCACTGCTGAATTTATATAGCAAATATTCAAGATTTCACCAGGTCAGTATCCCCAACCCCCACCAACACATAAATATTGGTTTCTGGATGCAAGTGTAAAAATGAACAGAGGAATGTAAGTATGCAAAGTCTCTCTCTCTCTCTCTCTCTCTCTCTCTCTCTCTCTCTCTCTCTCTCTCTCCCCCCTCTCTCTCTGTCTCCATATGCATTCATGCAAATGCTATGGCAGGAATGAAGGGTTCCTAAGCTGTCTGTTGGCCATCAGGCAAGATGAAGAACAGCCCCAGTGAAACTAAAGAATACCTTCTGAATTCTGAAATATTTTGCCTCATGTTTAAAAGGAATGTGAACAAGCTCCAACAAAGGAATAAATGGCCATAAACATACATGATTATCCAAAAATGTTTATTCTCAGTCATCGACTGCATGCCTAGCATGGCGCTGCTCGCTGGGGATACAATATGAACAGGTCAGACAGGATTCGGCTCGAAGAGCATTTACATTTGGCAGGTGCGGCAGAGGGAGGAGAGACAGCATTTGACAATGATTTGTCTCCCGAGTGAAAAGCTCAAGGATGTTGGGGCAAACAGCAAGGCACTGACCTAGTCCAAAGCAACAGAGAGGTCTCTTGGAGGAGGGAGCTCCGAGTGAAGCCTACAAGTGAACCAGTTAAAGGGACAGAGGTGCATGCCAGGCTGGAGACTCGGGAAGAGATGCTGTCTACAGACTCTGGCTTATGTGGTGTTAAATCCACGCTTGGGGCACCATTCAAGCAAGATCACATGTGCTCCACCCTCTGCCACTGGACTCCGGCCTGCCTGGAGTTGCTCCAGCTGCTCAGTAGCTTTTAGCTGATGAATCTAACAGCATGCTATTCAGTAGCTTTTTTTTTTTTTTTTTTTTTTAATGCATTCAACCCTTCTCCACATGCTGAGCTCCCTGGGAGCAGAGGCTGTGTCTTGCTAACACCCCATCGCCATACAGAGCACTTGTTAAATATTTGTTGAATGGATGCACAAAGTTAAGGAATCCAGGCTGCAACAAAGGGATGAAGTCAGATCACAGAAGGCCTCCAGGATAATTTAAAGAAGCCTGGACTTCATTTCCTGGGGCGGGGGGATCCCTAAGTGTATCTGGGTGAGACTGACATTTTTAGAGCCCTATAAGAAAGGTAGAACAATGTCAAGTGGAGTAGTAGAAAGGGACAGGGACAGGCATAGCGGTGTCTATGTCCATAGACAGAAACACTCTGGGGCATTGGTCACCTAGAGCTACAGTCCACACGTAAACTCTTTCTAAGGTTTGCGAGGAATCCCGCAGAGCCCCATGAGTTTTCTCATAAGTAATTAAGAAATAGTTGCATCCTCCTGAGACTAATCGAATGCCCTAGATAATTTCTCCAGTTTTGATTTAGCAAAGGGTGAGAGAACTATGCCATAATTCCTTTTTGGTTAATGTCTACTAGTTTCAAGCCAAATAGCCATGTAATCTCACTGGAGCCTCATGAATCTCCTAAACTGCTTCTAGAAGCTTCCTTACATTTGCTTCTAGCTCTGGCTCCCATCTAATTATTCGAGTTCATGTTTTATTTTCATTGTTTCAACTCTCAGCAGCTTTGATTACCAATACTGTAGACAATAGCGTGGACGTGTTTGTTCAGTAGAAGTAAATAAAGCCCAAAGAAAATGAAGCATTCACAAATGTATTCTTTATTACAAATTTTATACCAAAAATCAGGAAAGAGAAGCTTAAAGATTCCTGCGGCACATAAATGTTAATTTATTTGCTCTGCTTCTGTTTTAAAAGATGTTTAAAATCTAATCCTGAATTCAAAGTAATCATCCATAATGTGGGTGGATTAACATTAGCATAATTTATCTTTTTTTATTTTTTTATTTCATGAGTAATCTTTTTAAGTAACACTTTGACATACTCCTGAACATTTATGAGGACCTGTTAAATGCCAGATATTATATTTTATATATTTATATATCTGAAACTTTATAAAATTCCCACAAAAGGTTGAACTACTCTGTATTTTACAGTTGAATAAACAGGCTCAGAGAGGCCCAAGGAATTACCTGAGGCCACACAGCTCAGTGGTGAATGCTACAGTTTGTATGTAATTGTCCTCCCAAAGCCTCATGAGTCATGGGACAGCTTTTGAAATTTATGATTGATTCTTGATCCAATGCTGGGATTGCGCATGTGAGTGCTATACCCTGGCCCTGGGGTGGATAATCTGCTTTACAACGTAAGGAAGGGAAGGAGGCTAGCTAGCTGCCCCTCCCTGTGCCCTTTGTTCTTTGCTGCGGCCATAAACAGTTGCTCTGTGCCATGTGGCACTCTGCCTTGGAGCCAGCTGAGTGTGGACTAAAACCTCCACTAACTGTGAGCTAAATAAACCCTTCCTTCCTTAATTCTGGGTTTTGGGTGTTTCTCCTGCCAACAAAAAAAGAGTAAATAAGATAATGATAAAACCTGTTGGAAATTCAACTTTCTGTGCTCCAAGGCCCTCTCCGCCACTGCCTTTCTGAGGTCAGACCACAGCCAGCCAGCTCCAGCACAAATACCTAACTCAACAAAATCATTGAAAATCTTCCTTAAAATACTCAAACAGAATCAAAGCCATCTTTCCTACTGTCCTGGGGTCAAAGGAAAGAATAAATATCTTGCATACAGCATGACCTCCACAAAGTTTATGTTCCCTTCAAAGTCGTTTCCTCTTTTTAGTGGAATGTTTTCTCGGAAGGCCATGACCCTGTTGTCAAATGTCATGGGACAATAATTGCAACCATTTTACGGTCCTTAAAGGACTATTGCATAAGAAATTTCACACTCTACTTTTTTTTTTTTTTTTCATAATGACAAACAGATAGTGTGGAAAAATTCCTCAAAGTATTTAAAAATAATTAATTGTGCATTATTGTCTACCACAGTTCTACAAGTGAATTTTTTTTTTTTTTTTTTCAGAACCGGGGATTGAACTCAGGCCCTTGCACTTGCCAGGCAAGCACTTATTCTATGGAGCCGTCTCCTGGCCCCAACCACAGTTCTACAAGTAGTTTGGAGTTGAACCTGTTTCTGTTTTCTTTCCAGTACTTACTGATTCTAGAGAGTCCTGACTGAATGCTGGAGTTAAACACTCCTCCACACCTCTACGTCCAGTGGGCTCTGCACACTTAAAATGTTCATTTACTGGAAAATTTTTAAGTGCAGGTACTGTGACATACATGTTTTGGCTTCCATCCATCTAAGCTATAGCTGTGTATGGGCTGGCTCATAGCTGGGTTTCCTTCTCTATCTAGTGCCATTACATCATAGTCTTTTGTCCAATCACATATCTGCATGGTTGTTCCTGCTTTCACTGTACCAGTGCAATGAGGCTTCTGTAAGTTTCTATAGGGGGGTCAGAGGCTGATGTGGCAGTCCCTGGAGGTTGTGTATACACACAGGGCAAGATGCTTTCCTTACACCCCTTCCTAGACACCTCACCCTATGCTTCTCTCCGTCTGTATTCTTCCTAATATGCTTCACAATAAGCCCATAAATATGTATGTCATGGGTCCTGTGAGCCACACAGAAAGTCAAACCTGAAGAATGGGTGTTTGGACCCTGAATTATAGCCAGTCAGTCCAAAGCACAAACTAAACAACCTGGAGCTTGTGGCTGGCACCTAAAGTAGCAGTGAGGAGTACTAGTGGAGACTGAGTTTTCCTTCTGTGGGTGAGACTCTATCTCCAGGTAGGTAGTGTCAGAATTGAATTCCACTTGAGGACAGCCCACTCTAGCTGACTACAGCTGAGCAGAAATCCCGAGGGATCCTTGTTCTGTGAGCACAGCATGGTCGGAGAGACTGTGTTGGCCTTTCTTCTATGTCCTTCCACACTGTTCCTAAGACTTCAGGGTAGGGCCAGCCAGATAGCTCAGTGGATTTAAGCACCTGCTTAGCAAGGCACAGGGACTGGGTTCGATCCCCAGTCTGCTGTGCCCACCCCGCCCCCGGGGCATGCTGAGACAGCTACTGAGACTGGGTGTGATGGTGCACGTCTATAATCCCAGTGCTTGGGAGACTGAAAACAAGAGAATCACTACAAGTCCAATCTGTGTAGTGAGACCCTGTAGACCCTGTACTGAATAAATTAAAAAAAAAAAGACTTCAGCGTAGAATTAGCACCCTTATCTTCTTTTATATCTCTGGTGTTTTAGAGGACAGAAGCTGTGAATTCCTGGCCTCTTTTCCTGCATGACTGCCAGGCACATAGTGTCACTCCCTGGGTCACTTGAACTCACACGTGGAAGACATTGTGACCATCTCAGTTTACAGACAAGGAAGCAGAACCTCAGCACCATTAAGGAAACTGCCCAAAGTCCGTCTACCAGTGACAGGTCCAGGGTTCAAACCAGACCAATCAACACTCCAATATGTCCTATCCTTTTACTTTCATTCTTCATATTTTAAGTGCTTTTTTTTTTTAAATTTTCAAGATAGGATATGCAAAAGAGTAGATATTTAAAATTCACAGATAACTGCCAGTTCTCATTTTCCCATCTCTCCCAGATCCTTAATTAGAAAATCCAAATGGTTACTTAGTCAAACTGGCTGGTTGGAAATTCCCTGCAACTCCCTGGCTCTGCTCTGCTGGAGGTGAAAAGTACGAAAAGCTAATTGTGAGAACGGATTGGGTATGCATTTCTTTTTCATCTGATTTTGTGTAGAGGCTGCTTTTTTTTAAAGAATACATATCAGGTTCCATAATTTTATATTTAAGATAGGAAATGCATACTATCAGTAAGAGTAAAGATTATGGTTTTTTTTTTTCATGGAAATTCAGTATGAATCTTTTTATCATCATGGCCAACTGGTATTTCTCATTTCTTTTCTCCTAAAGCATACCTGCATTATGACATAAATGTGTTAGGCATAGGGTTCCCCATTTTTAAAAAGAGATAGATCTGGAGTTGATGAGGAAAGGTTAGCCAGCGACTGCTGGCATCAACAAGATAAAGAATCAGAATCCAGTCTTTTAATGCCAAGTATTTTCTACCCGAGTTTATAATCAACAGAAGCAGCAATTTTTATTGTTAAAAGTATCATTCCAAGATAGCCTACGGGTGTTATCTTCTTGGTCGATTGCATCAAATTAGCAGCTTTAAAACTCAATAGATCACAACACAATTGAATATGATAAAGAACACTTAAAAGGCTTTTAAGAAGCTACATTATCTGACATTCATAGGTGTCATTTAAAAAAAAAAAAAAACCTGCCTTTAGAAATTGTTAGGGAATTCAGGGCAGGATGAATGAACAAAATACTGTATAGCGAAAGGATAGGCTGCCTCTGATCTTTAAGATACCCAGTTAAATGTGCAAAATTTTTCATAAGCAAATATTCGCTGTCCTCTCTGCCCCACATTCATGCCCTTTCTTGACCCCCCCACACACACTCCCCGTGATACTGGCCAGATGTGAGACAAAATAGCTTCAGTAGCAGAAGAAAGGACAACTTTATGAACGGAAGTGGCAGCGACAGGGAATTGAAGCAGAAGGCCATGAGTCCACGAGCCTGATGAAAATAAAAAATTAAGACTCACTGTCTTAATTGCTTCCCCACCTCTGGGACGCAATGCCCTTCGCCCACCACAGAACGGAGGAGAGGTTTATTTCTCCAGGCAGTTTCCATCCCTGGTCGACTGGCTCCAAGGAGCAGAGGAAAAAGGTGATCAAGCCCTGGCAGCCAGAAAGCAGAGAGATGAGGGGGGAGCCCAGGGCAAGACCCTATGCTTCTAGATAGGCTCCTGGTGACACCCACCTTCCAGCTGCACCCCACCTCAAACTTGAGACTTTCAGGGGACATTTCAGATCTAAATCTAGCACTACATACAATTCTATATAAGTAACTTAACCTCTCTTAGCCTTAATTTCTGCAGCAATTATTATTTATTTATTTATTTTATGTATTTTGCGCAGGGTCTCACTGTGCAGCTTGGAAGCATAGTGATCCACCTATTTTCAAGCCTCCCAGCACTGGGATTACAGGCATATGCCACCACACCTGGACTTGATCACCGGCTCAGTGTGCCCAGGGGTGGGGTCGGTGTGGCATGTGGTGCCAGGAATCAAATTTCTGCAGAAATTATGAAACAGCCAGAGAAACAGCTCAGCAGCATAAGTGCCTGCCTGACAAGCGCAAGATCCTGAGTTTGATCTCTGGTATAGAAAAAAATAAATAAATAATAAAACAAGGGTGCTAATGCATGCCTTGTGTTATTGAAAGGGTTATGTGAGGTGCTACACATGTAACCTTAGTGTGAGCCACAGCCCATAGGACCCAGTTCCAGAGGACAGCCACAGTTACAGAAATAGACTGTAGAAAGGAAAAAAAATACATATATTATACATATATAATATATGTATAATATATGTATTAAATATATATGAATATATATATAACAAAGCAATTCCAATTTTATTCAAATTTCTTAACCTTGGAGAGACTCAATTCATAATCATTTGCATAACCAATTTCAATGTTTCTCATCCCTGTTTTTTTTGTTTTTTGTTTTTTGTTTTTTTGGGGGTTTTTTGGCCTATTTCACTTGTATCCCTATCTCTGGAGTTTCTCATTAACCAAACCATGAAAGGACACTTCCTACCTCTCCTTCTCTTCTTGGTCTTTTCACCCAGTTCTACACCTACCCAGTCTACCTCTTTATTACACAGAATGTTCAACCTTTTTTGAAAAGTCCTTTCTTTTCAACTCTAGTCTCTCAGATTCTCTTTCTCTGTGGCTATTCTGCATCACAAGGATTGATTCCAAAGTCATTCTGAAAGAAAAACATGAGGAATTTGTTTGGGAGATGAAGGTTGGTCAAGAAAGTTTTTATTAAACTGGAAATGATAGGGTTTCTCTGTCACTCTAGGAAGGTGGGATGGTAGAAAAATTTGTCAACATTCTATGACAAATTTTGACACCATGAGTGAGATATGCAAAGAAGCCAGGCATGGTGGCTTCTTCCCAATATGGCATCTCAAGGCGACCAAACTTCTTCCAACATTCCTGACTTCATCAGAGTGACCATTTCAAGAGACCCAGGTAGAATATGAGATAGCCTCAGAAGTTCATACAGGTGTCATTTTTTCAAGTTAAAATCCAATCATGGGGCCAGTCTAGATTTTAATGGACAGAGACTGCACAAGAATATGAAAGCTGGAACGTATAGTTGATTGAGTGGTGCTAGTCTTTAAACCTGGAATTTTCCCAAAGGTCCATGTACTAAATAAAGGCTTTCTCCCCAGCCCATGGCACTCTTGGGAGAGAAGAAGGGAGGTGTGGCCTAGTGAAAAAAAGTTAGGTCCTCAGGGATATCCTCTTGAAGAAGATACTGGGACTCAGTTCCTTCCTTCCCTCATTTTGCTTCCTGGCCTCCACAGATAATGGTCTCCTCTACCACAGTCTCTTGCCATATTATATAATCTTGCCTCAGGCCCAAAGCAACAGGGCCACAGCCAGCAGCTGAAACCTTGACCCAAAATAAAATTGTCCCTCCTTTAGATGATTATCTCAGGGATTTCCATTACAGTGATAGAAAGCTGATTAATACAGGTGGCTGTCTTTGGATACCACCTATCACAAAGCCTGCTAGACTCACTCCCAAACATTTTCTCCCATTTTGGAATATTTTACATGTTTTAGTATACTTCACAGTGGATTTTACTGGAGTAAAAGTCCAGGTCATATTGCCAGTCTCCTACTCTAAGCCTACAAAGTTCAGTGTGAAAATATCCTGTCCCTTCTTCTTAGAGAGAGTGGGAGCACTAGATCAGAGAGCCTATATTTGACTTTTTACCCCACCCCACATTATCTCTGAGCTTCAGCTGATTTTGTAATTTCTCTGATTTTTCAGCTACGAAACAGGACTTAAAATATTCATAGAACCATTGTCAAGACAAAGGTAAAATTTATACAGAAATTCAGATAGAAGCCAGACATGGCAGCACATGCCTGTCATCCAAGCATCCCAGGGGCTGAGGCAGAAATATCTCAAGTTTGAGCCTACCTGGGCAAAAGTGTGGACACGTGATCTACTCACCAAGAGACGCTTCCATTCTAGCATGTCCACCCCGTAACTACAATAGACATTCTGATCAGGAAATGTCTTCACTTTACCCTGAGATTCAAGGTAGATGGTACTAATTTTAAAACACAGAAGTAATGCTATCTGTAATGTGTATACTGAATAAATGGTATGTTTCTGGTCAACATATTTATGAACAGAGATTAATTAGAATTTGCTCCCATTTGGGTTTGTGAAGCTTATGACTAGTTTTGGTCTCTACTTCATTGGGAAATGATGCAAAATAGCATCATTGGCCTAAAGTTTTTCTCTTCATTACATTGTACTGGTATGAGTTCAACCAATAACAGCTTCATTTGAGTAAACACATATAACCAAAGCTTTGCAGACAAACACAATAAAGTCTACTGAGAGAACTCAGAGAACCATGGCTGACTAGAAATGAGTGAAAGGTGGGGACACACATTTCTGAGATGTGTGGGAAGAAATGGAAGTTTGCAGCATCGCCATTCACAGAGAAAAAGCAAACAAGGCTCAGCTAATCTTCCAGAAACTTCCAAATGAAATATCAGAAACACTGGAATGTTCCAGTCTTCCTAGGATTGGCCTTGGGGTTGGGGAATGAGGGTAGGGTTGGGGGAAGGAATGAGGTCCCTTAGTAGAATAAGAAGTATGTCAATCCTTTGCATTCATGTCCTTGAGTTCATTGTCCCTGAGATCATGGTACAGGGAAAGGGAGTTCAGAGAATTATATTGGTCTGGGATCTCTGTATCAGACAACAAAACCAGTCTACAGTTAGCCTGAGTGAAAGGAAGTCTTTAGGAAGTACAGAAGAAGAGAATAATGCACTTAAAAAGACAAGTAAGTTCTGGTACCTCTGGAAGATCTCAGTAGCAGGGATTACTTTATGATCTTGTCATGACATTCCCACAAGAAAGACTGAGTACCCTTTTCATTTTGAGTGAAATTAGGCTTTGGGTCACTAAGTTCAAGAAAAAAAAAAATAGGTGAAATTGCTTACCTGATTCTTGGCAAGACAAAAGATGGAAAACATGATTCAAAATCCTACTCAAATATATCCAATCAGAGAGGAGATAATCCCTCCAAATGAGTGCCTTGCCCAAAGAAAGTTAAAAGGTGGTAGATTGCCAAAAACAATACACATCTATGACCTATATCGATATGCCTGAGTAGTCACACCAGTGGGGAAGAGAGAAGTCCTTCTTACACAAGCAGAGTAGGCACAAGGATTATAGCATGCTTCTTTAGGGTCAGAAACAACATGCCTTCTGTGTCCCAGAAGTTGAGAAGCAATTGAGTAATTACAGTGAGAGACAACCTGTATGAATAACATATTTATTATTATTTTTAATGTATTTTGTACAGGGTCTCACTATGAAAGTTGGACTCCTAGTGATCCTCCTGTTTTCAGCCTCCCCAGTCCTGGGATTACAGGTGCGTGCCACCACGCCCAGTCTCAGTCACTGGCTCAGTATGCCTGGGGGTAGGGCCGGCAAGGCAGTGGTACCAGGGATCAAACCCTAGTCCCTGTGCTTGCCTAATCAGGCCCTTAGTCCACTGAGCTATCTCACCTGCCCAATAAATTTATGACATGGTCTGATGGTCCAGACCATGGTCTGATGGACCAATCTGATGGTCCAGATTGCTACTGTGAGGTGATAACCCAAACACAGAAGCATCCTTTTGCAAAAGAAGATGTAAACACTATGAGAAAGTCAAATGTTACTTTGAGCTAATTCTCTTTGCTTTTTTGTTAATTTTGCAACAGCAAGTAGAAACACCAAAGCAACCAGGATTTGGAGGCACACAGACTTATTTGACTTTAATGAACACTGATTGGGATCACTCCCAAAATGTAAGGCCCCCTATCTCTGGTGATCTAGGCATTATATGGAATAAGCAAGCAGGAAGTACAGAGGCAGAATGGCTTCCATTGGGACTGATTTGTACAAGGTACATCATAGTGACCAACTGCAGTGACCAGCCATTTCTAAGAAACAAGAAACAATGGGAACTGGAACTGGAACTGTCACCTGGTACTTTTTTGGGAGTTGGGGAGCAGTACCAGGGATCAAACTCAGGACTTTGCTCCTGACAGGAAAAGGTTTATGCTGCTGAGTATCTCCCCAACCCAATAATTGTCACCTGAGCAATTAAGAAACTGAAGCATTCTGGCTGGGCAGAGGCATTTTTTGCTACAGTTTCAGTGAGTGGTCTGAGTTTGAGTGAGGAAGTAGATAGGGAAGTGCGGGGAGCAGCTGAAGCTGGAGGTTGATCACAGTGCAAGGCTGTAGCAAGACTGGTTTGAGAACAAAGAGCTCCCAAGGCAAGCCGCAAAAACTAGCTGCTCCAGTCCTGTGGAAGCCAGGCGCCCAAGGCAATCCAAGCAATGTGTTGCTAGGCAAAGCTATGTCATGTGACACCAACGGCCAAATGCACATAAATGCTCTGCAGTAACTGAGCTGGGTCCTTTTCCTCCCACCTGGAGAGGGGGCTCCACATGATCCCAGATCTTGTCTTTATTTCTTCACCTTCTCGCCGCCCTCCATGGTCCTCACCCTGGGAAGTTTGAAAGCTATGCAGGCTGGGGCAGGTGATTTGTGGGCTCTGGAGATGTCAGGGCACACACAGGTGAAGGAAAAGGAAGGTTGAGTCTCTCAGTGGAGGAAGATAGTTAAAACTAGCCTTGAGGATCTACAATCTGAAGTACCCTAGGATCTCAGGATAAATCCTGAGGGGATTTCACTGACCTTATCAGACCCAAAAGCTACAACTCTTGTTGCATAGGTCCTGCTTTACCTTGGTCTTAACCATCCAGCAGAAAAGTATAAAAATGAAATATAAGAAGTAAAGCCATGCTGTTATGTTGAGCTGTAGGGGACTCAGGTCAACAATTTCTGACATTGCCAGTCAAGTGGAAGACCCAATACTATTATGGACTACTGGACTTTTTAAGAATATTTTGCTGAGTTAACACACCTATAATATTCAAATAACAGAACTTAACAAAAAAAAAAGGGGGATACAGATGAATATTCATTTTGTATCTGTGTATTCAAAATGGTTAGGATAGATATATAGTTACATTCTCTTAATGAATAGAGGGATTTGTTCTAATGGTGTTTGTAAATAGGATATCATGTCTGCATCTTGTACAGCAATTAACCACTAGGAAGAATGTATGCAATGTGTTAATTATTGAAACTGTCCTACCAATTTGGTTTGAAACTGTCTCATTGCTATTTGTTTCTCAATAAAATTAGGAGGAAAAAACAATAAAATAAACTAGCCTTGAACCTGGTAAAGGGGAGGAACGCATCTCACCCTCTGCACTAAGGACTAGGCTCCCACTCCCAAACCCAGAATTCAGGCTCTTGTTGCTTTTCATCCACACTGGGGGAGAGACAGGTTCCTATGCAGTAGGTCTTGCACCCAAATCACCATCAACAGCTTTGCTGCGCAGGGTTGAAATGTCACTTAGGTGTCTAAGCATTGGGAGCTCCTCACAGGGCAACTGTTTCATAGTGCAGGCACTGCCTATGCCTGTAAGGTATCATTTGTCCCCTGTGATTTTGTTGATTAAGTTTATTCTGAATGATTTGCCTTGGGGAGTACCATCATCAAGCCAGGATTCGTCTCACATGCATGCAATTTGCTTAAGCCCTTAATGACATCCCCTGGCTTTGATCACTTCTGTCTCTGTGTCTTTATTTAGTCTGACTGATTTATGACTGACTGGCTTCCCTCTGTGCCTCTGTGGGGTTCAGATAAACAGATTGAAACTAGGACTCATAAACAGACTCAAGGGTACTTCTGCTCTCCTGGGACAGTGAGAGACTTGGGTAGTGTCAGTGACAAGTTCTGTCAGATGGCTGCTGGCCACGCGAGGGCACGCCCGCCTAGAGGGGAGCTGGATCACCCAGGTCAGGAAAGTGCTCAGATTAACTTCAGGACTCTCAGCAGAAGACTGCATCACTAGTCAAATAAAAGCTCCTTCCCCTTCCCCCAGTCCTACCAAAAGAAGCTAAAACAGAAGAGGGAAGAAGAGCAAGAGCAAAAGCCCAGGCCAACCCTGCCCCATGCCACTCTCCATGAAGGCCCCAGTCAGGCTGGATTAGATCTGCACCTCAGGAAAGAGAGAAGAATGTCCTGCGCTCTGTGAGGGAGCTCCCACATGGAACGAGAGAGAGTGTCAAGGCACAGCTGTGGCAACTCCACCGAGTACAAAGCAATGAAACTGCGTATCTCTTTCCATTCATTTCTCTTATTGTTCCTTCTACTAATTTAGGAGGAGTATTAAAGTGGTGAGAAGGGAGCCTGATGGTATTTTGGTCTTCAATCGTCTATGTAGCTCATTGTAAGGTTAATAATACTGAGGAAAAAAAAAAGAGGTCACTTGGAAATTAAGCCCCAAATTACACCAGCTCCGCAGATGGAGAATTTTTAAATGTTCAATTTGTGACATTAAATGTATCTGTACCTTACTTTTCCCTACCGGCAAACACTGGAGACTGTGGAAATAAAATGAAAATGAAGAGCTCTTTGTGACATCTGGCATCTCTGTTTCCAAAGTGCAGCAGTGATGTTCTCACTTTGTGAAAGGAGGGGACTGCATTCGTTCATGGTATCTGGCTCTGCATTCTAAGAAACTGACTGCTGCTGAGAAGCACGACTGTTTCTCAAATGCTCACCTTCAGGCTAAGAGAGCAAATGCACGACAGGGTCACCATCTGGCGTCATAGTCACTTACGAAGGTTGTACATTGTTTAATGACTAATTGGCTACTAATAGTGGAATTCCCCAGTCTTTTTATTCTAGCCAAAGGAGCACATAAGCTTAAGTTCGCCACTGAGAACGGTGCCCTTCCTATGCCATCTGGAAATGAAACACTTCACTTTACTGCTGGGTGTAATAGAAGATACAGACCTACAGTATCAATCGGTAGCTACAAAGTTTAAAAACCACACACAAATGTCTCCATTAAGTCTAATTTATGAGACTGCCTGACTGTCATTGTTGGGAATTCTATTGCAAGCTACTTTTTTTTTTTTTTTAATGTTTTGTATAGGTGAACGTGTGCATGCTTCTGTTTTGTGAAAAATGAACAGAATCTGAAGTGCTGTGTTAAATCCTATAATTTAAGGTTTCATTTCAAAGGATGTATTTATTTTTTTCATTTATTTATTTGGTGCAGCATCTCACTTCCCTGTGCAGCTCAGGCTGCTAGTGATCCTTCTGCGCCACCCTCCCCAGTGCTGGGATTACGGGCGTGCGCCATCACACCTGGTTTCAGTGGGCGACATAGCACGCACAAGGATCACATCCCAGTCCTTGTGTTTGCCAGGCAGGTACTTAGACCACCAAGTATCTCCCCAGCCCCCAACAGGATATATTTAGCATGAACCATTGAAGTTTCACATTTCTCCTAAGTGCTGATAAGCACTGTATCAGGTTGTTGGCTAGAAGTCTAGAATTAGTATTTGTTTTAGTTTCCAAATATGATTTCTCCTCAAAAATGCATCAGGTCGTATTCCCAAAGAGAAATTGACCAAGTCTTTAATAACTAAAGGAAAAACTGATGCCTCACTGGGGTTTTCCTAGCTTGTTGTCTAACTGCTGCTTAGGAAGAGTGATGATGTGTCTGGCTGCAGCTGCTGCCCGGTGGGAGGAAGCCAGAGCCGGAGCAGGTGAAGTGAGGGAAAATCGTTGGCATATGTCCTCAGTAGCTTTCTGATACTCGAAACCGCTCATTTCAATTCCCATTTCAGTACTCAGCTATTTTTAGGGTGAAAAAAACTTGAGACTTAACCTCAGAGGTTATATTTAGTGATGGATGCACAACAGGAGAGTTAGTGGAAATTCTCTTCCCAAAATGCACCATCCGTTTTAAGCAAAAGGCATCGGCCTTGATGCAAAAAGAACAAAGAGGTGCCAAAGAAGAAATGAAAGGGGCAGGGTTTTGTTTTTTTTTTTTTTTTTTTTTTTTTAATTTTATTTATTTGTGTGTGGCCAGCTCAGCCCACCAGGGGGCCGGGCTGGCTGGCATGTGGTGCTGGGGGATTGAACCGTGGTCCGAATGCTTTGTTGCAGCTTGTTCTAAGTAGGTGCCTTAGACCTCTGAGCCATCTCACCAGCCCAGGGGCAGGGTTTTGGCCCTGATTCTTGGCTGAATTCCATTTGGCTTGTGAGATGTACATCCAGATCTGATTTGATTTAAAGCTGTAACAGTGAAAATGCAATAAGGCACTACAAATATTTAGTGGCAATATTCTGTATTAAATGATGGAAGAAGGGTGGTTTAGGGTTCTCTCCACATAGACAAAGGATCTTTAAAAGAAGAAGCTATCGTTATGACCCATGTTTCCCAGACTGTACCCGACAGCAGTGTGAGCAAGGGAGGAAGGAAACAGGAACTGGGTCCTGACGTATCACGCCATCCCTTGAGGAATTTGTTATTCCAATTTGTCTCCAACTCACCTGTCTTTGCATGGCTTTCCTCCCTTCCTAGGAGTTCTTCTCCCATAATAAAGTCAGAAACTTAAAGCTTGTCTTACTTTGTCTTGGTTAGAATCAAAACTCAGATTCATTTGCTGTGATTTGAGGATAATTACTAACTATAGTTAGAGTAGTGTTTGGTTGTTTTGTGCTAAAACTGATCACCGTATGCTAAATTGTATTGTGCGCACAGTGATATCATCTTTGGTGACTCAGGTCTCTACACACACACACACACACACACACACACACACTTCCCACCCCTACTCCCAGAACCTCCATTATGCTCAGTGATCCTTCTCTGGTAGAATTTAGGTTGTGTTCTGGGCTGAAGTGACCTTGCAAACCTTTCCTATCTTTCCCACCTTCACCTCTTTCTCTTCCACCAAGATTAGTGATGTGCTTTGGGGATTTGCAAGGTGAGCAATACAATACAGGGCATATTTTAGAAGGTTATTTTATAATGAATCACCCAAGGAATCATATACAATGAGTGCAGAAAATCTGTCCACATACTAAAGACAGAAGAATCCGATGAGGACCTAGATTGTAATATCTTGCATGAGTTCAGCTGAAAGCTTAGAGCTCATAACAATGCCTGTCACAGGGCTGGAGAGATAACTCAGGACTAAGGACCTACTTAGGCAAGTGCAAGGACTTGGGTTTGATCCCCAGCACCACATGCTATGAGGGCCCCACCCCCAGGCACGCTGAGCCAGCCACCGAGACTGGGCATGGTGGCTCACCATTGTAATCCCAGTGCTGAGGAGGCTGAAAACAGGAAGACCACTCTGAGTCTGAACTGTATAGTGAGACCCTATACCAAATAAATTAAAACAGAAAAAAAAAAGAAAGAGAGAGAGAAACAATGCCTCTCACAAGTCCAGTTGGAGGCCTAGATCCCACAGTAAAGTCTCGGGCAGGTCACTTCACAGATCTGTGCTGGGAAGACCCAAAGGTCAGTGGGAGAAGCTAGGAAGTCTATGCCAGCAGGATGAAGGATCGGTGCTAGCAGGCTGAGGGATCTGAACTGGACCCAGGAAGAAATGCTCAAGGTAAGAACCAGAGCTCTCCCTAAAGTACCACAACCATCCTCAGCAACAGTGAGGTCCCAACCTCTTCTGAGCATGAAGGAAGCTGAGTTCCCATCAGGAAAGCCAGTGCGACAAGCTTCTCTAGGAGACTGAGTTGTGCACCATCTTCCCCTCTGGAGCCAGGAAGCAATGCTCAAGATGAGTACCAGCACTCCCCCAAAGTGAAATGTAACAATCCCCAGTGACAATAAGGTCCTGAGCTCCTCTAACAATGAGAACACCCAAGTTCATTAGGAAAGCCAGCATGACAAAGTCACCCAGAAGAACCAGAAGCTTCTAACAGCTCCAACAGTTTTCTTAACAGTTTCCCATCAACTTCTCCAGCTATGCCTCTTATGCTGCCAGCAACAACCCTCAGGTGGCCCTCCCACACCTGGCACAATGCTAGTTCAATTCAGTTGGGTATAAAAGTTGATCATCAATTAGCAATTCACTACAATGAGTCTCACTAGGGACCCTAGTGAGATCACCTTGACATATAGAGTTATTTGTGTTGGATGGCTTGAAAAGAGAAGGAGATACAAGAGTTTCAATGTTTACCCTTTCAAGAAGCTCCATGCATCCATCTCTTCACCTCCCCCACCAAAATGTTCTCTTTCACCGTTCTCCAGAACAATGGTGGCCTATTTGCATTCATCAACATGACAAGTAGTCACACAAGTGATTCTGCTTGGAAGACAGACTGCTCCAAGATGACTTGTCCCCACCATTAGGACCCTTCTTTTTCTAGGAAAGTGTAACAGGTATGTGATCTAACGGTCATGAATTGGGGGGGGTGTCTTGGCAAGGCCTGTGAGTTCAGATTCCTCTTGCCCTCTCTGCATCTTTCACTCTTTTATTCTGGATACAGGGAGGGAAGCTGTCACATGACGGATTTATATCTCACTTCAAAGAAGATAGGTGGTATGAGAAGGCCAGAGAAAACTTCCCGCTCCTGCTGTTTTCTCACATGTCAAGGAGCACACGTTCCTGAGCTTCATCAATGATGGAAATTTTCTGTTTCCAGGAGGCCTGGTTATTGCCAAACACAGTTGTCCTGAGTTTTTCTCCCTTTGCTGTGTAGGAATCCTTATAGAAAGATTGCTCACTTGGAGTAGCCCGAGCACATTCTTGGCCACCAGACAGATGCTGTTTCTTCCTGCCTACTGCCTGGCTTATCTTTCTCTTCATATCCACCACTCACTGTTGCCTGTAGGGTCTGCCAGCAGAAAGGTTCAGCAATATGTGCCTGAAATCACATCTCCTTGAGAGGCTGAGGCAGAAGAATTTCAAGTTGGAGGCCCGAGCGACTTAGTGAGACCCTATCTCAAAATAAAACTTAAAAAGGTCTGAAAGTGTAGTTCAGTGGTAGAGTGCTTGTCTAGCATGTGTGATGTCCTGGATTTGATCCCCAGCACCACACCCACACACAATGAAAGGAAAAAGGAAGAAAGGAAGGAAAAGAAGAAAAAATCAAGCAAGCAAGTAAGAAAGAGAGCCAGGCAAAGGACTCAGGCCAGTGGTCCAGAGAACCAAGCATTTCTAAGGCAGTAATGAGGTTCAGGCCCTTTTGAATAAGCTGGTAAAGGTGAAGGGAAATTACTAATGGTCCCCAACTTACAATGATTTGGCTTAGGTGATTTGACTTGACAAACCCATAGACGTTCAGTAGAAACCACCCTTGGGGCTGAATTTAGCTCTACCCCAGGCTAGAGGTACGCAGTATGATCCATTCTCATGAGGCTAGGCAGTAGCAGCAAGCCACAGGGCCCAGTCAATCCATGATTACAGGGGGGGACTGATACTCTGCAAGTGTGCCCCCCCAGGGACCATAGGTCCCACATGGCTCTGGACAGCTGGTAATACAGCCCCACATGATGGTCGACTTGTAATACCATTGTGTGATTTTTAAGGAGCATTTTTGCTACTTGATTGTTGGTGCTCTAGATTGGGCTGTGCACAAGGTGATGACTGAAAGCTTCATAAGTTCAGGGCATAGTGCAGTGGTAACTCTGCTTCCTGTACTCACCACACAATGGCTGAATCAAGGCCCACAACGTATTTATGTTAATGTGCTGTGCAACTTAGCAAATCAAGTGCATTGTTATGCATTGTGTGTAGATGTCTCCCCAAAGCCTCATGCAGTCATGTGGCAGGCTTCTAAAGTTTGTGATTAATACATGACCCACTGCTGGGATTATGAGTGTAAGTGATACCCTCACCCTGGGGTGGGTAGCCTGAACACAATATAAGGGAGGGAAAGAGGCTTGCTTTATGTCACTGTGCCTCCCTCTTTGCTGTTTCTGTTTTGCTACTTTCCACCACCATGAACTACTGCCCTCTGCCATGTGCCACCCTGCCTAGGAGCCAGCCCAATATAAACCGAAAGCTCCACAAACTGTGAACTGAATAAACCTTTCCTTTCTTAATTTCTTTTCTTTCTGCATGTCAGGTATTCTGCCCCAGCAGTGAAAGAAGAGTAACCAAGACAGAATTTGGTACCAAGAGTGGGGTAATTATCATGATGTTACCTGGCCATGTGGCTTAACCTTTGGAATTAATTTGAAAAGTTTTGAGAGACTGGAAAAAGAGGCAGCCCCTGTATGCTGTAAACTATGTTAGAGACTCTGGTGAAGCATGGAAAGACAGAGTACTGATGGGAATGCTGCTGGTTAAGATGAAGCACAGGGGGCTTCCATTGAGAAAGGCAGTACTGATTGCTGGACCCAGGTTGTATATTGTGCTTTGACAGAATTTTTTTTTTTTTTCGGAACCAGGGGTTGAACTCAGGCCCTTGCACTTGCCAGGCAAATGCTTATTTTACTGAGCTATCTCCCCAACCCCTTTGGCAGAAATTTGGTCTACATTTTGTTTGTGTTTAGAGATATTGCATGGGTGGTTAAAGAAAAATTTCAATGCAGTCTACCATTGGGAAGGTGACATGGTTATGGTTGAGAGCTGTTGGCCAGATCTATGTCTGAAATTAAGAGTGAAGAGCCAGTAGAATGATATGAAACATTTAGTCAAAAGGGAGGCTCTGATGGAGCTTTAGGTTGCCAGGGTGAAATAGAGGAGAATGTTATTGTTAAGAGGAGGACACAGGGCTGGGGAGATGGCTCAGTGGAATAAGCGCTTCTCTACCAAGCACAAGGGCCTGATTTCAATCCTTGGTTCCACAAAAAAAAACAAAACAAACAAACAAACAAAAAAAACAAAAACAGGATAATAGAAAAATAAAATGAAGGCTTTATACCTGAAGATAAGAGTGTATTTAAGTTGCAGGAGATTTTTGTTAGTCTTGCCATGTACTGTAAAAATTAATAAGAAATAAGGACTGTGATTGTAATAGTCCTTTGATATGTTTTCAATGTCATTTTCAAGATATATATTTGTAATCAGGTTAATTAATCAAAGTATTATTTTTTAAAAAGATTTTTATTTATTTGGTGCAGAGTTTTGGTATGCAGCTTGGACTCACAGTTATCCTCCTCTTTTCTCAGCCTCCCTAGTGCTGGAATTACAGGCATGTGCCACCACACCCAGTTTCAGTAGCTAGCACAGCACTGGCCAGCATGGTATGCAGTACTGGGGATAGAACCCAGGTCCTTGAGCTTGCCAGGCAGGTGCTTAGACTGCCGAGCTATCTTCCCAGTCCCCAAAGTATTATGTTTTAACCTTGAATTTTTTTTTTTTGCAACTACATTTTCTTTTTTCCTTTTTTTTTTTTTTTTTTTTTTTTTTTTTGCGGATTGAACTCAGATCCTTGCATTTGCCAGTCAAGCGCTTATCCTACTGAGCCATCTCCCTGGCCCTTAACTTTGAATTTTGGTTACCCTTTAAATATTTGGCTTCTGGGGCAGGAATGAGTGCAAAGAATTATATATATGTAATTGTACTCTATTGGTGGTTTCTTTTTGAAATGCCAAAACTTTTTAAAAAGATGAGATCCCAGGTGTTGATTCTTTGAAGTATTTCCTGTGCAGTTTGATTTTTGTTCATAACTCTCTACCTACCCCTATGTCTTTAAAATTTCTACCTAAATTTTCCTACAAGAGATCTAGTGTTTCTACTTTAATGTTTAAATCTTTGAGCCATTTGACTGTAGTTTAATGCATGGTGATAGATGTGGATCTAATTTTAGCCTTCAGCATGTAGAAAGCCAGTTTTTCCAGCATCATTTATTAAAGAATCTATTTTATAATTGTAACATTAATATAAATCTAAATAGACCAAGACATGTTAACTTTTTACAAATCTGCCTAAGTACTAGTTTAAGAAAATATGTATGGTCATCAAGTTGACCAGGAGTGGATTGTGGTGGACGCCAACTGGTGGTCAACTTGTTACACCAAGCTGAAATGAGCTAGCATGGTGCTGGGGGTAGGGCGGAAGGCCCACCTGAGGATGGTTGCCAGCAGCACAAGAGGCAGAGCTGGAGAAGCTGTTAGAGGGCTCTTAGGGAAGCTGTTGAGTGCTGTCAGAAGCTATAATGAATGATGGGTCTGGGCTCATGCAGTGATCTCCTGGGTTGTAGTGGCAGGGAGTTGGCATGGTGCAGGAATCCCAGAACCAGCAATGACAGACTGCTCCTAGACTGTCTTCCATTCCCTCTCCCTGGGTTAACTGGGTACTTCCTTTTTTGATTTTTCTTGCACACCAACCCTCCCCCAATCTGTGCCTGATGCATCACCGTACTGCCTGTGTAACCTCTGCCCCTAGCCCAATCCCATAAAAGCTCCAACCTCTGTCTCCACCTCCAGGGTCTCCAGCTTCTCTTTTGGTCTCTCTCCTGCACCTGGCATTAAAGGATTTCTTTTCTTTCACCTGGTTCTCTTTCATGCAGAGGAAGAAACCTTACAAGGAGTTGTTGGTTCCCTTGGAGGACCTTATCATGCTGGATTTCCTGGTGAACTTGATTGTTCTCATCAGAGGAGGCACTTGGTACCTCAGTTGCTGAGGATGGCTGCAGTTCAGTTTGTGGAGCTCTGGTCCTCACCTTGAGCATTGTTTCCAGGCTCTGGAGGGGAAGATGGTGTACTGCGCAGCCTCCTGAAGCTTGTTGCATTGACTTTCCTGACGGGAACTTAGTTTCCTCATGCTTAGAGGAGCTTGGGACCTCACCATTGCTCACGATAGCTATAGTACTTTTCAGGGGAGCTCTGGTTCTTTCCTTGAGCATTTCTTCCTGGCTCTAGTTTGGATCCCTCAGCTTGCTAGGAGTTTCTAAAGCTAGAAATTGATCCTACGTGGGAGGGAAGGATGAGACCTCATTGCTTAAAGCAGTCAAGCTACATCAGTCTTGAGAAAAACATTCTGCTTGGACACTATGGGCTATTAGTCACTAGGCAACCTTGTGTCTTGCAACTTTGCAAAGGTATAAACACCCCTACTATTGTTGGGGGTCCTTTGCCAATCAGGCATGGCCACCACCTGACCTCAGCTATTATCTCTTATCTTTATTTTCTAAATCCTATCCCTGTTTTCTCCCAGGGACCACTGAGAGACCAAAGGATCCCTACATCAGGCTGCTAGCACAGATCCTTTATTCTACAGGCACAGAACGTCTAGCTTCCATCACTGACCTTTGTTCCTTCCCAGCACTGCTCCATGAACTGGGTCTGCCTGAGATATTGTCCTGGGCTGTAGGCCTCGGGTTGGACTTGTGGAAGGCATTGCTATGAGCTCTAGGTTTTCAGCTGCACTCATGCAAGATGTTAGGATTATCAGCTGAATTTTTTGGTCTTTAATGTGTGGACAGATTTCCTGCACTCTTTGTATATGATTCTTTGGGCATTTATTATAAAATAATCTTACAAAATGTGTCCTGTATTATATTATCTTCCCTTGCAAAACCCCAAACCAGAGCATGCATTGATCATGGACAGTAGTATTCCAACTTACCTGTAGTTGTGCCTAAAATCACAGGTGCTTATTTGTATCAGCTCAGACATATAAGCTTTCTCATTTAATTATTACATGTAACTATTACATCTGGGCAACCATTCCCATCCCACCAGCCACTGACGTACTAGTTTCCTAAAAACAAGGTCAACTATCCCACCACTACTTTTGTGTTTCTATTGCCCTCCCTTTTTCTATTGTACTACAAATATGTTTTAAAAGGAAATTTTATCACTTATATACATTAACTATGCTGTGTATTTTATATGTGACCCTAGAAAATTCCTCTCCTGGGCTTATGACCCAGGCCAACCTAAAGGTTGGATGCCCATATAGTACTGTGTGCTGTTTTTTGACTTATGACCTGCTAAGAGTTTGACCAGGACACAATCCTTTCATCAGCTGAAGAGTCTGTGCACAACTCTGACTTCTGGAATTGAGATAGATTCAAGGATTCTGGGATCCTAGAACTGTTCTAGAAAATGCTCCTGCTCCTTCCCTTGTAGGGCAGCTCAGCCCCAGTGACTGCCTCAGTTGTTACAGCCCTAGCTGCACGTGGCAATCACTTGACCTTCTGGCTTAGCTCTAGAATGATCCCCAGAACTCTCTTGCACTCAAAGGGAGAGGTATAGGAAGCTGACTGGATTACGGGGCTCTGTGCTCACAGTGGAGTCACCCACTGGCGAGTTCAGCAACTGAGGGAGCTGACAGGCAGTAGGGCCTGAATAGAGGTAACTGGAGGCATGATCTGGCTGACTCTGCTTCCCCAAATCTTCCCTTTGTTTGGCTTCCTGGCCACATGACAGGAGCAGCTTTTCTCTGCCAGACATTTTTCACTTTGCAGCCAGCCAACCACTGACTGAAAATGTAAACCAAGATAAACTTCTCCTCCAGTAAATTGTGTGTATTGGGCATTTTGTTCCAGGGATGAGAAACTGGCTAAGACACCTGGGCAACTCTTACACAGAATGGTAGATACTCTGTTTCAGAACAGTTAAATCAGAAGCTCTGAAGTGAGCCATTCTATTGCTAAAAATATTTCTCATGTGATTCAAAGTTGCAACCAGGTACCTTAATAATCTACTGTGACTATAATTATCATGTATGTTAGTTAATAAGGCTCAATTATTAGGGCTTTCCTGCCTGTCTGGGTTAAGCTGGAATCTTACTATAGGTAATAACTGTCTCAATCATTTTCTGTTTCTAATTCTTATTAAAGACTTCCAAGGCACCGGGGAGGTAGCTCAGCAGAATAAGTGCTTGCCTGGGCAAGCACAAAGGCCTGAATTCAATCCCTGGTTCTAGGAAAGAAAGAAAGAAAGAAAGAAAGAAAGAAAGAAAGAAAGAAAGAAAGAAAGAAAGAAAGAAAGAAAGAAAGAAA
>NW_004524599.1:3160875-3162000 GCF_000260255.1 Octodon degus
TTCAGTGTGTTATCAACGTGTTACCCAAAGACACTTCTATGCTAGAGTAGTCCAGAGGATGTGTTCTCTGAGTTACTTTTCTCTATGATTTGTTGGTAAAAGTGAAGGTTGTAGTCTTATCATGTAGGGTCCACTTGGATAAATGGAGTCACTTGTTTGTTTAGGAATGCTTTATAGATGACGTCATAATACAAATGATATAGATGAAACTGATTAACCAACAACAACAAAAAAGAGGTTTCCTGCTTTCATGCATGGCATAGTACCTTTTCGTCTAAGCAAAAAGACAAGGTGAAGGACCCGTCACACTCTGTTGTAGTACGATGGAAGCTTAGGGCACACACAGATGCAGCAGAGATGACTTTGACTGTCCTTCCAGTCTTGCTCAAGTCGGATCCTCATACCCAACTTCGCTGTCCAGGATTTCACTCTGCACAGCAGGTGCCTTTGGGTGTTTCAGCTTCTGTCCTTCGGCCTTGGTCTCCGTCCCACCTCCTCTCCTCGGTTCCTCAGCTGCACTGTACCTTTGCTGTTGCGTATTGCATTTCCCCCTTTCACCTCCCAGGTTGCCATTTCTTTCCTTTTCAAAATGCCAAACAGATACCGCCTTGCCAGTACTATCTAGCTTATGTTATCGTTACATTTCAAGAACTGTTTATAGCATCTATTTATCTGTGTAGCGAAATTACAGATATCAAAAATGCTTACGTGTCAGCTTTAAAAATCACAAATAAGTAACTTTGCAAATTTAAAATGAGCTCCTGCCACTCGGAGTACAGTGCCTTTCAGGGCCGGCACAGCGCACCTGAAGGTCCTTGCATTTACCAGGCAGGTGCTTAGACTGCGGAGCTATGTCCCCAGTCCTTATAGTGCCTTTCAAATTACCCTGAAAGACCTGGGAAGGTGACACGAGGTGGGCAATCTTCCGGGTTCTCAGCCTCTTCAGTAGCGCCTTTTAGGTTATTACAGTATTCTCGTTTCACTCACGAAGAAACTGAGGCTTGGTATGGCTGATTATCTTTCCCCAAGCCCAAGTCTGAAGAGTCAGACTCCAGACTCTAATAAGCACTTGCCTGGCAAGCGTAAGGTCGTGAGTTCAATCCCCAGTACCGCAAAAAAAAAAAA
>NW_004524599.1:3162430-3176306 GCF_000260255.1 Octodon degus
GGGGCCGGCCGGGCCTTCGGTCGCGGGGCGGCAGGTGCGGGCTGGCCCGGCTGCGCCGAGGAACGCCGAAGAGGCGGTGACAGCGCGAGGCCTGCGGCGAGGCGACGCGGCGTGGACGGCGGCGATGCTGGAGACCCTGCGCGAGCGGCTGCTGAGCGTGCAGCAGGATTTCACCTCCGGGTGGGTACGCGGTGGGCGAGCGGAAGGGGCCGGGGGCCGGGCGGCGGGAGCGCAGGGCCGGGCGGCGCGGCTTCTGCTCTGCGCGCCCGCGTCTCGCGTCCCGCCCCGCCGAGCGAAGTAAAGAACTTCTCGGCGTCGGTGAGCCCGGCGCAAAGTAACTTCGGTGTCACCGTGGCTGTGGCTCGCGGGGCCGGGGTGCTGGGCCCCTCCGCGCCCTCCGGCCGCTCCGCCGGACCCCGCCCCCGCGCCCCGGGACCCCTGCGGGCTCGCGGTCCCCGGCGGTCGGCCCCGCGCCGCTGCCCTGCTTGGGCGTCTGGGGGCGGAGCTGGGCGGGCGGAGCGCTGGAGGGTGGCAGTGCGCGCCCGGGACCCGGCGCTTTCCGCTCGGCCTTGCGCAATCCCCAGCGCGCGTCTCGCGCGCGACGGCCCGCGAGCCAGCTTCTCCCGGCGTGGAGTTCAGGTTCCCGCCGGGGGATTGCAGCGGCGGCCGAGCTGGGGAACCGCGAGGCCCGGCGCCAGGCCGCCCCGCTGTTCACTTCGGTGCCGTCAGACTTCTGCAGGTGACTAGGACTGTCTGCATGTCGCTGTTGCTGCAGCTTAAGATGAGGCTCATGGTGGTCCTAAAGGAGCCGTGGGAAGGATTGGTGAACACGGAAAATGGGCAGCAAGCACGGTGTCGTTACTGTTACTAGTGCTTAATTCACTTTTTCTGTTACTTTAGAAAGGTGTCGCCTTTGTAAGTGTTCTGTCACCTTTGGTTTACAAATCCTTTAGCACAGGGAGGGCATCTCAGTCATGCTGTTTTAAATTTCTGTCAGGAAAAATGCGAAAACTTTTTACTTAAGAAAAGCATTTATAGCGTTTGCCTGTTAAGTGGTAGCAAACCGGTAAATGCTTTAGTGCTTATCACGTATAAAATCTCTGTGGTCATTTAGTTTGGTGGTGTTAAGAATGTCAACAGTGAGCTGGGTGTGGATACATATGCCTGTAATTCCAGCACCGTGGAAGGCTGAGGCAGGAGGGTGGCGAGTTCAGCGCAGCCTGGGCAACTTTACCAGACCCTGTTGCAAAATAAAGTGCAAGGGATGTAGCTCAGTGTGAAGGCCCTGGGTTCAGTCTCTAGTATCAGAAAAATTTTGTATGTGTGTATAAATTTGGAAGTTTGGGAGTCATTGATGCATGTGCTTGCAGTTTTCTTCCTAGAAGTTTAGAAGTAGCCCATCAGAGTACACTGGTTTCCCTTGCTTGAGGAATTGCTGGGTGGCAGGGCCCCTTTTTGGTTAGTTGCTGTAACTCTGTAGGTCCGATGGCTGCTTCAGAACCCCTTGGGCTCCTGAACTTTGGGTAAGAATGCTTCATCCCTTGGAGCTCCCCAGGAGCCTGGACTCTGGGCTAGGCCCAAACGGACCTGGGAGGTCTGGGTAGCTGTAAAGGTTCAGGGTTTACTCAGGAAGGAGGGGCTGAGGATCTGTCTGGTCAGAAAGCTTCAGAAACTGACTTCTTAAAGAAGCCATTGGGGGCCGTGAAGATAGCTCAGTGGAATAAGTGCTTCCCTGGCAAGTGCAAGGGCCTGAGTTCAATGCCCAATTCCTCCAGGAAAAAAAAAAAAAAAAAAGCCATGGTCTGGGACCAGTTTGAAATTATACATCCTGAGAAGACTTCATGCCATGCAGGTCCTCTGCTGCCTTCCTTTTTTAAACTGACCACTTTTAGCTGACAGACCACCCAACAGTCAGTATGTGGCCTGGCAGGGAAAAACTCCAAGTACTGTCTGTTCTCTGGTTGGTAGACAGCTCTAAACTCTGATGTTCACTGCAGGCCCTCAGTTTCCTATATGATTCTTAGTAAGTAAAAAAAAAAAAAAATTAGTCCTTTTAGCAAATGCTACCATATTCAGCTATGATGAGCCTGTGCTACGTATTTGAGTATGTTTCCTTGCTGAGGAAGGATGAAATTAAATGCAAAAAAAGAAATTAAATGCAGTATTCATGTGTTATAGAGGTACTGAGGCAGGAGACTTCCAGAACTATCACACTGGACCTGGTGGTCCTGTAGGACTCTGGCAGAGCAGGTGCTCACTAGCCAGCACAGCTGCCTTCTAAAATAGTTTTACCTATCCAGTGTTCAGATTGCCCCGAGCAGTTGATTGATGGCCTTGTGATTTTCTGAGTTCTTTCAGCATGGCTGCTTTTGCTCCTACAGCTACACAGAGCAACATCCTCTTCTCACTGTGTCATTCATTTTCACTTTCTGAAAGTTCATGTATCCAGAACTTAATTCTAGGAAAACAGTAAGTTTCCCTTCCTCCTGCCCTTTCTCCCTTCCAGGTGAAACTGGACTGTTCCTTATCGGTCTCATAACAGCACATCACCTTAGTGATTAAAATTAGCTCAGTGAACGCAGTAACTTTCTTACTTAGAAATAAAATGGAATAAAAATCCCAGCACTTGGGAGGCTGAGGCAGGAGGATTGCCGGGAGTTCAGGGCCAGCCTGCGATCTGGTAGCTCAAGGTCAGTCTGCACTACGTGTGGAGACCCTGTCTCAAACAAATAAAAGTAAGGTGCTGTTTGCATTTGTGGGGTAGGTTCCTGGTGGCCTGGCACCTAGGCTTCACATGGCCTAGGGACATGTGGCTTTTGGCATTTGAAGTGCTGAGCATTGAGCCCAGCCCTTTGTATGTGCTGGGAAGCACTCTGCTGTGGGGCTGCGTCCCAGGCCCTTTGTAAAGTTTCTGTACACTCTTCTTCATAGTAACAATTTCATCTCTACTGAGACAAACTTACCTATTTTTTAAAAACGTTATTTATAGGGCCAGCGAAATAGCTCGGTGGACTAAGCGCCTGCTTAGGCAAGTGTAGGCAGGGACTGGGGTTCGATTCTCCACACCACAAGCTCACTGGCCCTGCCCAGTGCACTGAGCTGGCCATTGAGTCAGAGTGTGGTGGTGCACGCCTGTAATCCCAGTGCTGGGGAGGCTGCAAACAGGAGGATCATTACGAGTTTGAGCTGTGTAGTGAGACCTGGTACACACACACACAGCCTAATTTTAGGGAAGGGTCTACAGGGTGTTCCGGGTCTCACTGCTAGATCAGACTCGTAGTGATTCTCCTCTTTACAGCCTCCCAAGTGCTGGGATTACAGGCTTGCACCACCACACCCAGTCTCAGTTGCTGGCTCAGCGCACCCCTGGGCCTAGGGATCAAACCCTCAGCCCCTGCACCTGCTTGCAGACATTTTAATCCGCTGAGCTATTTGGCTGTGCCCCTCCCCCCATGCTTATTGATTCAGGTTCTCACTATGCTGCTGGGATTCAGCTGGTACAGCATGCATTACCAGTGATTGAACCCAGATCCTGTGCTTAGCAGGCAGTTACTTAGACCACTGAGCTGTCTCCCCAGCCCACTGAAACAAACTTACTACTGTGATTATGTCACATGCTTCTTTCTGCCCTGAAATGGATGGTGGGTCAGCCCAAAGGCCTTGGAACTGGCAGGCTTTGGTCTTGCACTGAGTCCTTTCCCCTCACTGAGTCCTCATGTGACTTGACTCGATTCATGGGAACCTTTTGGAGGTTTCACTCACAGCTTCCAATTTTTTAGAGATTGGCTTGAGCTCTGAGGGAAGCTGAGCGTATGAAATCCCATACTTCACATTCACTTGTGTCTTCAGTTTTTACCTTTGGGCAGTTATGACCAGAGGCCTCAAGACAGAGGTGTTCAGGCACACAAAGCTTTGCAGAGAACTGAAAATGAGATTTACCAAAGAGTCACAGCTGCCTATCACAGGCCGGCATTTACTGTTT
This sequence comes from Octodon degus, assembly GCF_000260255.1. NCBI lineage: Eukaryota > Metazoa > Chordata > Mammalia > Rodentia > Octodontidae > Octodon > Octodon degus. Next base: position 3,166,413 of record NW_004524599.1, read on the forward strand.
GTAATACCTCCGGTTCCCGTGGTTAAGAATGAAATAATCTATTATTTTTTACAAGTAAAGAGTGAATATTGCCCTCTCAAAACTACCACTGTCCCCAATCTCCACCCTTGTCTAGAATCTTTGTTTTCTTTCCTCCACTCACATAATGTCAAAACCTGCACAGAGGATCCGTTAATTGAATTCACAGTGTGGTGTTTTTACCTGAAATGTTGACTTTTCCAGAATTTTTCTTTTTTAATGAGTAGGGGAAGCCCATTAGTGGTCAACCTGGAATAATAAAGATTTTCTGAATTCAAGCTAAGTGCCAGACACTACATTAGGTGCTCAGCAGTGTCCTTTCTCTGAGAAGTTTCAGGGTTTGAGAGTCTGTACACTGAGTTCTCTTTACCACTGACTCAGTGGGTGCATATTGGCCTGGATCGCAGGGCGCTCTGTTGACTGAAACATCTTCCTCAGAGTGGAGGGAAGTGCGTGCTGGAGCTAGCAGGGGTGGGTTGTGGGAGCCGGGAGGGAAGAGCCCGTACTTTGGATGGGTTACGTGGGCTTCAAAAAAGAAGGGTCTTCTAATCTGGGCCCTGAGGAAGTGGGAGAGATTGTGGTGGATTTGGATCAGGGCATTTCATAGATGAGGCTGCGAAGAAATTCATACTGATAGTAGAGCAACTTTATTGGTTTGCTTAACTACTGCAATGAATTTATCAAATATTTATGGAGTGCTTGTTTTGTGACAGTCACTATTCTAGCTGCTAGGGATTTAGCCAAGTACAACCAGGCAGCATCTGGGTTCCTGCACTCATCCTAGTGGCAGGAGGGGAGCATCTTTGAAGGTTGTGAGTACGGTGGCTAAAACTCAGGCCAAGGGAGAGAGGCCTACATGTGTTTCTGGAGAACTATGGCTGTGTTTCTGTAAGAGTAGCTTGGGAGGCAGTGTGAGAAGGTTAGAGGCAGGGAACAGGGAGGTGAGGCCGTGGTGGGGGCCAGGTAGCAGCCGAGGAGGGAGTGCTGTTCCTGAGGAGGGCGTGCTGATAGAAGAAGGAGGGATGTGCTGAGCATGGCCACTTTGTCATCAGTGAGGCGTGCGAGACGAAGGTGCAGAAACCGGGAATGCTGGTGTGGGAGTATTTTAGATAAATGACAGGCACGCTGCAACGGAGAACAGTAAGTGTGGTTTGAAGGAGAAGAAATGTTTGACAGTGAGCTTGCCATCAGGGCAGTTGGAAATTGAAGACATTCAGGGGAGAGGTCAGACTTGAAGCGGTGTATTTGGGACTAATTAGGGGAAAGACAGACTAAATTCTCTTTTCTGAGTCAGGGTGTTTTTATATTAATCTCTCAGGCTTGAGAGCTTTAGGGGTTATTTTCACTTTGGCCTGTGATTAATGCTTTTGTGTTTTGAGAGAGAAGGGGAGGAGAGAGAGAATTGATAAATAGTAATGTGGAAAATGTAATAGCTTGGATTTGGATTTATAAACTGTTTAAGGTTAAAGTAATGGAAGCATGAACATAGTTTAAAGAAATTGTGTCTTATGACAGAATATGGCAGCTCATATATTTCTGTGGTACTTTAAAGCACTCATCCTCAGTTTTCCTGATAGCTGATGATGTGGGCAGTTGGAAGTTGAGGTGCAATAAAGGCAGAAGCACACCACCCCCTGTGGTTGAGCCAGCTAGAAGGCCGTCAGTCGCTGCTTTCAGGTATCACCATCTCTTAACATTTTTCAAATCACCTTCATTTCTTAGTAACTGGCCTCCATGTTAGTGTTTTCTCCAGAGCTTGAAGAAGTAAAATATGCTGCTTTCAAATTAAGGTACATCTTCAGAGCCATCTAAAAATAAAGTTATTGAACTGTTAAAATAAATTTGAGGTTTAGTGCTTTGAACCTGAAAGTGCATTAGTTGTCATTAAAAATAATTGTCAGGGCCAGGGAAATGGCTCAGTGGAATAAGCGCTTCCCTGGAAAGCGCAAGGGCCTGAATTCAATCCCTGGTTCCGCAGATAAATAAATAAATAAATAAATAAATAAATAAATAGTCAGACTCACCCAAGTCTCTATGGTAGTAATGCTTACGATGTTAGGAAGAGGATAGGAGTTGGGCAGGGAAGCTGCTTACTAGTGCACTAGTAACCTCTTTATTTCAAGTGGCTCAGCCTGTTTTATAGTGATAATTTTTATTATACATTTCCTTTAAATGAACACTGTTTTCCTAGAATGCCACCAAACTCATATTAAGAATTTTATTTAATTCTTGGCAGATTTTTAGGGTTGAGTGTAGCACCACCACTTTGTGGTAGTTCTGGCTGCCAGGTTCTGGCTGAAGGCTTTAAAGTGTCAAGAAAAGTGGTGTCTTCCACCAGGCCAGTATTTCCTTTCTAGTGTGTCATGACATGGTGGGTCACTGAATAGACTGTAGGTGAGTATCCAGCAAAGGGTCAGTGTGAAAAGCCTAAAATTCATGTCAGAAGAAAAACAGGGCTGGGGAGATGGCTCAGTAGAGTAAGCATTTGCCTGACAAGTGCAAGATCCTGAGTTCAATCCCTGGTACCGCAAAAAAAAAAAAAAAAAAAAAAAAAAAAAAGAAAAGAGAAGAAGAAGAAGAAGAAGAAAAACAATAGACTGCTGGGTGTGGTGACAGGAGCCTGTCATCCCAGCGCTGTACTGGGGAAGCTGAGGCAGGTGGATTGGCAGAAGTTCAAGGTTAGTCAACACAGTGAGTTCTAGACTAGAGTGGATTACATAGACCCTGTCTTAAGAAAAGGAAAAAAAGTTAAAAATAAAACAGCTCACTACTTTCATTTGATTTCCGGGTTTGAAGAATGTATTCCTTTTGCTTTTTTTAAGCTTTCTTTTAAAGTATACCTAGCCTCATTTTTTTCATCTTAAGGATTGTAATGGTTGTAACCGTATGTCCTTTTCTCCCCTGCACTTTTGTGCTGGTTTCCAGTTTCCCTAGAGCTTCTCTGTCTTCTCACTGTTTCTTTTCTGGTTTGGCATATTGACAGTTTATTTGGAGGTGTGAGAAAAGAAGTATCCAAAAGACTTTTTGTTGTTAAAAATTATTTTCAACATTTCAAACGTACACAGAAATCCAAACTAGAATCCCATGTCTCCAGTACTCAGATAAGGCCATTGTCAGCTATTTCCACATTTGCCTTCTTTCCTTTAATTTATAAAGTAATCTCATACTTGTCTCTCGTACACCCATTTGCTTTGCTAGATAAGAAGTTATTGCATTAGTGCAACGCCAGTATCACAGCTAACAAAATTAAATACTAATTCCTTGATCTGATCAATTACCCAGTCCATAATGAGATTTCCTTGGTTCCTAGAAGTGTCTTTATAGCTGGCTTGTTCAAATCCACATCAAGTAAGTTCCACACATTACATTTGGTTAAAGTCCAATTTTTAAAACAGATGGTTGTTAAGGAGCCACGTGGGGAAGCTCGTACTGAATCTTACACCATGTTTATTTCAGCTTCCTGTAGTGTCCTTTCTCCTATTATTCCAAACTATTTTTCCCTTTTGTTTTGTTGTGGACGTGGTGGTGGTGGTGGTGGTGAAAGAGGAAGTCCCAGACTGGGTCTGTTGCAATTGGGAAATCACAGGTTTATTTTAGAAACACGTACTGGAAATGCCAACCTAGAGATTTGCTAGCTTCTATGATAAGAATGTCCAGAAAGGATCTTAGCGGTTCCCTTTCACACCGGTGTAGAGTCTCACAGCGCTGAATCCTAGGCGCAGTTTGCCTGTGGTGCACTGCTGTGTGCCACTATCCTGGGAAGGTTCTTAATCTCACATGTAGTGATTGGATTCCTTTCTCAGATTTTGCAGTAGAAATTGTAGAGTATTGCTATAAAAATATCTTTCCATAGCTTTTGTTTAATTCTTAAACTGGATTGGCTAGTTTCTAAGATAAGGTTGGAAATTTATATTGTTTGTCTGGGATGGATGAAATTTTTATGTAAGTCCTAGATTCATCTAGAGAGGTATATATCTATACTGAAGAATTGCTGAATCTTTTGAGGATTGTAGAGAAGTTAATCTCAATACTTTATGAAATTCTTTGTACAAAATAGGAATTCCAATTTGTTTAAACACATTCGGTTCCCTTCTTGTGCTTGGCCAGGCACTGCTCACCAAAGACAGACGATAGAATCCTGTGGCAGGGTGTGCATGCGCAGTGCAGGGGTGAGGCGTCCATTCGAGAGGAGGCTCGTACCTTAGAACAGGTTCTGGCTGAAGGCCTTACAGTGTCTTGAGGAAGGAGCGCCATTGCAACAGATCTGGGTGTTTGTTGATTTAATTTAAATGAACGAGGACTGCTGAGCTGTCTCCAATCGCACAGTCTCATTCACTTACTGCGAAGCTCTGTCATCGGAAGGGTCTACAGCCAACTGAAGACTGAGCCAGTGAAATGAAAATAGAGTGCAGTCTGTGAACATTGTGCTTTATGTTTAGAAGAGCCTGTGAATTTTATATGTGTAGTGGTAGCTGATTTATATTTTCTAGTGTAATCCTGTGTGTGTGTGTGTGTGTGTGTGTGTGTGTGTTTTGAGTTAAGATCTCATTGTGCAGCTCATACTAGCCTGTCGCCCAGGCTTGCCTCAAAATCGGCCATCCTCCTGCCTCGGTGGCTGCCTGAGTGCTAAAACTGCAGGCACAATAAAACAGAGCTTTCTAGTCTAATCCTTTAAAGCAAAACAATCCCCCCCCCAGCATATAGATAGGAAGGAGGCTGGTACCAAATAGCAAATAGCTAGCAGAAGCCAACCAACCAGCTGACCAATAGCAAAGACAAAATTTGGAAAAAATAGACACACATGCCCAAATAAACACGGACCCACCAGAGATTGGATTCAGGTTAGCAAATGAAGTTGTAGATCAAGGTATTTGAGGAAGGCTGTCTGGCTGCAAAGCAAGGTGCAGACAGGTGTTTATAACAGCCCAGGCTTCATGTTGAATGGGCCACATTTCAGATCTTTTTAATGGGAAAAATTTGCAGTGTATTGTAAGAAGCTTTTTAAAAATAATGCTTTCTGGGCTGGTGAGATGGCTCAGTGGCCTAAAGCACCTACTTAGAACAAGCTTAGCAAAACACAGGGACCGTGGATCAATCCCCCAGCACCACATGCCAGCCAGCCCCGCCCCCTGGTGGGCTGAGCTGGCCACACACACACACACACACACACACACACAAATAAATAAATAAAATAAAAATAAAAATAAAAATAATGCTTTAAAAGCATAGCTGCTTAAAGATATTTGAATGTCTGGGATAGTGTGTATTTACTAAGTTATGTTGCTTTATTTTTGTGTGTGTGTCTCTGTTACCTTTCAAGTTCACTTATGTAAACTACTTTTTCTAATGATATCAGATTATCTTAGTTTTCTTCTTACTAAGATAAAATGCCCAACACTCAAAATTTAAAAAAGAAAGACTTACTTAGCTCATGGTTTGTAAGGGTTCCAGGCCATCATCACCTGGCCCTAAGGCAGGGTGGATGGCACACAGGAATCGCAGAGGAGGAGGAGCCCATGGTGAGCAGAAGGTAGCAAAGGAACAAGGGGTTTGAAGACAGCTCGCTTGCTTGCTTTCATTTTGTGTTCATTTTAATGGTGAATCATAGCTCTTTCTGTCCTTTATATCTTACCCAGGCTACTGAGGGCAGCAGCATCCACACTCTTACCCCTAGGGCCCTTGATCCTAGCATTGCCCCATGAATCAGCTCCAGTGTCACGTACTCTAGGCCAGCCACTGTGAAGTTTTGCAGAGCGCATCGAGACACAAACCACAGCGCAGAGAACTTAAGGGTTTTATTTATCTTTGCTGACATTTAGGAGTTGTTTCTAAAGAGATTTTGGAAAAGTAAAAATAAAAATTGTTACTGATTTTTCTTTTATGGAAAATCATATAGTAAACATTCAGATATTTGTTGCCTTACAGGTGGTTAATACTTGTTTTGAAAAAATTAGCTTCTGGTCCCAAGAATTGTAACAGCTGTAAAAACTTCTGGTTGAACGTCTCCTAACCTATAAAAATATATTTTATGCTTGCTGAATTATAGGCTGAAGACTTTAAGTGACAAGTCCAGAGAAGTGAAAGTCAAAAGCAAACCCAGGTAAGCTCATGCTAAGATTTTAATTTAACATAAATTGAATTTCAGGTTTTTCTTGATATACATAAATGTGAAATCACTCTGGGTTTCGGGTTGATTGAGTATAGTACATCTGACTACAAAACAATTTGTTGATTCTAACTCGGTAACAGGAAATTTTTCTGATAAAATTGTGAACTGAGTGAAAAAGTCATGCAGCGTATTGTCTTGTTGTCTGTGAGAACAGAGAGCTGTTGTGTGAGCACACTTAACTTTTTGCATTGTTTAGGGAGAGATGAAAAATGAAACAGGACTTGGCAAGGGCATGTCCTGAGCTCTGTTACCTGTTTCACTGTGACAACACCAGACTTGTGCATTGTCCCCAGGTTTGTAGTGAAACAAAGTGGGATCAAATTTCACTTTTAACCCCGAGGTGGAATGTGTGGGTCATGTATGTTCTCTTTATTTAGCATGGTGCTAAAATGCTTTTCTTATTAGTGTGCTAAAAATATAAGTCTGCCGGACAAGGGGACAGATGGAATACTGCAGCTTATTAACTCAGAAATAATACATTTTTCTAAAAGTTTAGATAAATTGTCACTAGTTGTTACAATGGGGATGACAGTATCTTACAATTGCGGATGACAGCATTCTGCTATGTAACCTTTTTTAATTTGGCTAAATTAGAAACAGTTTTAACAAAATGTTTCTTTCGGCAGGACTGTTTCATACTTGCCAAAGCACTCTGCTGGACTAGAATTACTTAGCAGGTAAGTGTTTTCTTCAGAAAGCAAGTTAATGTCTAAACAGATTTCATAAATTTGAAGATAAAAACCCTAAAACACCCGAAGTTGGCCTTGCTGTAGTGACTGGAGAGCATTGCGTACGCTTTTCCTTTTCCCTGCTTAGTATGAAGGCCATTCAGACTGGACAGGTGCGTCGTCAGGGCACCTACTAGTTGGTGCTTTAGTATATGTTTTATATAATATGGCTTCTTGGCAAGAAAATTGATTCTGAATTTGAGTTCTCAGTTTGTTTTCTCACTTTGACTCTTAATTTTCTACCAGTGATTTTCTAATTCATTCCTGTTGATATGGATTAAAGATAGGGTTTTCTTCGACATGAAAACAAAAGCACAGGCAGTGGAGGGAAAAATAGATAAGTTGGACAGTGACCAAAATTAAACACTGTTGTGCTTCAAAGAACACCATCAAGGCTGGGTGTGGAGGTGCGCAGCTACAATTGCGGCACTGTGGAGGCTGAACAGAGGGATGGCTAGGAGTTGGAGGCCAGCCTGGCTACGTAGTGTGTTCAAGGCCAGCTGAACTGCAGAGTTGAGACCCTGTCTCAAACCAAATAACCAGCCATTATCAGGAAAGTGAAACAGCTAGCCTGGAAGGGGAGAAAATATTTGCCAGTCATATATCTAAGGAGGGGCTTTATCCAGAATACATAAAGGAATTTTGTAACTAACCAATAAAAAGACCACCCAGTAGCCAGGCATGATGGCATATGTTTATAATTTCAGTACTCTGGTAGGCAGAGGTAAAAAGCTCACAAGTTACAGAGTAGCCTGGGAAATTTAATAACTTAGAGAACTGACTCAAAAAAATTAACAAAAAAGTCTGGAAATGCGTGAAGGCCTTAGATTCAGTCCTTAGTACTGGGGGATGGAAGACAACCCACTGAAGAACTAGGCAAAGAATTTAAATAAAGTTATACAGATTAAAAGTAGTGAGACCCAGGCGTGGTACTTCATGCTTATAATCCCAGCACTCAGAAGGCTGAGACAGGAGGGTCTTTGTGTGTTTAAGGCCAGCCTAGGTGACATAGGGGTTTAAGTCTTGCCTGAACTACATACCAAGACTCTGTCTCCAAAAAGCAAAGCAAAACAAAACAAAAACCACAGTGAGATACCACTGATACTTAATAGCATCTTAGTAGTCAAAAAGATGCACTGTACCAGTGTTGGTGAGGATTGCAGGGTCTTCTGAGGGAGTGCTGTTCTGGTGCACATGTACAATAGTATAACCACCCTGGAAAATAATTTAATAGTTTCTCTGAAAGTTAGGTGTGGCTGGGTGTGGTAGTGTATGCCTGTAATCTTAGCATTTGTGAGGATGAGGTAGGAGAAGGTCAGTCTGGACTACAAAGAAAAAAAAATGTTAGATGTAAAATTATATGACTTGGCAATTTGACTCCAAGAGACTCAAAAGCATATATCCATGTAAAATTTGTACCACTCATAAAAGCCGAAAAAGTAGAGCTTGTCTCTATCAGCTGTTGAAGAAACAATATGTATTGTATATAGTAGATGAAATTTAAAGACATGAAAGAAGCCAGCACCAAAGTTCATACATAATTCCATTTATATGAAATGTCCAGAGAAGCAAATCTATCCCCCCCCCCCGCAAAAAAAAAAAAAAAAAAAAAAAACCTTAGTGGTTGGCAGGATTTGGAGGTAGCGACTGCTATAAAAGATGCATTTCTTTCTGGGTGATGGAACTGTTTTGGGTGAGATAGTGTGATAGTTTCACAACTTGTGGATGTGTGTCTTGATTAGTGTTCTCCTGTTGCTGGGACAAAATACCTGACACCCAGAAGTAAGAAAGGAAAGGTTTATTTTAGCTCACAGTTTGTGGAGGTTTCGGTCCATACTCAGCTGGCTCCAAGGCAGAGCGGCACATGGCAGAGGGCAGCAGCTCATGGTGGCAGAAAACAGCAAAACAGCAAGAGCAGAAACGCAGGAGCAGTGGCAGCGACAGCAGCAAAGGCAGAGGGCAAGCCTCTCCCGCTTCCTTATACTGCTTGCAGGCTGTGTCTGCCTCAGTGCAGCTGTAGCACTCAACCCACAATCCCAGCACTGGATCATGAATTAATCCCAGCCTCTAGAAGTCTGCCCCATGCCTCCATGAGGCTCTGGGGGAACAACTGGACACAAGCCATACCAATGTGCTACCAGCCATCAAATTATACATTTTAAAAGAGTGACTTTTATGGTATATAATTTATAGCAGTGATGAAAATGAGTGTGTGGCTTAAGTATGTTACTCTGAGAAGTTCTGTCATGTGACAACAGCTGACAGAGGTGTGGTGGAAGGCGGCTGCTTTGCCTGTGTGCACTCACTTGTGCAGTTACTGGTAGGCTTTGCCTTCTCTTGTTCTTAGTTGGCTTTCTTATGATCACCAAGACCAGAGGTTTTTCTTCTCTGAAATGACAGAGTACTTTGTTAGTAAGCTCCTGCTTGGTTAGGTAAAACAGAAGTGAAAATGAAAGAAACGGTAGTAAAAATTCACCAGTGCTATGCTGTTTATTTATATTTTGTTTATTTTCTTTAGTGACTTAGAATGAACCTAATTTCATTGCAAGATTTGTTTTGGAGGTGTGGGCTCCTGTGGGCAATCTTTTGCAATATGGATGCGTTTTCGGGCAGTCTGGGAGACGCCCAGCCATGCGGAGTGGCTGCGGTAGTCCATGCGTTGCACTGGGACGATTTTTTTCTCAGTAGAACTAATATTAGGTGAGGGGAAATTTTAAATAGTGACCATCTTGATCATACAATTTTTAAATCATGTATATTTTAATTCTAGTAAAATACAAGTAACATAAAATTTGCCATATTAGCCATTTTTAAGTGTGTTTTTAAGTGCTAAATTAAGTACATTTCATACTGTTGTATACCAAACCTTCAAGTCTTTTCAGCTGGCAAAACTGAAACGATGCCCCCTACCTACCACTTCTTCCTCCTTCTTTCCCTAACCCCGGGCAGCCATCATTCCACCTTTTCTTTTCTTTCTTT
>NW_004524599.1:3176521-3204451 GCF_000260255.1 Octodon degus
CCACCTTTTCTTTTCTTTCTTTTTTTTTTTTTTTCATTCCACCTTTTCTATAAATGAGACTACTCTAGACCTCACAGATGGGAGATCGTACGGTGCTGTCTGTGCCTTTTTGCAGCTGGCTTACTTCCCTCCATGTGCTGTTTACAGGGTGTACCCATGCTGTAGCATGCATCCAGATTTCCTTCTCTGTCCATGCTGAGTAGTAGTCCATCATAGGTGTGTGCTCTACGTTTTGTTTTTCCACTCCTCAGTGGACATCAGTCATCTCTGCTTTTGGCCATTGTGAATAATGCTGCCATGGATCTGGGTGTATCCGCATCTTTTTGAGACCCCACTTTCAGTTCTTTGGGATTATACTCTGAGTCAGAGTTGCCAGATCATAGGGTAACTCAATTTTTAGTTGTTTGCGGAGCTGCTGTGTTGCTTTCCGTGATTACTTCTCCTCCTGGGACTCCTGTGGTGCACATCTGGTCCTTCTGAGAGTGGCCTCTTAGGCTTCGTCCATTTTATTTCTCTTCCTTGAACTGGTAATATCAGTTGTCCTAGCTTCAAGCATACTGCTGTTTCTGCCTGCTCAAATCCCTCTAGTAATTCTCATTTCAGTTATAAAGTCGTCTTCAACCAGTACTGGGTCTAATGCATGCTAAGCAGGTATTCTGCCCCCAAGTTGAATCCCTACCCCTGTTGTTCTAAATTTTTTAATGAACTCACCACCTGGTCTTTTTCAGGGTTTTTTTTTTTTTTTTTTTTCAGTCCATTTGTTTCCTTTGGAAGTACCATGCTGTCCTGTTCTTTTGCCTGCCTTGCAACTTTTTTTTTTAAACTGGATGTTTGAATTACAAACCATGATCATGTTGGAGATCAGATTTTCCCTCATCTCCCACGTTTACCCTTCATGCTTGATTGTTGCATTCTCTGTGCTGGTGTTCACCTTGACGTGTGAAACTGTGATTTCCTGTCTTTTCCCGAGCATGTACCTTTCACTGGACCTGTGCAATGACTTTCTGGATTCTCCAGTATGTGTGGTTGCTTTTGCAAGTCCTAGTTCTTAAGTGACTGACTCCCAAAGAGGAGACAGTGAGGCATGAAGGGGAACAGAAACCAGGTGATGGTCCTTTAAATCCATCAAAAGTTCTCTGTAGCAAGAAAGAGAAAGATTTATAACTGTGGTGCGCGTGTGTTTGCATTTCCCTGATCAGAGGCAGCACTTAGAGATTAGGGCACAGATCCGCGACCCTTGGAGGACAGACTCCTTGTCGTCAACGTTGGCTCCCACCAAAGCTGCTTAGAAAAACCACTGTGTGGCTGTCTGCCCCCAGATTGGTGGTGTGGGGACCGCATTGCTGCTACTGTGCCAAGAGCTCACACTGACCAAGAGTAACATTAGTTTTCCACCCAGGCCTGCCCTAGAAATTGCACACCTTCAGTAGACTCTTGTTTCATCAGACAGGCTCTGTCAGCACTGTGGTCCAGGCCAGGAGACAGTTGTGTTGCTTCCCACTCTGCCATCTTCCTGCTGGCTTCTGAATCATAACTTGTTAACAGGGTTGCACATCAAGGTTAGGGATTAGTCTCCTTCAGCTGGGGTATAGCTCATGGCAGGATGTCTGCCTAACATATGCAAGACCCTGGGTTCTGTCCCCACTACAGTATCACCAAAACAGTCTGTACTTCTGTAGTTCTAGTGCTTTATAATTAGCACTTGGCTTCATCTACCTTCGAAGATAGCCACATGCAGACTGATTTTCTTAACTATACTGTGAACTCTTCCACTATAATATGTGGAGAATATGTGCAGCAATTCAGTGAATGAATTTTTGTTTTATGGATATGGTTTCTTCAGTTTTTTCATCATTTGTGATTTTAAATGTATTTGAAAGCAGGAAGATAGAAAGAGGTTATATATCAGGGCCTTCATCCCAGTAAAACAGAGCAATAAGGTCTGTCTGTTGAGGGTGATTGGGTAGAGATGGGTTTTCAGGCTCCATGAGGTAAAGTATCACCTGCTGTATGGATTTTAGGGAGCAGCTAATAGGAATGAATAAAAAACTTAATGACAGCTAAGGCCTAAGTGAGGTTGGTATTATGGCTGTTCTAGATGTCCCCCAGTGTCAGGCAGTCATAGGGGGGCTTTTCACAGGTGATTGGATCCCGAATGTGTGGTGCTGGGCTAAGGGTGTGTGATTATTGAGTCAGTCCACTGATTGGTTAGGCACAGTTCTGGCTAGAAAGGCCCACCCTGGATGTGCATGCCATGGCAGGTGACCTGGATATTGTGAGGGACAGAAAGAGGGCTGCTGTGGTCACTTGGTGCTGCCGCTTCACTACCCCACTGCTTTCTACCTTCTGCCTGCCACGGACCGCTCCTCCTCTGTGACGCGCCTCTGCCATGCCCTGTCTTGGAGGCAGCCAGTGTGGACTGAAATCTGCATGCTGACAGCTGTGCTCACCCTGTCCTCCTTCAACTTTGGGTGTTGGGTATTTTGTCTCAGTAATGAGGAAAGCAGGTAGGACCTCTGATAGTACGACTTTGTAGAGGACGGTCACCTGCCTGTCTCCAACAGTGTGCAGTAGCACAGCAGCAGAGCAGAGCACGTGAATGGGTAGGCTGACCTAGATTATTATTTAGAGAATCTTAGTGCCAGATACAACAGGAAAATCATGAACAAGGTGCTGACATAGGAAGATAGATGTGAGGGAGGGTGGTAGATAATAAAGAGGTTGCAAAAAACATAAATGTGGTTGTGGGGGGAGAAACTAATGGGAGGATTGTAGGAAAAGAATGATCTGGAATTTATGGCGAGTGATAATTAGCTTCCTCTTTTCTGTTGATTGAGGATAATGATAGAAATTTTTACTGTAAAGCCTTGAATTTTAAATTTTAAATTAGTGTGTGTATTCATTTAGCAGAGGCAGGGGCACGTGTTGGTGATTGAACCCAATGCCTTAGTATTGAGCTCTACCCCAGCCTTTTCTTTTTAATTGGTTTTTAAATAATTATTTTGAGGCAATATCTCACTGAGTTTTCTGGGCTGGCTTGAATTTGTGATCCTCCTGCCTCAGCCGTCCAGAGTGCTGGGATTACATGTGGTCAGCAGACATTCACTAAGTCTTCTGTGCCAAAGGAAAATTTGGCTCAGCAACTCTGGTGCCTAGCAGTGCCTGGCATCCTGTAACTAAGTGATCCTCGAGTTAGGACTGGCCTGACATGAACAACTTGGGAAGTTGACTAGAATTGTAGTTTTAATTTATAACCAGACTCTTGAGTTATGATCACAGTGCCAACCATGAGTGGTTCTCAGATACAGATTTAACCCTTAAAAAGTTCTAGAAGGAGCAGTGCAGCATCCTTTCCTGTATGAGGTTGAGAAATCCTGGGCCATTGTCTTCCTAAGGACACCAAGATCTGCCTGTATGCAGGAGAGAGACTGTGAAGGCTGTGTAGAGGAGCCTGAGCCCTCAGCTGTCAGCTTGAGTTACAACTGACCAGCCCTCAGGAACGAATTGAATTTATAAATCAAGGATACACTGTATTTGTTGGTTTTAATTAGTGCTCATACCATCTGATACACTGGAGTATTTTTGATCTGTTAGTTGACAGTGACAGTAGGACTGTTTTGCATAACCTTCCACCTTGCTTTTCATTCTATGTAGATGCTGGCAATAGTCTGGGATTGTCAATTAAAATTCCTGTTTAAGCTCAACAGGAAAATCTATGACAGTGGAGAGAGGCAATGTATGTTTATCAAAGATGTACTCCTATTTAGAGAATTATCATTTGGATAGCTAGAATTTTACATAAGATTAAAAATCAGGTTTTACAGCCATATGGATAATACTTAGAAATTCTATTTTTTAACTTTTAATTTTGAGATAATAACAGACTTTACAGGAAAATTACAAAAATAGAACAAGGATTCCAGCTTCCCTAACTAAAACCAGGAAGTTAAAAAATTCTTTTTTCTGTTGTTGTTTTTGTTTGTTTGTTTTTTGTTTTGTTTTGTTTTGAGATAGGGCCTCACATGTAGGTCAGCCTAGCCTTGAACTCACCAGCCCAGGCTGTCACGCAGGCTTGCCTCATCCTCCCAAGTGCTACAATTAGAAGAGTGTGCCACCACGCCCAGCCAAACCCAGGAAATTAACACTTAATGTCTTTTTTTTGTGGAACTGGGGATTGAACTCAGGCCCTTGCACTTGCCAGAACACTTAATTTCAAGTAAGTACTTTACTGCAAACCTATTCAGATTTCATCACTTGCTTGCTGAAATTCTTTTTTCTGGATGGTGATCCAGTTCAGAAGCGCAGGAGGCCTGCCCCTTAGCTCAGTTTTTTAAGTGACTGCTTCAACAAAGCAGTCAGGCTCAAGTTGCTGTGGTTTGATCCCAACAACTCGAGCCAGCCAAACCTGCCCTGAAGGTATTGGGAGCAAATATATATCAGAAGCACACACTGTACTCAGTCACCGTGTCACCTTATCTCCTTCAGTCTAGAACAGTTCTGAGTCTTTCTGGTACTTTTGAAGAGCCCTGGTGAGTTATTTTGCAGAGTGCCCATCTATATGGGTTTTCTCCCTCTTCCTAGTGAATAAATTCAAATTGGTGCCTTTTGCCAAGAATGACGGAGGAGTGATTTCATGTCTTTTTTTCAGTACATCGCATTAGGAAGGATGTGATATTAACGCATCTCATTACTGTTGATTTTGACTTTCATCACTTGGTTAAATAACTGCTGGGGGCTGGTGAGATGGCTCAGTGGTCTAAAAGCACCTACTTAGAACAAGCTTGGCAAAGCACAGGGACCACGGTTCAATCCCCCAGCACCACATGCCAGCCAGCCCCGCCCCCTGGTGGGCTGAGCTGGCCATACACACACACACACACACACACACAAATAAATAAATAAATAAATAAAAAATTTAAAAAAAAAATAACTGCTGGGTTTCTCCTCTGTTGACTGTGTTTCCCACATTTTATTAAATGAGTGTCCTGTGGGGAGATACTCTGAGAATACTGTGTGTAGGTACCCTGCTTCCCACCGTACTCTTACATACTAATTTACATCCATTGGGTTTCTTTCCTAAGACAGTTTTTTCTGTTGTGTTAGCCAATGATGATTTTTCACGTTACATCATTTTTTCTAAAATCACTATCACTACGAGGAATTCTGAAGTTTTTCTCTTCCACTGACTTACTTGCTCAGTTATTTATCGTGTGGATACATGTCTTATTCTTGGAGTTATAATTTATTACTATCATTATTTTGCTACTCAAATGGTCCCGTATTAGACTGTTGGAAGTCCCTTCCAGTTAACTTCTGTGGCCTTGGACCATGTTTCCATTATTTTTAAGCTGCTGCTTTCTGGAACTACATTATTTTCTGGATTTTTTTTTTTCCTTTTTTTGACACAGGTCTTCCTCTCTAGTTCAGGCTGGCCTGGAACTTGCAACAATACACTTCCGTCAGTCTCCCAAGTGCTGGAATTACAGGCGTGCACCATCACGCCTGATGAGATTCATCTTCATAACATTTCTTTCTTGGTGTATATTCGCATCTCGAATTATTTTTTGATTTTCTTAGGTATGAAGATACTTGGGCTGCACTTCACAGAAGAGCCAAAGAGTGTGCCAGCGCTGGAGAGGTAACCAGTGGGCTCATCTTGTACCCGTGGCAGAATGTCCTTTTTGAATGTTAAATGCTAGTTAGCCATTTAAAAGTTTATAATTTTACAAGATACCTAGAATTTAGTACTTGATTATGAAACTTCTTGAATAAAGCATAATTTGTACAGTTAATCAGTTGGATGATTGGGCTGGAGGGCTCATTCAGAAAAATATTCAATTCATCTAAGTATAATGTCTTGTATTGAAGTTTGGTACTTCGCAATAATGTAAATTATAAGATATAATCTCATTCTGCTTATTCTTTAAGAATCTCTTTTTGTTGTGCTGGTGGTACTGAGGATTGAACCCAGGGCTTTAAGCACTGGGATGCTCCACAGCCGTTTATTAATTTTTAAATTTTGAAACAAGGTTTCAACTACCACTAACTGAAGTTGTATTGTCCTGTCTCAACCTCTAAGAATGCTGGTATTACAGGCATGCACCACCGTGCCTAACCCTAGAATTTCTTCTTTTTTGGACAAAAACTTAGCCTTCCTTATACTACTTAAAAGCATTAATTTGCTTAGCAGAAAGAATAAAAATTTTAGTGACTTTATTGCTCAGTTCACTTAGAATACATACTTTCCAGGCATTATGTATGAGTGTGTAATGAACAAAAGGAACTTAAAATTATTTGGTACACACATTTAAGGCTTAAATTTTTAAAAAAAGTAAACCTTTATGAAACTAAGCTTTGCATACTACACAATTTACAAACTTAAAATCTAAAGTTCAATAGATTTTAGCACATGGACAGAGTTGTACAACTGTAACCACAGTCAAATGCAGGTCATTTTTGTTATCCTAGATTAAGACACTGGAGCTGCTAGCTGTCATGGTAAAGCTGACACACTTCCAGCTTTGTTACCCACGATCAGATGCTCTGTGCTTCTGTTGCCGGTCAGAATCACTTTTAGATATTTTTATGATTCTCTTAGTTGATTTAGAATGACTTTCTTTATTGTCACTGTGAATTAGTGGAAGATGTAATAGCTGTATAGAGCACAGGAGTAGATATAATGAAATTTGGACACTGACATCTTTCTTAGAAATTCCTTTTTTTGTTGTTGTTGTTGGAACTGGGGATTGAACTCAGGCCCTTGTGCTTGCCAGGGAAATGCTTATTCTACTGAGCCGTCTCCCCAGCCCCAGAAATTCCTAAAAGGAGATGAGCACCAGTTTCTGGCAGTGAGGCAGCCTGCACACACTTGTGCTGTTTGATGTGGCTAGGAAACACATGCAGTATACGTGTATGTGCTAGAAATTTGTAAATTTATTAATGTACACTATTTTAATTTGTTTGTCTTCCAGCTAAATACACTTGCAGATGATTAATCTTGTTTAAGAAATTATTTTATTTTTTAAATGTATTTAGTACAGGGTCTCACTACACAGATAAGACTTGAAGTGATCGGCCTGTGTTCAGCCTCCCAAGAGCTGGGATTACAGGTGTGCACCACCACGCCCAGTCTCAAAATCTCAGCACACTCTGGGAGCAGGGCCATCATGGATCAAACTCTGGCCACTGTGCTAGTCTAAGCAGCCACTTGAATCCGCTATCTGGCCAGCCCTAAAGCAAATTCTTAATATGGAGTCTTAGAATTGAGGCAGTATCTCAGTTGAGATACTAAAATGGTGTAAGTGGGTTGAATTACACTCTGTGATAACACAGAGTATAACACTTTTGTGTTGGGTGGGTTTCTTCTGACGGGTGGAAAGTGAACTGCAGTGGATGCTGGAAACTCTTCTTATTTTTGCTACAATAATGTTTTGATCTTGGGACAAATAATTTTTATCTTTCTGTTTCTTCATCTATAATGTGGTAGAGGACTACTTATTCTGCTGACCTAAGTTATTCAGAAGTCGGATGTAGTAACCACCAGCAGCTCTGAACTGTGGAATATTACATGATGTTTGATTATTATTGCTGTGACAGAATATCAGAGATAATTAATTTATAAGGAAGAAGGATTCATCTTGGCCCAGGGTCTCAGAAGTCTAGTATATGGTTGCCTGGCCATGTTGCCTTGGGCGTTCATGGAGGGACACGTGTGGCGTTAGGGGATTGTTCTTCTCCTGGCAGCTGGGACATGTGAGAGAGAGGGAAGGCAGCTGGGCATGGTGTTCACACCTGTAATCCCAGCACTCTGGGAAACTGGGGAAAGAAGATTGCAAATTGAAGCTCAGCCTGGGCAATGTAATGAGACCCTGTCTTCAAATAAAAGACTTTTAAAAGGACTGAGGGTGTAGCTCAAGCAAAGCCCTTGGAACCAACTACCAGTGTGAGAGAGTGGGAAAGGCTAGGGTTCAGATCCCTCTTCAAGGGGAACCCCCTCACCCCTGTGACCTAACTTCCTGCCAGTAGGCCCCACCTCCTAAAGGCTCCACCACCTCCCAGGAGCACCACAGGGTGGGGTCTGAGCCTTTAACGTGTAGGCAATTGGGGGACAGTTAAGCTCCAAATGTAAGCTAGCCACAGCAAGGTGCTAGTATTACCCACATTGTCAAGGCTGGTATTTCCTGCTGCAGCTTTATTCTCCTAACTGCAGTGCACTAGAAGGGATTTAGGAGTGAAGTACTCCGCCCTTTGTCTTGCTGCTGAAATTGGTCACCTGTGTTGATGCTAGGTTTATTTAGAGCTGTTTACTTAGAGGTGAAGACACTGAACTTCTGGAGATAAATTATTTTTTGTCTTTAAGTTAAAAATTGCAAATACTAGAAGGAGCAGGTAACAGTAAAGTTTCAGAATGCTTTTTGTTGGGATTGTCAGTTTTGTTTCCTTCATATATCCCAATAGCACAACCCCTAGTATGTAAATTAAAGGAAAGGGGTTGTTGTCCAGTTCCTTGGAGTAGAGTTAAGGCCCATGCTGGTCCTCTGGAAAGGGATTTAGTTAGCTTCATGATACCTGCTTTTTTATTTGTAAGTTAGAAAGGGTAATGTTGGCTTACGAGGTTCTGTGTGGTTTAAATGAGCGGATATGTGCAAATTGCTTAGCACAAGGCCTGGCACACACAAAAATAATCAAAGTGTGGGTCATCGTATAATTGTTGATGATTATTTTAAAGAGATTCAACCTCTTATTCTTTCAAAGTAGTATTTTATTGCACTCCCATGTGTTCTTTATCCCCTCCCAAGAACCCTGTAAAAGTAGATTTTATTCTGTCCGCAGAATGTAATTTTCAGTTTCACAGGAAGTACAAACCAAGTCGTTGAGCTTGCTTGCTTTCTTCATTTTGCAGTGGCAGGAGTTGTGAACCCATGGCCTGCCCCACGCCAAGCAAGTGTCCTACCACTGAGCCAACCCCCAGGCCAGCTGTTAAGTTTTAACATTTGAACATGCTGTACTTTGATTTTTAGTAAGAAATGGTTAATATTTAAGAATTGTGTATTCAAGATTTTCAGGTATTACCCAGCTAACCAAAGGAAGATTTAACATGCTTTTTAAGAGGGATGCCACGTACCAGGTTACGTATAGTAAGTTACCTCAAGACATTGGTTGAATGTTAGAAATGAGCTTTGTGTCTTGAGATCATTTTTCCCTTCATTATGTCCTCATTGCATCACAGCTGTGTCTGTTAGCGCTGCTCAGTATTTTTAAGCTATTTTCTGAAATTTTTATAAAGACCAGTTGACATTAGGGAGCTTTAAGTGCACAGGACTAATGAAGCTGGACGTGGCAAGGTGAGCGGACCCATGAAGCCCACAAGTTTGGTTTGGTTTTGGTTTTCTTGAGACAGGGTCTTGCTCTGTAGTTTAGGTTGGCCTAGAATTCACTGTGTAGTCCAGGCTGGCCTGGAACTTGGTGAGATCATCCCTCCTCAGCACAGCCCTCCTGTGCCACCACGTTCAGCAGGACCCATGTGGGTAAAGCCAGCCTGGGGACGACACAGAAAGACCCCATCTAAAAAATAAAAATTAAAAACTGCTAAAATGTGGTGTGTCTGATGGAACCTGAACGTGAGGCCCTGTGTTTATCCCTCAGTGCGCTCTGAAGAACTGTAGGATTCATGTTACAGCTCAGGTCTGCTCCCGTGTAGAATCCTACCATATTAAAATATGGAAACAAAACACTAGCACCACATACCAATAACTTTATGTCTTATTTTGGTGTATCCATTTCTTTCAGTTTCTTTCCTATTTTATTGATAGTTGTATTCAGATTTTAACTCTTGAAGAATCTTAGTCTTGTGAAGTATAAATTATATTCTCCTTTTTAATTAATTGTGAACTTGGTGATTTTACATATAATACTCAAATGTATTTTTTCCCGTTACCCCAGTCGATTTTGCAACATTTATTTTTAGGATATGGCTGTTGCTCACAATCCTTGCTTATTGTTGGTCACAGACCTCGGCTGCTCCTTCTGCATCGTACCCTAGGTCCTTTCCTCTCCCATCATGTTAACACCGAAACTGTCTGGGAGAAACTGGTGCCTGTTATTTTCTTTAGTCTTCAGGAAAAGAAGTAAGAATTATCTTAGGCTAGTCTGGTATCCCTCAGCCCTGTTATTAAGCCTTTTACATCTCAGTTCCTTCTTTGTTAACTTAATCATTATGTTTTTTTTTCTGGATTTGACCAATAGTTCTAGTAATTCTTTTTTTTTTTTTAATGTATCTTAGTACAGGGACTATAGGGTCTCGCTACACAGGTCAGACTTGTAGTGATCCTCCATTTTTCAGCTGTCCAAGTGCTGGGGTTATAGGCATGCACCACCATGCCCAGTCTCATTCACCATTGTAGTTCACCCCTGGGGTGGGGCCGGAAGGTCGTGTGGTGTGGGGGATTGAACTCCAGCCCAGTGAGCTATCTAGTTGGCCCTAGCTCTAGTAATTGTTTAATGTACAGAACGATTTACCTTTATGTGAGAAGTGTTTCGGGCTGGAGAGATGGCTCAGTGGTCTAAAGCACCTACTTGAAACAAGCTTGGCAAAGCACAGGGACCTCGGTTCGATCCCCCAGCACCACATGCCAGCCAGCCTCGCCCCCTGGTGGGCTGAGCTGGCCACACACACACAGACACAATAAATAAATGTAATAAATAAAAATAAATAAATATTAAAAAAAAAAGAAGTGTTTCTATTTAAACATAAATTTATCATAGTACATTTAAAATGTAGTAGAGAATTTTTCTAAGAATTCTTTTTGCAAAGTAAATAATTATTAATTAGGTTTTTGGATTTGTTTTTATTATGTGTCTGATTGTTAGTGGTAGTTTTTTGTTTTATATTTTTCTAGCTTTGGATTTTCTATGAATGGTTTCCTTAAAGCCAGGGCATACTTAGAAGTCATTTCTAAGGTCATTTTTGAACTGTTGTGTAGGGTAAGTGGCACTGATATAAGCAGTAATTTGAACTCCAGAATTCAAATTACTGAATTGATATTAAGTTGGTTCCTTTCTGAAAAGGAAAACAACTTCTATACTCAATAAAGGATTGTTAAAAACCACATGGACTGACTCTCGTCGCGCTGCGTGCAGTCCCTTCATCCCTGAGGTCCCCCCCCCCCCCCCGGCTGTGTTGCAGCTGGTGGACAGCGAGGTGGTCATGCTCTCTGTGCACTGGGAGAAGAAGAAGACCAGCCTGATGGAGTTGCAAGAGCAGCTGCAGCAGCTTCCGGGGTTAATAGCAGACTTGGAATCCATGACAGCAAGTCTGGGTAAGTTTGGTGTCTGAGGACATCGCTTTTTAGGAATGAGAGCAATCTCCATGGAACTTGGTCTAATTTCAGAGCTTTCTAAGAATTCATGAATTCTTGGTCAATAGGAATTTTTGGAAAATAGTGAATTGGAATTAGTGTTATAGTCTGATTAAGGATTAGTCAGGTGAAGAATAAAAAGTCTTGCTGAAAGATACAATTTTCTGCCACAGTTTGGCTCAGGATACAGTTTTTGTTGATTGGTAAAGTGACCCAGGATTCTTTGTGACATTGGGTTTTCTAGTTTAAAAATGTAAGTGTAGAAAATGAAGAGAACTAGTGTGACTGGGTCTTGGCTGTAGGACGTGTTCCAAAAGATGTTGCTTTTAAAATTCAGGTCGCTATCGCTGTGTGGCATACAGAATGACCTCTTTTTCACCTCCTACTGATGAGAGCAAGCAGATCCATTTAAATGAAGGTACCTGTTTGACTAAATTCAGACTTTGTGGAAATTTATTTTTATTCTCATTTGGTTGGATTTATTGAGACTTGTTTTATATGCAGAAAATTGTCTATTTTTGACAGTCTTAATAATAAGACTTACTGGGCTGGTGAGATGGCTCAGTGGTCTAAAGCACCTACTTAGAACAAGTTTAGCAAAGCACAGGGACCGCGGTTCAATCCCCCAGCACCACATGCCAACCAGCCCCGCCCCCAGGTGGGCTGAGCTGGCCACACACACACACACACACACACACACACACAAATAAAATAAATAAATTTTTTTAAAAAGCTATATTTAAAAAAAATAATATGACTTACTATTATCAAAATAAAGGGATAACATCTAAGGATAATATGGTTTACTATTATCAAAAGACAACATTATAACATTGTAACTGGTTTTATTTATGATTCTGGAGTTGGGCAACACTTCATTCCATGAAACAAAGTGTTCTAAGGGTTAAAAGGGGGATTGGTTTATTGAACAAATAAAATGGTCTGAAGGATGCACAAACAAAAGCAGATTGGTCATTTAAAGTTTCTTTCAGGCGGGCCAAGTAGCTCAGCGGATTAAAGCACCTTCAAGCAGGCGCAGGGGCCAGGGGTTCGATCCGGGCCTGCCATACTGGCCCCACCCCCAGGGTGTGTTGAGACTGGGTGTGGTATCGCATACCTGTAATCTCATCTCTTGGGAGGCTGTAAACAAGGCGGATCACTACAGTCCAATCTAGTAATGAGACCCTGAACACCCTGTAGACAGACCCTTCCCTAAAATACAAAAATAAATACATAAGTAAATAAATGAAGTTTCTTTCAAGGGTGGGTATAGGGAGACAGAACGATAGAAAATTGACTGGGAACCAGACACAGTGGTGCACACCTGTAATCCTAGCACTTGGGAGACTGAGGCAGGTTTTCCATGAGTTCGAGGCCAGCCTGGGCTATATATTGAATTCAAAGCCAGCCTGAACTACAGAGTGAGACCTTGACTCTCCCCTCCAAATGATCAGTTAACATCAGGTTACTTCAGGTTATATTTTCATGTAAGGATTAAAGTAAAAGATTCATTATTGTGCCAGTTGAAACTAGCCTATCTAGGAAGTTTAGCTTTTATCTTTCCATTTTTGATTTTTTTTTTAAGATCCGATAAACAGCTTTCAGTTTGGTGCTGTGGAATTTTAGCATGAGCAACTCCATTTTTATTTTTGGCTTGATCTGTTGGAGCCTAGTGTAGGACTTACATCAAAACAGTGGCCTCAAAAAAAAAAAAACAAAAAACAGTGGCCTCTTGTAATTTTTCTCAGCACTATTTTCTAATCAAGTTTAAGATCATAGACTTATTTGAAATAGGAGGTGTCTACAGGAAATAACCTAATCTAGTTCTTAAAGGTGAGAAGGTTGATGTTCCTTTCATCTCTTCCTGTTTTTTAATATTACTTTAAAGCAACACAGAACTAATTTATGAAGGAGGTAGTGAATCATAAAAATTGTTTTGTGTGTCTAAAGAAAGCTAAAAGGCATTTGGAATGCTTTTGCTAGTAATAATCACCAATGTTCATAGCAGAGTTGGTTAGGTACTTAGAGATACTACCTCACCCTCACAAGAACCCTGTAAAACGTAACTTTCATTACCCCCACTTTACAGATGAAGACTTAGAGAGGTTGTGACTGCCTTAGAGTACCACAGTTAATAAGGTGGAGGCCAGCTGAGCCCTGCCCTGTGGTGTGCACCTATAATCCCAGGGCTCTGGGAGTCTGAGGCGAAAGAACCACAGGTTCAAACCTCGTCTAGTTAATCTACTGAGGCCCTATGTCAGCAAATAATGGGGCTGGGGTGTAGCTCAGCGCAGACGGTCTGGTTTCAGACCCAAGTACCACCAAAATGAAAAGGTGAAAGAACCCCAATTGCAGTGCTGTTCTCTCCAGTGGGTGGTGGGGAGTAGGATAGTAGTTGTCACTCAGCCTCCTTGAGCAGTCCTCTTCGCACCCCTGCTGTGACAAGGACTTCTGGGCTGTTACTCTGAGGGCAAGGCTTGGAAGAGAGATGCTGGGCTCTAGGAGAATTGTAGTATGGCTGTGGTGCCTCTGCAGTGTTCACGTCCTGAAGGGAGTTGTGATCCTTCCCAGCATTGGATAACCAGCTCCCGGAACTAGTCCTCAAGATACCTGGAATTTTCTTCATAGCCACTTTCTTTTAGTTTATCTACCTGTATTTCTGAGTCACTTGCTTTTTATTCATTGAAACCTCCCTCTTTTTTTTTTTTATAGTTCCAGTTGAGAATAAGTTGTTTAAAAATAGTTATTTGTTTAATACCACTCTATGGGTTACATACATTTTGCCACCAGTATTATTTTCATAGTGAATTCTACTTAGGAAGTGCAGTCTTTATGTCTTCTTGAATATACTGTATTTTTTGTGCCCAATTAAGATTGTAATATCTTAAAAAGCTTGATTTTTAGGGTCACGTAAACTTTTTAGAGGCTACATTTTGGCTTCATAAATGGATGTAGGTAGGCTTTCTAAATGCTCACTTGCATTTTCTTTACTAATCTGAGACAACTATCAGTAAGAGCAAATTAATACTTACAGAATTCTCTGAGATACTATTCTGGGCAGATAGTCACTTAAAAATGAAATAAATTATCTACCACCAGTGCCCCCACATATATACCCCCATCTGTGTCTAACTTACATTGAACTCTTTTTGGAGAGTTAATTCAATTTGTTTAGAAGATACATCTAAAATCTAGATATTTGGTAATACACGTACATATATATGCTAAATTATTCACTGACATTTAAATATAGGCTATCTTTGGGATTTAATTTATTGCTGTTACTTGCCTGATATTTGTACTTAATAAGTGACTGGACTCTCAGAGACCTAATGTTTGTTGACCTAGAATATTATAGCTCAGTGAGATTCTGAAATTGTGAGACACTTAGCAACTGAAGTTGCATGGAATCAGTGTTTCTGCTACAGTTGGAAGCCGTCGTGAAGCCAGACTTTATGAGTTAAGTTTTTTTTTTTTTTTTTTAAATTTTATTTATTTGTGTGTGTGTGTGTGTGTGTGGCCAGTTCAGCCCACCAGGGGGCGGGGCTGGCTGGCATATGGTGCTGGGGGATTGAACCGCAGTCCGTGGGCTTTGTTAAGCTTGTTCTAAGTAGGTGCTTTAGACCACTGAGCCATCCCACCAGCCCCCTGTGAGTTAAGTTTTAAAAAGATCTTTGTCAGCTGGGCATGATGGTGTGCGTAGAATCCCAGCCTTTGGGAGGCTGAGGCAGGAGGAAAGTTGAAGGCCAGTATAAGCTGTGTCTAGTAGCCTCAAGGTGAGCTTGAATTACATAGCAAGACCTTGACTTAAGAAAAAATAAAACATCTTTATGAATTCATTTCCTTAAGTTTTGCAACACATTGGATAGGAAGCATTTTTAGTTCATGTGCTATTTGAAATTTTCCTTTTGGTAGCCTCAAAATATCTATCATCCCCTGTAAACTTAGATATAATGTTACAAGTCTTGAAAAGTCAAGCAATAATAAAAAATAGAAACAGCTTGGAAAAAAGCAGTGATTGGCCTTCCCTGTGAATGTTTATGCTTTCCTGTCAAGCTGCTCTGCTGTGCAGTCTCTCCATTCTCCCAGCTGGTCCTGCTTTATCTTGGAGGTCTGCCCTGACAGAAGAGCAAGGCTTTAGGTCACGTGAACAGTTTGGGCTTCTGAT
Organism: Octodon degus; assembly: GCF_000260255.1. Lineage (NCBI taxonomy): Eukaryota > Metazoa > Chordata > Mammalia > Rodentia > Octodontidae > Octodon > Octodon degus. The sequence goes on from NW_004524599.1 coordinate 3,192,047, forward strand.
GATACTCTTAGCTGTGCCACTTTGTAGCTTCATAAATACAACTCCTGGTTACCTAGACCCTCAGGAATCGTTATGTGGCAATGGCTAATCCATCCGTACTGATTTTTTAATAGATGTGATCCATTCAGTTTATGAAAAGGCCTGTTTTATTGATAAGTATGAATTGGTCATTTAAGAAAGAGTAAATATACACAAGAAGCCAGAAAGCTTAGTTCTGGACTCTGAGATCTGGGATTGTTCTCATTTTTAGAACTCCCCTCTTGTGAGCGCCATCCAGGTTCCTTCACTGCCCCAAGCTTTGGTTTCTTTATCTGCAAAATGAGGATATCTGTGGGTTCAACCTGTGCAGATGCAGCAAGCTGCACTGAGAAGACATACCTGCATTGAACATGTACAGACTTTTTCCTTATCACTCCATACACGATACAGTATAACAACTGTTTTTATATTTTTGTGTTGTTACTATAATCTGGAGATGATTTAAAGTACACAGGCGTGTGTGTGGGTATGGATTATATGCAGATACTCTACCATTTTATTGAAGAGCCTTGAGCAAACAGTTGTTTTCCCAGATGCCTTGAAACCAGCCCACTAAGAGACAGCTACCTGCTTCAAAGGGTAGCTGGAGGATTAAGTGACCAACAAAGGCTGTTATGGCTTGGGTCTAGTTGTTCCCCAAAGCCTCATAGTCATAGGTGGGACTTCTTCAGAGGTGGCTGGATCTAGAGTGTGTGATCCTGGGATTAAGGATATGTGATTACTAAATCAATCACAGTATTTTGTCTCAGCAACAACAAAAGTAAGACAAATGCAAAGCACTTAGCAGAGTGTAGTAGATACCTGCTGCGGACCAGGTGCTGTTCTTAGCTCTGCAGTGAACCCAGCTGGTATAAACCATCCACATGCTAACAGGCTAGTGAGAATCTCTGGCCTTTACCAATCCTCAAAGCCATTTTCTGTGACTTGGAGTTTGGATGGATGTTTTGTAGTTTAGCTTGTGCTACAGAAGAGTTTGGACTTCCAGCCAGTAACGATATACGGAAGTGAGCAGTGCAGTAGACTGTGCATTGCAGGACGGTGTCAGGATGAAAAGCTGCCTTTTTATTCAGATTTTATGTTTCCTTATTGTTGAAATAACCACAGTATGAGTTTTATCATAAAACTAGGAAAACACCTTTGGAAAGCACTGCATTTATTGAATTCTGCTGAATTTCCACTAGAGGGTAGTCTAGTACTATTCCTTTATTGGAGCTTAACCCATCAGAGGCTTGTCTTTGACTTTTCTATTAGTTTATATTGTATAACCTATTGTATAAGACTGTTCCATCCTCTAGAACAGAAGATTCTGTTTGCCCTTAAGTAACACATTGATGTCACAGAATGACAGACATGGACTGAGTTTATCTTTTGATCTGACTGCCTAATACATCATTGTTTTGCTTTTTTCCATACAGAATTTAAGAAGGCATCTAATAGGGACTCTGGTATGGCTTTTATTTCATGAACTAGATTATATTATTACCAGGCCACTTTCTGAGGTTAGATCCTTCAAAGAGGACACTGACTGTCTTTACACAACTTTTAGCCTACTAAGTAGACCTCATTTGTTCCATGTGGGCTTTTGCAAGTTAATGCATTTGTTAAAGTTTCTGTATTACCACTGAGTGCTTATATACAGGTGTAGTGTAAGCATTGGAAGACTCTTGTGATCTTATTACCCTGGTTCCATGACCTGTGGGTTTGTAGGCAAAGAAGATCGCTTTGTTCAGTGAGGCTAATTATTTTGTTAGAAAAGAACTCATTAGGTGTAAAATAATTTCAGTGTGCCCCTTCATCCTTCATATATCATTAGCTACATTACAGATATTATGTACTTGAAACAGACAGCATGAAGAGAAACCCCAAGCAGAACTGCTCTTCCTCTGGGACGGCCTTTTCACAGAGACGCGTGGGGCCCTTCCCTGCACAGCTGCCTGGTGTCCCCGATGGCTTCGCGCAGTGAAGCCCCACCTGTCTTTTCCACTAATCACTACATGAGACCCATGCTGCTGTTAGAGCAAGCACAGTGGTGCGGCTGGAGGGCCTTGTCAGGTGTTCGTGTGTGGAGGCCTGCCAGTGTGCTGCATGCATGCATTCCGCTAAGTTTTGTTTTTGTTTGTTTGTTTTTTATATTTTAGGGAAGGGTCTACAGTGTGTTCAGGGTCTCATTACTAGACTTGTAGTGATCCACCTGTTTACAGCCTCCCAAGAGATGGGATTACAGGTGCGGCACCCCACCCAGTCTCATGTGCCATCTCAGCGTGCCCCAGGGGTGGGGCTGGCACGGCAGGCCGGGGTATCAAACCCCTGGCCCTTGCGCCTACTTGCAGGCATGCATGCATTCCAAGTTGACTGCCAGATTTACTCAGCTATGCAGCTGGTTTTCCTGTAGAAGTGAGCAGGTTATGAAATGAACATTTCTGCCAATTTAAATTCAATTTAAATGCTTGGCATACATATGTATGTGGTTGTAATCTAAGAGTTTTAAAGTTTTTAATATAAAATGGATGAAAACTTGTATTTAAATATAATTCTATATTTTGTTACTGTTTTCAAGCTCCTCAAGAGTTAAAGTGGAAAGTTCTCATTCCTGTAACTCACTGATGACATGGCTTGGTTTGACATGCATACGTACTGCTAACGAAGATTCGTCGTGTTGCTTCATGTTTTCTAAGTTCTCTACTTGCATTTATATTACTGTTTTGAAAAATTTAGCATAAGCTCTTGATGTTCAAATTACGTGGACATGAATCAGATTTGTTTTCTTGATTTTTTTTTTTTTGTGTGTTGTAGAGTAAAAGTCACTCTATCACAAGTCACTCTTAATAGAATTCAGCAGACTAGCGATTAGGACCTAAAACTATGCCAGAGTACAGTATCTACCCTTCAGTTCTGCACTGATTCCCAGCGTGACAGGGCACAGATGGCCATACAATGTCAGTGAGAAGATGTGTCCTAAGTGACGTTCAACATCTGGAAGCACAGAGGAGGGCAAGAGCCCCCTGCTGGAGGCAGACCTGGGCCCGGGCTGGCCCAAGGATACTGACAGGTTGCAAAGGCTGCACTTCAGAGACAGATGAAGCAGGGAAGCAGGACTTGGGCCCCTCTGGAATGGCACGTGTTCTGCTCTGCTGTGAGCTAGAAAGAGTAGGTGAAGGACAGAATTGGTGGCATGAATGCAGTCACTTCTGGCCAGAGAAGTGGTAGGTTCTGTGAGTGTGAGCTGAGGAGCTTAACAGGCTTCTGAAAAGACTTGGGGGGTCTTTGCAGATTCTTAAAGGGGCGATCATAAATATGAATTTGGTGACAATTAAGTGACCACTGACTGTGCTAAGCATCCTTAAATTTGCCATTCAGCCAAAAAACCCTTGATGTTGTCTACCTATTCAGAAAGATAAATTTCTTTCTTCTCATTAGGAATTCCAGGTTGGTACTAAACCCCTCACACCTGGTCCCCCTATCATTAGCAACAGAGTAACTGGCACACCAAGTAGTTCATACCTAGAACACAATTCAGTCCATGAGAAATCAATTGGCCTGCCAGTGGATTGACTTCATCCAAGCTCTTGGCCCTGTTAGCTCTGTGGTTAGCCAGCAGAGCCAGAATCTCAGTGGAAATTGCCATCTGTTCAAATAAAAATTAAAGACGTGAAAAGAACATTGCACATTATCTAATATGAGTAGTTATAACTCCATTACTACTCTCTTAAAAATCACTTGAACTCTAATTCCCCCTTACATAAAGGGAATCTTAAATCCAAGAAGACACATTACAGTGTGATTTGTAGGTGCTCAATATGAGTCTATCAGAGAAAACTAAAAATGTTATATTGTGTGCTATCCATAGATCTTGTTTGCATTATATTGGTCAACAGGGATAAAAGTTCGAAGTGACTTATAATAGCTAGCCCTCATGAGAAGTGGTTCTGTACGTATGCTTAGGTACTCATTTAATTACTGTCAGTGCTAAGTCGAGGTGCTGTGGCTCCCTTAGCCCTTTTGGCAGCTCTGTAAGGTGTGTGTTGTTGGCCCCTTCATTGGTGAGACACCACCTTACATCTTACAAGGGCAGGGTGGGGCAGGACTCATGGGCCTAAGCCACTTCTCCAGATGGCAGGAGTGTGTGCTTGCTGCCAAGGGAACAAGCCACTCAGGGTTAAATATGCTTAGTTCTAGTCCTGATCACCAAGCAAGCGAGGTCTCCTTTCTTACAGTGTATGTTAGGTAGTCTTGTGTATGTTTTAGGACCATGTCAACGTGGTTACCACAGAATGAGCTGAGCATTGCTCCTTCAGGTTTGATGTCATAGTGCTAGCTCCCAGGCTGAGTCTCCTGGTCATTGTTCTATTTAATAAAAATTTTTAAATATGTAAATGCAATTAATGTAACACCATCTTGCCCTTTACTTAAATTCCTCTAGTAGTGAGGGGCTCCCTGTCACTTCCCAACTTTGGAACCATCCCTGCCACACTTACCCTGAATGTTAGATGCCATCCTGTGAGCGCCTGCCTGCGCTCTCCAGCCGTGTTGCCCCTGGCATTTGCTTCCCTCTGTGGTAGGCTCTGTGAACACCAGGCCTGCCATCTCAGCTGTGTCCCAGTGACAGGCAGGTGTCAGTGGGAGTTCAGCGAATGGCCCTGAGACGGTCCAATTCTAAAATCTTTGACCTCCAAACTTTTCTTCTGTGTAGCCCTTGCCCCCACGCCTGTGACATCAGCATCTTAAGATGTGGCAGCAGCTTGGTTTGGATTCCAGCTGCTGCCCTTCCCTAGCCAAGTGGCTTTGGGTGTGGTGCTAGATTAGTTTCTCCAGGCTCTGGTCTTGCATGTTTCCAGTGAAGGATTTGACCAGATCTTCATGTTCCAGTGGCACTGTGGAGCTAGCTCTGTGGTGTGGGACAGAGCAGTGTAAGGAAAGGCTGCACTGAGGCTCTCCCCGCCCACTGAGGAGCTGCGGCCTGGCCTCCTGCGTACTCGGACAGAGCTCCCCAGCCTGGGAGACTGGTGTCTGCAGTACGCCAGAGGCAAAGCAAATGCTGAAGCGCTTGAAGTCATAAATATTAAATTATGTTGGTATAATTGTGTTAATTATATTTTGCCATATTCTCAGGACGTGAAAATGGTTTATTCACATGTGATGTACAGGATCAAGATGTAAGAGTAATCAAGATAGTTTATTTCTTCATCATCTTGGTTAATGAAGTATTTGAAGTGTCCTTTAATGTTGCTTCAGGAAAGTTTAATAAGGATTATTAAGCAAATGCAAAACAGTCTTCACAGTTTAGACTTTGCCTTTTGGACACTTTTTTATGATCGTTCTGAGTCTTGAATCTTTCATACTTTTAGCTCATCTAGAGGCCAGCTTTGAGGAGGTAGAAAATCACTTGCTCCACCTGGAGGACTTGTGCGGGCAGTGCGAGCTAGAAAGGTGCAGACATGCCCATTCCCAGCAGCTGGAGGACTACAAGAAAAGAAAGAGGTGAGTGTGAGAATTGGAGTATTGCTGTTCCTTCTTGAAGTTTTCCACACTGCTTTTACATTCTATTCTGTATAAATTTGGACTGATAAAATACTGAGGTTTTTAACATGTAATACTTGTCAGTGAGATTTGTAGAAGTTTTTTTTTAAATCATTGTTGTTGTCTTATAAAAAGCCAACGATGGAGGCATGCACCTCCCGCAGGAAGGCGGGAGGAACCAGGGGAGGATGAGGGTGCTGACAGTAGCTGCTTGTGCCTGGTTTTTCCCCAGTGGCAAGTGACGGGGCTGCCTTTCTTTGTTTTGGGTTGTTGTTACTTGTTTATTTCAGACAGGGCTCCTGCTGTGCCATTCAAACTGGCCTTGAATTCACAGCAGTCCTGCCTCAGCTTCCCAAGCGCTCAGATTACAGGCATGCACCACCATGCCAGCAATGCTGCCTTTCCTGTTCTCATTTCCTCCTAACAGTAGAGTTGAGAGGGAAGCAACCCAGGTCCAGACATGGAGAGGGGTTGGATAGGACCTTAGGCAGTCATCTCTCTTGGGCTCAGTGTCATTGTTTTGTCGTGGGAATGATAATGTACTGGTCTCATAGACTTGTTGGGGCTGAATGGGTTAACTGTTATCTACGTCTGCTAATGCCCTGCGGGTAGTAGTGGTGATGATGCTTATTGCAGGCCAGCCTGAACTGGAAGTGGAAAAGTCTGAGGACAGTAACTTGCTCATTCAGGTGTGGGCCATGCTGGGCAGGGCTGGAAGTCAGGAGAAACCTGTGATGCCTCCAACGGTAGTCTGGCGTGGTGAGCGGGCGTGAGACTGCTGGCTGTTCTGGCAGGCCGGCTGAAGGATAGGTCGGGTGGAGCAGATGGAGAGGCTGACAGAGCACACTGCTGGTCTCACAGTGATCGATAAGTCGGGCAGTTCAGAGTGGAGGGAGCTGCTGTTGTGGATGAGAGGGGCTGGTCACCAACGTGCAGGACATTTTTTAAAAATGTGAAAGTAGATTATCCTATTGCTGTTAGAAGCTTTCTAAAATAATGCCATAGGGTGAGACAGAAGTACATAGTGAGTGTTTTAGGGCAGAAATTCTTCAGATCTTTAGGGGTGCATCTTTTTTTCAAAAAAATGTATTAATATGTTTGTGATATACAGTGATTACATTCAGCTTGGGGAATTGATCAGGAGCCTCAGGAATCTCCTGAGGAGATGGTGCAACATACAGACTGCTAAGCTGAGTGCCTGCATGTAATCCCAGCACTCTGGGAGGCTGAGGCAGGAAGATCACTGCAAGTTTGATGTCAGCTATACAGGAAGTCCCTGTCTCAAAAAACCAAAAGAAAAAAATTAAAAATAAATAAATAAATAGAGGGCTGAGGCGGTAACTCAGTGCAAAGGTCCTGGGTTCAGTCTCTACCAGTAGCATTATCAACAGAAAGCAGACTGTTGCGCCCTGTCACTGGGTCCAAACCAAAATCCATGCCAGTGATCTTGCCTAAAATAGGCTTTCCATATGGTTCTCCTTTGGATGGTTGAGGAGCCACACAGGCAAGACTACGGGCTCCACATGGAGGGACTTCTGAGGAGCCTGGTGTCCCTGGGTCACATTGTTCACACAGGAGTATATGAGTCCTTCTGGAGAAGGTTTCTGTCAGCCTTATTAGCTCATGAAGGTTACAGGAGACAGTGTGCAACATGCAGAGTGGAAGGACTTGTGAAGGAGTGGGTGAGTGAGCCTTGCGACCTAGAGGATATTCAGACCAACCTGTGGGAGCAAGGACCTCCAGCTTCCACCTAGGCACAGTGTGGCTCAGCTCATCCCCAGTCTTAAAGGGAAAGCAGAGCAAATATTCTGTTGTTGAAGAAGTTAAGTCATGGATGCGAGCTCATTATGCAGCAAGCGTTCTGAGGAACCTGGCAAGGAGGTGGGGAATGTTGGCAGCAAGTGCTGCTGTACCCGGGACAGCTTGTGTGTGGCTTGTGCAGCCCTAGGTTATGATGGGACATTAGGGTGTCCCATGATGGGGCTAGTAAGGGGCTAGGAGTGGCACCTGGTACCTAGGAAGTGCTCTGCCAGTCATAGCTGCGCTGGGTGACTTGGGTTACTCAGTGTGCACCTTTTAAGAACATACATAAGTATTCTATTTTTTAGTGCCAGGTATGTTTTCTAGCTACCTGAAAACAAAAATTGCGTGAATAGTGTGATTGTTTTCATTAATATGGGTTGAAATTGATTGTTTGAAAAAGTATATAACTTTTTAATACATAAAACCCCAGATCTTGATAAAATGATTAAATAGAAATAAAAGCAGTAACTTTTAGAGCTGTAAAATTTTGTCATGCTCTTTTTCACTGTCACCTAGTGATCCATTTTAATTAATGAATTATAATTTATATGCTATAAAATGAAAATTATTATGGTAGATCTTTTTAATGAACTTAACTGATAAAACAGGTTTGTTGATAATGCCTGTTACTCTGAAATATATCAGAAAAATAGTGTACTAGTTGAAGACTACTAATTTATAATCAGAAGATTAAAATCTACAGGCAAGTAAAAGTGACTGTCTCACTCTGATAGGCCTACCTTTGTTAGTTGTCTGCTTCTCAAGGTGAGCAGGAAGTGAATGTCAGCAGTGCTTAGTGTTCAGTGTGGAATTTCTTTTCTTTCTTTTTTTTTGTTTTTGGCTGGCTCAGGATGCCTTAAGGGCAGGTTTGGTGAGGCATGAGGATCTGGGGATTGAACCACAGCATCCTGAGCCTGACTGCTTTGCTTAAGCAGGCATTTACACAATTGCACTAATGGGCACGTCCCCTTCAGTGTGGAATTTCAAGGATGAGAAATTTAAATTACTACTGTCACTGACTTTCTAACACTTTTTCTGAAAAAAATTATATAAATAGGTATTTATTTGTTAATACTCATAGCATCTTGGTAGAATAAATATTTACCCAGAAATGCAAAAGCATATTGCATCTTAATTATCTAGTAAGACATTAAACTTTTACCCTGAAATTATTATTACTGATTCAACATGTTCACAGCAAAGTCATCATAATTCCTGTGTCTTCCTGCTGGGTGGCTCTGAACCACCAGTGGGGCATGTGTGATTGTTCTACCTAGTAGCATGGGACAGTCCCATCAGGGACTGTATAGTCCACAGTGAGAGTCATGCATGTACCTCTGGTGTTTGAAGCTAGCAGGAATATGTTAATTCAAAATTATTTTATTTATTTATTTATTTATTTATTTATTTATTTATTTATTTTGCAGAACCGGGGATTGAACTCAGGCCCTTGCACTTGCCAGGGAAGTGCTTATTCCACTGAGCCATCTCCCCGGCCCCTAATTCAAAATTATTAATGAAAATATAATTTGGGTTATTATGAAAAGTATTAGGAGACCGAGGCTTAAATTTTTTCTACCACTTACAACCTGCTTGATCTTTTACAAATGACCTGTTGTAATAAATTAGAGCAATGAGAATTTCTGGCAGGGTTAGTGAAGAAAAGAAGCATTTTGTTTGGTTTTTGTTTTTTTTTATTTTTTTTCCCCATAATTTTATTGATAAACAGCAATGAGACAGTTTCAAATCAAATTGGTAGGACAGTTTCAGTAATTAACACATTGCATACATTCTTCCTAGTGGTTAATTGCTGTACAAAGTGCGGACATGATATCCTGTTTACAAACACCATTAGAACAAATCCCTCTATTCATTAAGAGAATATAACTATATATCTGTCCTAACCACTTTGAATACACAGATACAAAATGCACATTCATCTGTATCCCCTTTTTTTGTTAAGTTCCGTTATTTGAATATTATAGGTGTGTAAACTCAGCAAAATATTCTAAAAGAGTCCAGGAGCCCATAATAGTATTGGGTCTCAACATAACAGCCTGGCTTTACTGTTTTTTGTTTTTAAAAGGTCAGCTAAGAGCAGGCATTCTTGTCTAACCGAATCACTAGGAATTTTGAATTCTATTTAACTTGCTTCTCTAAATACAAATAGTACAAATAACAAATATGAGACATTATGTAAAATTTACCTATAAAATCTAAGATATTTTGTTTAGCATATAAAAGGATGAAGTGCCTTTATAAAAGAAACTTTGCAGAAGCAATTTCTGTAGTCTGCTTGTGCACATAGCTTATATTATTAAGTTGGTTGCTCTAAAGTAACATTTGGGTACAATACAGAGAGCTGAGATATCAAAATGGGATAATTCTTATGTCAAAATAGTTTTGATATAGAACTTCCACTTAGCACAATGGATTGAGCAGTCATTTATTTTACTAAAAACTCACTAAATTGATGATAAAATTGAAAGTTATAGTTCAGAAATCCATGAAGATAAATGAGGCTATAGTGGTAGATGAGACACGGCAGGAACTGTTGGAAGATGGAAGTGGACAGATGAGTGGTGACTGACAAAACAGACTCTTCTGGAGCCTGTGGAGGGGACTTGGATAGGAAGTATGCTGGGGCACCTGGACTCGTAGAGAGGCTCTGGGTTCCTGGCACCAGGACGCTTGAAAGACAAGGAGTGCAGAAAGTGGGACAGTTGGAGGAAGGTACAGACCCCTGGTCCTGGCTCAGCCAGGTGGTTGCTCTGCTCTAGCTCCTTGGACAGTGTGGGCAGGGGCACCGAGACCTGAGGGTTCTAGGTGCATTTGAGGTGGGCACAGGGCAAGTGCATTGCAACTGGAGGGCCTGGCTGAAAGTGCACGTGTCCAACAGTGAGGCTTTTAGGGCCTCTTTCCTCCCTGGCCCCCCAAAGCTCTGACAGCCAAACTACCTTCCCCAGGAAGTGAATGGGGAGTGCATCGTTGTTGTCGTCATCATCTGTTTCCCCCACCAAGCAGGCAGCTGGAGTTGACTTGTTGATGAGCGCCTAGGGGCTGCCTGGTGCAGCTGCAGGGGTTTGCACCTTGGAACCCTCTGCGACAGCCCTGCCCGCTCTGCACGCCTCTAGTGCCTCACGTATGTGCGAAGAACGGACAGCTGAGGAATGTGGTTCCAAAATGTAAGGAACCAAAATAAGTAGAAGAAAAACTAATAATGGTATTTAAATAAGCCACAGAGGAGTGAGAGGCTGGAGCAAGAAGAAAATGTTAAAACTTTTTTCCCATTGAGGTTCTGGGGATTGAACCCAGGATCTGAAGCATGATAGACTGGTGCTCTACCACTGTGCTATATATGCCCAGCCCTCAAAAAACAAATAAATTAATTAGCTAATTAATACATATATAAAATACCTTTATTAAATATATATATTTTAAGATTAAAAATAGTAAAGTACAAAAATTAGAAACTACAGATTTCACAAACAAATGGCAGGAAATCAACAGTGGTTGTTATATTGTATATTGTCTTCAAATTAGTCATTTAAATTACACAATATAAGCATGCAAAATTAGTCAGGAGAAATTGCAAAAAATAAAAAAGGAGAAAGAAAAAAATTAAGCATTAACTACTCCTTTCAAAAGATCAGCACAAATCAGCAGTATAATTATTCAAACTGTCCTGTGTGTGTGTGTGTGTCTGTGTGTGTGTGTGTGTTTTCCTTTCTTTTTTCTTTTCTCCTTTCCCTCATCCCAGTTGTTCCTTTTCTTTGAACAAACGCTTTCCCTTTCACAGTATCTATTGTACCTTTCAGATTTGTTGGGTCTGATTTATTTCACTTTTGAGTATATTCTCTAGTTGTGGCCATTGACCTATTAAAAACCTCGAGTTTATCTCTTTTTATAGCTGAGTGCTGCTCCATTGTATACAAATACCACATCTTTTTTATCGATTTCTCAATTGATGGGCATTTGGGTTGTTTTCAAGATTTAGCTGTGACAAATGGTGCTGCTATAAACGTGGGTGCACATATATTGCTGTGGTGTGATGTTTTCAATTCTTTTGGAAAAATACCCATGAGAGGAATAATTGGTTGAATGAGACTGCTAATCCTAATTTTCTGAGGAATCCCCACACTGATTTCCTAGTGGTCTACACGGCCACCAATAGTGGAGAAGGGTCCTTTTCCCCCACAGCCCATCCAGCATTTGTTATTGGTTGATTTCCTGATGACAGCCAGTCTTTCTGGGGGTGAGATGCAATCTCTGCATTGTTTTAATTTGAATTTCTTGAATGACCAATAATGTTAAACAATTTTTCATGTATTTGTCATTTGTATTTCTTCATCTGAAAAGCGTATATTCATTTCAGATGCCCATTTTTTTGATTGGGTTTTTGAATTCTGGGATGCCCAACCCTTTTTTAAAATTTGATTTTCAGATGGAGTCTTACTGAGTTACTTAGTCTGGCCTTGAGCTCATGATCCTCCCGATGGCCTCACCAGTATCTGTGATAGGACTGTAGGCATGTGCCACAATGCCCTGCTTCCATCTGTATAAGAAAATAAAGAAATACATGAGCCTGAGGCATGAGAATCGCGAGTTCAAGCCCAGTATGGCCACATTTTTAAGTTAGCAAGATCCTGTTTTAAAAAAAAATGAAGAGGGTCGGGGATGTAGTTTAGTGCCAAAGCCTTGGGTTCAGTACCTAGCACCACCAGATAAAACAACAAAATAAAACCAGGAAAGCTAAGAATACTTGATTTAACAAAAATTTTGTTACTCTCATGCTGTTAGTAGTAGCTTGAAAAAGAGAAAATTTAATAAAGAAGAAAATTGACCAGAGCTGAAAGACACGAACTTTCTTTCTTTCTTTCTTTCTTTTTAAGAAGATGATATGCAGGACTGGGGAGACAGCTCAGCAGCATAAGCACCTACCGGGCATGCGCAAGGTCCCAAGTTTGAGCTCTGGTACCACCAAAAAAAAGAAAGAAAGAAAAGATACTGTGCAAACTAAATTAGTAATACTTGTTTTTTTTTTTT
>NW_004524599.1:3204691-3209148 GCF_000260255.1 Octodon degus
ATAGCTTTCCAGAAAATGTAGGCCCGCAGCTGGATAGGGCAGGGAAGTGGGAGAAGGAACGGTAACGTCTCCCACTTTCCGGTGCTTGTGGTAGACTCCTGTGCACATATTACTCAGCTCTCGCCAGAACCCTGGGTGTGCAGGACAGTAGGCAGTGAAGTTGAGAAGGCTGAATTGAAGGAAATTATCTAGCTGCTTGGAGCCTAGATATGGGACCAGTGTCCTCAGACGAACAGTTTTTTTGTTTTGTTTTGTTTTTTGTTTTTTTGTTTTTAGTTTTGGTTTTGGTTTTGGTTTTTGGGGACAAATCTCAGCATATAGTTCAGGCTGGCTCTGAACTCACTGTGGAGCCCTGGCTGCCTCGGAGTCACAGCAGTCCTCCTCAGCCTCCCAAGTGCTGGAATCATAGGTGTGCACCACCATGCCGGGCTCAGATTCCCCAGATCTGTTTTCTTGGGGGCCTGCCCATTACCTCAGGTGTTTAAGTGCCTGCTGAAACAGATCTGTTTTCTTGTTTGGCCTTTTGAATTGTAACAAGCTGAGTCAGTCATACATGTTGATAGCCGTGTGCCTGCAGTTCAGAATGGCTGTGTGTGGTTTTGTCATACATTTGATAAGTATTCCCAGTGCAGGAGTATATTGTTGCCCTTAGTAAGCCAGGAGTGTGACCCTCTTCCAGCCGTATGTGTGGCTTGTTATTCCTGTGATTCTCTGTTATTCTTGTGATTCCCATGGTGGACAAAAGAAACAACCTCATCTTTAGGAAATTTCCAGGGGGGGATTGAAAAAGTTCTCACCTGTCCTTGAGAAGCATCCATGTGGTTTAGCCTAGGTGTGTGGAAGAACATCCTTCTCTAGCCGTGGTTGTCTGATGAAGCTGACATCTGAGGGACTCAGTGGTTGCACACCTTGCTGAGTCCTCTTCCTCCTGCCCGAGAATTGTGATGTTTCTTTTGGCTGTCGGGAGCACTAGTACAGTTCCCTAGTCACTTTGGTGGTTTTCTCCTCTGCTGGGGGAGTTCTGCAGAGGCCTTGTACTCCGTGGAATACTGAAGGAGCCCTCCGCATGCTTCCAGGATTGTTCCTCAGAGCAGCTTTCCGTGGTGCTGTGTCCTACGCATTCCCATGGCTGTGGTCACCCCAGACTCTTCAGCTCTGCCTCAGCCCAGAGCCTGCAGCTGTCCGCAGGTCCCTGTCTCTGCCGTGTCCTGTAAACTCTCAGGCAGGGTGCTGCCCAAGCACAGGGCTCACCTCACTGGTCTCTCTCTGGTCAGAAGTCGTCACGTCTCTTCTTGGCCCAGTTCAGCACCTTAAGAAGCTCTGTGTCATTTTATGTTTGTGTCTGCCCCTCCCCAGTCTTAAACCTGGGCCCTTCATACTGACGTACAACCCTAGCCCTTTTGATTTTTTACTTTGAGACCAGGAAGGTCCTTCCCTGGGAGACGATGTAATTGGCCCCTGACCTCCCTGACAAGTCAGAAAGCAAGCAGCAAAAGGATCCAACTGTTCTCACCAAAATTAACTGTATGCCCCAAATGCTCAAGAATATTTATAGAAATACAGAAATACCCAGCAGCAAGCACGGTGCCTCACGGTGTCTGGCATGCAGTCAGAACCACTACGCAGACGTGCCGAGGAGGACAGCAAGTCATCCCGAGCCTTCGGAATGGCGGATGGAGACAGGGCACAGTCACAGGAACTGTACTGTGAGTCCAGGAAGTTATGTAGGGGCATGGAAAATACCTTGAAAGGCCCAAACTCGTGTCAGTGTTCTACTTCTACTTCTTCTCTCCCACATGCTAGATTTCAGAGGGCTCCTGGGTGGTTAATTGAAGGTAAATTGCACTTTTTGTTTTATTATATTTACTGTATTACAGTAATCATGCTTGCTAGGCAGTGACCTCTTAAAAACAGGCTAAGAGCTGGGATTTTGTTGGTTTCATGAATGTGTAATCACGTTTTACATTTTATTTCAAAATTAAACCAAGCCAGTAAGTTGGCAAGAAATGGAACTGAACAAAATTCTTGCTCTAAAGATTCTGTTAGAAAATAAATCTTGGCAGTTTCCAACTGTACATAGTCATGAGAACAGATGTAGCTAGAATATTTAACAGTTTATTAGATCCTTGAGTTGACAGTAAATATAGTTTAGGACTGAGGATTTAAAGTTCTTTAACCTTTATTTTGAACAATGACTGTCTGTACTTTCTGTGTACATTTTTCTCTACTTGGTTATAGTTCTTTTTTCTTGAACTTTTTCTCTTTATTGTGTAAATGTCATTTTGTAGATTTGTGGTTATAAAGGTTTGGAGTTTTGTTTTGTTTTTGAGACAGAGTCTCAATATGTACCCCAGGCTGGCCTCAAACTCATAGCAGTCCTCCTTTCTTGGCCTCCTGAGTGCTGGGAAGGTTTTTGTTTTTAATAGAAATATGAAGATGTAAAGCATATCCTTGAGGTAGAGAGTGGATAAGAGTTAAAGATCAAACATCTTAAGGAAAACCTTGCCACACTGGCCCTGCCCCCGGGCGCACTGAGCTGGTGACTGAGTCTGGGCGCACACCTGTAATCCCAGTGCTGGGGAGGCTGAAAACAGGAGAATCACTACAAGTCCAATCTACATAGTGAGGCCCTGTACCAAACACATAAAATGAAAAAGAAAAAAAAAACTGCTAAACTCTGTAACTTAGCAAAACACAGTTATGATCATCCTTGGTTTTTTTAAAAAAATGTAATTCTTTTTTTCCAAAGACAGATTGTTTCTATATGCTTGACTGTTATAGTTTACAAAGTCTGTAATAACTCCTAATGTTTTAGAATCATTTTATTAAATTGGAACTTTTTTTTTTTTTTTTTTTTGCGGAACCGGGGATTGAACTCAGATCCTTGAGTTTGCCAATCAAGCGCTTATCCTACTGAGCCATCTCCCCGGCCCCAAATTTGAAACATTTTAATGACCTGTTATTGTTTTAAAGTTTCTGTTTCTTCGATGGTTAATGTGTTATTTGTTTGGGAGGAATTTTTTCAAAGTATTAGAATCTGAATTTTTTTTTTTCTTCTTGTTGGCTTAATATTTTATTTTTTCTAGCTGGGGAGATGGCTCAGTGGAATAAGCATTTCCCTGTCAAGCACAAGGGCCTGAGTTCAATCCTTGGTTCCTCAAAAAAAAAAAAAGGTTATTTTTTTCTATTTTTCTTGTCAGTGGCTATTATACACAATAGGGTTTCATTGTGACAATTTCATGCATGCCAGTTACTGTTCTTTACAGGTATTTTCAAAAGTATGAAGTTTATCAGGTTTTTTTTTTTTTTTTGTTTTGTTTTTTTTTTCGGTAGTGGGGATTGAACTCAGGATCCTGTGCTTTATCAGTTATTTTTGTCTTTGTTTGATAGAGCTAAAACTATAATGCCGCCCCACGCCTGATGCACTTCTGATATTCCTAAGGGACCTGGTGAGGAGGTGCTCTGAGCATCTGCCCTGTGCCTCGGACAACAGTGGAGGGAGTGTGTGACAGAGTGCTTGTCCCCTGCTCTAACCTGGCTGCTCTTGGGCTGTGCCTCCTATGGCCACACCAGCTGTGATGGGCTCTTTTTTACCTCCCTCACCATTTCCTGTCTTCAGGGATGGCTCAGAAAATGGCACCGTCATTGTTTGCAAGGGCAGAGCTCATCTGCCGCCAGATGGCTTTGATGCAGTGAACTGGAAAAGAGCTTTCCCAGGTTAAGCCATGCACACCTCCCTCTGGAAGGAGCTGGATGGGCAGCTCCCTTCCTCCGGAAGCTCCAGGTCATCTTTTGCCTATGACCATGTCTTGTCCCTATATTGAGATCAAAAAAGTACATTACTGTCATACACCAGCACATGACTTTTTTGAGAAGATAAAAGTACTATGCAGCTCCCCAAAATTGTTAGATTGGCCAGTGTATCAGTTGACCTGTATGCTTGGCTTACATGGCTTAGGAGGAGCTGGGAAGTGCTTTGAGACGAGATCATTGGCTGAGGGTGAAGCTCTGAGTCAGCTCTTGCCTAGCACCTGCAGGGCCCTGGGTCGGATGCCTGGCGCTTAAAATCTTCTCTGTTGATTTGGTATACAATATATGTAACTTAGGAAAAGTTACAACACATCTTAATACATCTACTTTTCAAAGAGGTTTTGTTTTGTTTTGGTGTGTCATTGTGGGCATTAAACCTAGAGCCTTCATACTTTCTGGGCAAGCACTGTACCACTGAGCTGTATCCTCAGCCCTGAGAAGCATTTCTTAATTAAAATTCATGGACAAAGTGCATGGCATATCATAAGTTAAAGTATTATTTAATAGTAAAATGATTATATAAACATTTCTAAATTTTTTTTCCAAAGTTTTATTGATAAACAGCAATGAGACAGTTTCAAATCAAATCGGAAGTACAGTTTCAACAAATAATACACTGCATATATTCTTCTTAGTGGTTAATTGCT
>NW_004524599.1:3227477-3229529 GCF_000260255.1 Octodon degus
GACACAGGCAATAGGCCAACAGCCAGTTGCCTCGCAGGGCTGTGCGAACCAATCAAATCTTGCCAGCAGGGACCAGGGCTATACAGGAAACAAGACTCGTAGCAGAAGCTCCAGGGGGAGGGGCAAGGCTGAGGAGCAGGGCGCCCGCGCCCGACACTTACCGGGCTGTTACATCCAAGGATGAGGTGGCTCACTTCACCAGGTTATACAGGGCGATACTTTGTGGGTGAATTTTTCTGAGTTTTGGCTACATAAAAGCTTTCACCTATTGATAGAATGTAGCTATCTCATGGAGTAATCTAAAAACTTGCTTAGACAACACCTTAATGTCTGCATTTTTTAACAGTTTAATAAGCAGTAAACTAAATTTTTTGTCTTATGCAGATAAAGACTGAGCTTGCCCCATTGTTACCCCTTGATGAATAGATTCCTATTTGCTACTTGTGTCTGAGCACTATAATTAGTAAAATGTTCCGCTTACCTCTAAATTGGTCACACAAGGTCCGGTGGATTGCCCACACATGATTTTGGTTAGTGGCCATTGTGTTGAGAGTAAGGAAAGCAAACCAAGAAGAGATTAAGTAACTTGCCAGGAGTTATGGAGCCAGGCTGTGGGAGCTGGACCAGAATCAAGGTTTTGCCTTCAGAGTCTGTTCAGACCCTCTATTATCTCTCTAGAATACTACCTGTGCAGTGGTTCTGTGCTGTGGAGTAGGCCAAGGTCTTGCTTGTCTTGTTGTTGACTGCCAGAGTGGCTCATTGTCAAGATGTGTATAGTAAGGGCTTCCAGGAGGGGTGCCACGTGAGCAGGGGGCATCATATATAGAGATTTGTTTTAGAAATCCTTTGCTTTCAACAACTATATCTGTGAGGGTTTCTGGGAGGATGTGTCATTTCATGTGGTAGGAGGAGAAAAAAATCACTGAGAATTTTCATATCATTGATTGGACAGGGAGTAGTGGGGATGGTCCTTTTATTTTTTAAATTTTATTTTTTTAAGAAAACTGGCTAGGTCTTTCCATCTTGAAAAAACTGAGAAGCCAGACACTGAAAAGAAGAAACCCAAAGCTAAAAAGGCTGCTGCCAGGCCGGGGAGATTGGCTCAGTGGAATAAGTGCTTCCCTGGCAAGCATGAGGGCCTGAGTTCAATCCCCGGTTAAAAAAAAAAACCCCTTTGTGGCCAGAGAGATAACTCAGAATAAGTGCTTGCCTGGCAAGTGCAAGGGCCTGAGTTCAATCCCCGGTTCCACAAAAAAAAAAAAAAAAAGGCTGCTGCCAGTGGCACTGGAAAAAAGGGTAAGGTGAAGGCAAAAAAGTTCAACAAGGGGCAGTCCCATTGCAGTTGAAATCCTGTCTTACTTAGAGGAATTGGTGGATACTCCCGATCTGCTATGTATTCCAGAAAGGCTTTGTACAAGAGAAAGTACACAGCTGCTAAATCAAAGTTTGAGAAGGAAAAGGAGAAAGTTCTTGCTAGTGTCACAAAACTAGTCGGTGGTGACAAGAATGGAGGTACCCAGGCAGTTAGACTTCGAGAAATGCCTAGATACTACCCACTGAAGACTTGTCCCAAAAGCTTTTGAGCCACAGTGAGAAACCATGAGTCAGCATGTGAGGAAACCTTGAACTAGCATCACTCCTGGCATCATCTTGATCATCCTCACTAAGCGACACAGTAGCAAGACAGTGGTCTTCCTGAAGCAGTTGGCCAGTGGCTTGCTTCTTGTGACTGGGCCTCTTAGTCTTAATCGTGTTCCTCTATGAAGAACACACCAGAAATTTGTCATTGCCACCTCCACAAAAAATTGGTATCAGCAAAGTGAAAAGCCCCAAACACCTCACTGATTCTTACTTCAAGAAGCAGCAGAGACCAGATTTCATAGCAGCACAACGTGGATCAGAAAGCAGTGGACTCAACAGATTTTACCAAAAGTCAAAGCTGTTCCTACAATCAAAGCTCTGGTAGAACCAAGGAGATGGCTCAGTGGAATAAGCACTTCCCTGGTAAGCGCAAGGGCCTGAGTTCAATCCCTGGTTCTGCCAAAAAAAAAA
>NW_004524599.1:3229629-3235976 GCF_000260255.1 Octodon degus
TTAGTCTCACATAAACATTTCTAAAGTTAAGACACTGATAGAGAACAAATTTAAATATGTAAACCACATTTTTCTTCTTAGCATTTTCAGTAACTAAATCTATTGACAGATCCTTGAATTACCTCATGAACCTGTTCTTGGATTCTGAGGCGTTGTCTTATCTTCTCCTTGCTGAGACACTGTCCCCGGCCAGCGCCCACAGCTCCCGAGGAGGGACTCACTTTGCCTCACATTTCAGTCCATGCTCATGCAGTTCCCAAGCAGCAGCAGCATGGCACCGGGCGCTGGCAGAAGAAAAGGCTGCCTACCTCATGGTGGTCAGAAGCTAAGAAAGGAAGGGAGGAGCCAGGGAGGCAGATCCACCCTTCCGGGTTGCCCCTTGGTTCCTGCCTCTTTCTACCTCCTAACAGCGAGTCAGCTATTAGCTCTCATAATCTGGTCATCTTCCAGACACCTGAGGCTTTGGGAGCTGTCTAGATCTCAACTGTTAGCCTGAAAGGATAAACAGAAGTCCTAGCCAGCTCTGTACATATCAATACAAGGAAACAGGGTCAGGCTCGGTCAAAATGGAGACAGTCACTCTTCTTTCAAGGAGAACTGCTCAGGTGGTCCTCCACAGTTCCCCCTTCTTTGTTTTGAAGAAGCTGGAACAGTGTCAGTTGTGGCCGCATAGCCCATAGCTGTTGTTGGGCTGAGAATCCTCCGTGACACACTTTAATGAAGATTATAAACAAGAGAATGATTACACCAATTCCAATATAAAGCCAAAAGTGAGCCTTGAGATATGTAAATGGATTCAGCTGTTCTATAGCATCAACAAACTTACCCCAGTCCTTAATCTGGGCATCAAAGGTGGTTGTCTGCTGTGACATTAACAATACTTTTCTCTGAAGAGCATCTATATCCAAAGTAATATTTTGATGAATAGCTCCTTGTGTATGTTTCTTGATTATCCCAAAGGATAAAGACTTTTGTTATATGGTAATGGGGTCATACAGAAGTAGGTCATACTATAGTGACATTTTAACCTTGTCATTGTAAACTTCCAATTTGATTTTCTATCCAGAGGATGGAGGTTTCTAGAATGCTCGCTTGGGTTGTTAACTTTATATTAGTATTTCACTGAATTTCCTGCTGTCACCGGAAATTCTTGTCCAGTTGTCTACAAGGTAAGCAGTTAGTATTGAATGAGCTAACATCATAGAGTCAGTAACTGCACAATCTATCAAAAGCACGAAGAAAGTTATCCCTGCTATAATAAATCCAAGCATCCTCTTGGTCCAATTGATAAACCTTTTAGTTAATGTCTCTACCATGAAAGAATTAAGTGAATGACACCATGGCTCTGTTAGACTGACTGGAAGCCACATTCCAGACATCCTGCCCATGGTCACCACTTTAGAGTCATTGGATGTTCAGGAATGATACATACAGTGGGTTAGAAAACAATTAGTACATGAGCTGCCATGAAAAGGCAGGGCTAGATTCCATAAAATATGTTGTATGTGCCCAGTTTTGTCACTGACAATGGGTCAGTGGGGAAAGGAGGATTGAGGCCTCTACCTGACCACATAACACTGGAGAAAGCCTCTGAGATCATGATATAGTCGGAGGAGTCTGCAAAAGAAATCTTGTGCCAATCTTGATCTGCCCCTAGAAGGAATCCTGCAGGGAACCAGTCTATACAGGAATAATTACATTTGCATATAGCCCTCCATGGTATGTATCCCTGCAAGTCTGCCATGTACCTGAATACTTTCCTCAAAGTGAGGGGCATGGGCTTCTAGAATATAGACAGGAATGGTAGGTTTAAAATCTCTTACAAGGTTACCATCCAACGGAATGGAATTTAGGGTTAATAAGGCAAATTGTCCTTTAAGCAGTTGTTCTTCCCAAGTCTGATCTGCAGCCGACATGCAAAGGCTAACATCTTGTTATAGATGGGCTACACACAAGGGAAGCCCTACAAAATGAGATGTAGTATTAAGCTTAGTCTATTCTTGTAAATGCATTAAAATTTGTAGGCCAGGCAGAAAAATCTACATAGGGATATTGCTCTTTGTAGAATGGAAAATCTCTGGGGTCCTGTCCATCCATGTAAGAGGTCTAAGTCAGGATGCATTAGGTATGTAAGCCCAATACACTTCTCCTTGAACCACAGGAGTACCCAGAGAAGCTGCTATAAGATTAGGCATTGTAAAGAAAATACTAGGTGATTGAATCAAACCCTGGCTGTTAAGTAGGTGGCAAGCCTCACGAGTGGTCTGCTGCAGGCCTTCCCAGGAGGGTGGAGGACGTGCTCTCGGGTTCACTGCTTGAGGTCTCGGGAGAGAGCTGGATGTGTTGTATAGATGGGTGGATTCTGGCCACGGAACAGCTCTGATGATTGTAGTATCTTTTGGTTTTCTTTCTTTCTTTCTTTTTTTTTTTTTGTGGAACCGGGTATTGAACTCAGGCCCTTGCGCTTGCCAAGGAAGCGCTTATTCCACTGAGCCATCTCCCTGGGCCCTATCTCTTGGTTTTCTGTGGAAATATAAGCATAACCTCGGCCCCAATTTAAAAGTGATACCGGATCATTGTAAACACCTGTTTGGAGGTCACACCAAGCCATATTCAAAAAAATTAAAATATATGTAACAAAATTTTGACTCTGTGCTCGCCCTTTTTTTTTTGCTTGGCTATTTTGATTTTTTAGTTTAAGACATACGTGTTCAATTATTATTTGACCTTGGGGATCATACAGCCTTCCTATAACATGTTTTATCTTCAGTTATCAAAAAAACTCTGAAAAATTTCATTAATGTAAGCAGGATCAATATCAGGTTTTAATGTTTGTAAAATTAAGTTAGCAGAGACTGATATACAACATTGTAAGACACATTGCTTTTGTTTATCTGTATGACAGATAATATGGGGCACATGTGAGCACGTATTTATAAAACCATGAATATATTTAAGTATGTTAAAAGAGGATATATGGGTAATAGTCATTTGCCATGACCAATTGGTTCTAAGAGTTTTGGGATTATAGTTTAGGAATAGGCCTAGGAATGAGCTGACAAGCAGGACTTGAAATGATTTGTCTAGCTTGTGCTCTGATAATGTTACATTCCTTCTGCAAAGTTTAAGAATTTTGAGAAACAAATTTATGGGGTTGTCCTGCTTTATCAAAACTGAAAATCAGATTTACAGTAGCATCTGTAGTATAATTAACGGATCACAAGCCTAGGAGATTAGAGTGAGATCTAATAAGATCAGAAAGAATGCAGCAGTTCTACTTAATATAGCTCTGAGCAATTCTAAAAACAGTTGAAATAAAGTAGACTTGAGATGACTCATTTGCAATTGTTCTTATCAGTGCTGATGAAATCCTTAACTTTTCCCGCAGAGTACCAGTGGCCTTCATTATAAATTCAATTTTATATCTTTTTTGTTCAGTTAAAAGCAGAATTGTAAGAGTATAGCACTGCAAATTGTTAGCTAAGTCTTTGCTTTCTTGATATAGCCATCATCCTGCTATCTGGTCACACACAACTCTGAGGCTCCGAAGTAAGAAAGAGAGTCCCATTCTTTTATGAGGTCTGTGCACCATAGATTGACTGGAATGGGTGCAATAAATGGTGTTATAATACCTTCTGGTCCGTCAGGGCCAATGTGTGAAAGAGGCAGCACACTCTGTGAGACAGATTGAGGAGATCCTAAAGTGTCAGAGCTGTGGAGGTGGGTCCAGTTGGCAAAGCAGACAGCCAAGATTGGCTATTGATTATAGTGACATCAGCTCCTGAATCTATCAGTCCAATAAAAGATTTCCCTTTAAACTCAATGTCATGATGTAGAGTGTGCCTAAGGAGAGTCACATGGAGAGAAAACATTCTCTCAGGCTTTCACAGAGAGCAAATTGTTCAATCAGTGGTCGTGACTCATCCACATGGCTGACACTGACAGAGAGGATCTACAAATGGCAGTACAGGGTTTCAGGATAAATCTTGAGGGGATTTGACTGACCTTGTCAGATACAAAAGTTACATTTCTTGTTATATAAGTTTTGCTTTATCTTGGTCTTAATCATCCAGCAGAAAAGTATAAAAACTAAGAATAAAAGTAAAGCCATATTAATATGCTGAGCTGTGAAAGGCTCATGTCAACAACTTCTGATATTGCCAGTCCTATGGAAAACCCTCTACTAGTATGGACTACTGGACTATATTGGAATATTTTGCTGAATTCATGCACCTACAATATTTAAATGACAATGGAATACCCATCTCTGACAAAACTAAACAAAAGGGGATACAAATGAAGGACTATTTTGTATCTGTGTATTCAAAATAGTTAGGATAGATATATAGCAACATTCTCTTAATTCAATGAATAGAAAGATTTGTTCTAATAGTGTTTGTGGACAAGATACCATGTCTGTATCTTGTACTATGAGTAACCACTATGAAGACAACAATATGCAATGTATTAATTATTGAAACTGTCCTACTAATCGGTTTTGAAACTGTCTCATTGCTGTTTGTTTCTTAATAAAATTATTTAACAAATAAAAAATAAACTTAATGTCAAAATAGGTCTGGGAACCAAAATATTTTGGGAAAAATCAAATTCTTTGCTTAAAAACTCATCCCTACCAGGTTCACATGTGGAGGTAAGGGCTGGAGTAGAAATTTCAGTGGGAATTAAATTTGGTTTTTCTCCCCCCAACAAATTAAGGCAAGAAGCCACTGGTAAATCTAATTTTGAACTCTGAGTGGTTCTTTGTATGAGGCACCTAAGGTCTGGCTTTGCACTCATCCTGGTAAGTGGGATTGTCATTTGTGTGATTTGAATTGGATGTAACTAGCTTAACTGGGTCCATATCCCTGGAGTACTGACTGACCCTTCTTTTGTTATTACTATTGCCCGTCAGTTTGGGCACATGGTTTGTTTCTCTGCAAGATTGTGCCATTTTTATGAAACTTAGATTTACAATTTTTTGCCCAGTGAAAACCTCTCATGCAGTGTGGACACTGAGTACTGGGTAGATGCACTGAGGGGGCTGGCACCTTTATAGGCTGTAGGAAGTGCTGGCGAGTGTGTCCTTGCTACAATTAAAACATTTAACCATATCAAATTTATTAGCAAAGTGTTGAGATATAGCCTGTGTCATGACAGCAGACGTGCAGGCAATAGAACCAATATTTGGCATGCACGAATATAAGCAGATAAATTTTGTGTATGAAGCACTGAGACTAAGGCTGTCTTACTTTCATCATTGGCATTCTCGTATGCTAATTGACGACCAAGCATTTTAGCTGAGGAATCTGCTTATTTATAGCCTCTTTTAGTCTTGCTACAAACTGGGTGTAAGTTTCTCTAGGACCCTGGAGTACATGGGTAAAGTATTTACTAGGTGTACTATCCTCTGGGACAGAAATCCATGCATTGTGTAGCAGCTCTTTACACTGCATGAAAAGAAGAGGTGGAGCCTGGGCCTGAGCTTTTAAGTTAACATATTGGCCTGAACCAGATAACATTTCATGAGTGATAACTTTAAGATTCTCATTTTTGCTATTTTGATTACGCTGTGTCTGTTCTGAGTAGTCTTAATTCTGATTCAAAATGTAGGGCCGTGGAGATGGCTCAGTGGAATAAGCACTTCCCTGGCAAGTGCAAGGGCCTGAGTTCAATCCCTGGTTCCGCAAAAAAATAAATCAAAATGTAGGAATTGTGTGGAGGACAGACACAGGCGAGCAAGGCATCACTTGACTTGACGGCGTTTGGAAGCCTTGAATTATGTCATCCAAACAAGCAGAACTATAGGAAGCTTGGTCTCCATGTCTAGTACGCTCTCCCTCAAGTCTTGTAAGATCAAAAGGTCCAAAGCTTTCTTCTCTGTGTACTTCGGCTTTTTTGCGAGTAGTGAACGAGGGGGACTGTTAGTGAACTGACTCTGTGGCGTGGGGGAGAAAGGGACTGTGGGAAGCACAGCCTCTGGGGTGTTACCTTCCGAGTTAGGCGTGGAGAATGAAGCTGAGTGTGTGCATAAATTGGTAAAGTTTTTTACCTCTTTATAAATATCTTGCAAAAATGAATTTTTTGGACAAATTTGCACTTTAAGCAAGCGTCCTTTTTCTCCAGCAGACTCTTTGGAGGCACATGACCCTGGGAATGATCTGATTCTTTTGTTATGGTAACACCAGAGTCCTTTTCCCTGTCAATTACTTTATTCATAGGCATTTTCTTAGCAAGAGTAGAGTGTTTTGTACTGGTAAACTGTTGCTGACCTGTACTTCTTACCTGACCGGCGCAAGACGGGGACTCCTTCTTTGTCTTTAGACTTCTTTATTCTCTGGCCTTCCCCC